>NC_088419.1:40950486-41255486 GCF_034236695.1 Oncorhynchus nerka
ATTATGAAACACAGAGAGACGAAAGAGGTTGTTTTATTTTTATATATATATATTTTGGGGGGTCTGTCTTCTCTTGGCATCCATGAATACACACCACTGACCCTTACACCCAGTTTCTCACATGACGCCAAATGATACAATGTTACTTACAATGTAATGTTGCTAAACTCTGCCCTACACACACACAATAACCTACCTCTGTGCTGTTGCCAGTGATGCAGTACGAACTCCTCAAGTGCCTCTGACTGCAGGACTTGAGAGAGAGGAGAGGAGATCATAATCAATTAGCAATTATTAATTAAAGCCAGCCTAATGCCTCTTAACGAGCTGCTGGAATGTGATGGATGGCTCATTAAGGAATAATAGAAGCAGGATTAGAGTGGTTTATATGAAAACCTCTTCATCCCAAGAGGTCAATGTTCCATTTAATGGTAAAAACACAGAGGGTTTCAATTGAAAGAAAATTGTGAAATATTCATACTGTCCTTAAATATATTTTCAGAAAAAGGCAACACACATCCATCATGTATACTGGTAAAAAAAAAGAATTTTATATGGGATTTTTGTTTCCCCTTGTACGAAAGTGCTCTGAAAATTCCCATCGACAACACATTGAGATGATCAACCAAATGTTTTGTTCCCACAGATCAAGCTGTCAGACTTTGGCTTCTGCGCCCAAGTGTCCAAAGAGGTGCCCAAGAGGAAGTCTCTGGTGGGCACGCCCTACTGGATGGCACCGGAAGTCATCTCACGGTTACCCTACGGCACAGAGGTAAGAACACACGTTGCCAAATAACACATTCAAATGTCTGAATAAGTGAGTGAAGCCAGTGTTTGGAGGAAGTATTGGCACGGGTGTTGTCAGGCCTGAGACTAAAAGTATTCAGACCCCTTGACTTTTTCCACATGTTGTTACGTTAATAGCCTTATTCTAAAATGGACGAAATTGTTTTTTTGTCCTCATCAGTCTACACACAATACCCCATAATGACAAAGCAAAAATGGGTTTATAGAAATGTTTGCAAATGTATAAAAGAAAAAACTGAAATATTACATTTAAAATCAAATCTATCAAATCAAATTTGATTGGTCACATACACATGGTTAGAAGATGTTATTGCGAGTGTAGCGAAATGCTTGTGCTTCTAGTTCTGACAGTTCAGTAATATCTAACAAGTAATCTAACAATTCCACAAGAACTATGTAATACACACAAATCTAAGTAAAGGGATGGAATAAGAATATGTACATATAAATATATGGATGAGCGATGACCGAGTAGCATAGGCAAGATGCAATAGATGGTACACAGTATATACATATGAGATGAGTAATGCAAGATATGTAAACATTATTAAAGTGACATTATTAAAGTTACTAGTGATCCATTTATTAAAGTGGCCAATGATCTCAAGTCTGTATGTAAGCAGTAGCCTCTCCGTGTCAGTGATGGCTGTTTAACAGTCTGATGGCCTTGAAATAGAAGCTGTTTTTCAGCCTCTCGGTCCCAGCTTTGATGCACCGGTACGGACCTCACCTTCTGGGTGGTAGCCTGATTAACAGGCAGTGGCTTGGGTGGTTGTTGTCCTTGATCTTTCTGGCCTTCCTGTGACATTGGGTGCTGTAGGTGTCCTGGAGGGCAGGTAGACCGCATCACCCTCTGGAAAGCCTTGCTGTTTTGGGCAAAGCAGTTCCCATTTACATAAGTATTCAGACCATTTAATCAGTACTTTGTTGAAGCACCTTTGGCAGCAATTACAGCCTTGAGTCTTCTTGGGTATGACGCTACAAGCTTGGCACACTTGTATATGAGGAGTTTCTCCCATTCTTCTCTGCAGATCCTCTCAAGCTCAGGTCTCTCCAGAGATGTTCCATCGGGTTTCAATCTAGGCTCTGGCTGGGCCACTCAAGGACAAGAGGCGGCAGGGTAGCCTAGTGGTTAGAGCGTTGGGCTAGTAACCGGAAGGTTGCAAGTTCAAATCCCCGAGCTGAGGTACAAATCTGTCGTTCTGCCCCTGAACAGGCAGTTAACCCACTGTTCCTAGGCTGTCATTGAAAATAAGAATTTGTTCTTAACTGACTTGCCTAGTTAAATAAAGGTCAAATTTAAAAATAAAACATTCAGAGACTTGTCCAGAAGCCACTTCTGCGTTGTCTTTGATGTGTGCTTAGGGTCGTTGTCCTGTTTGAACATGAACCTTCGCCCCAGTCTGAGGTCCTGAGTAGTCTCCCAGTCCCATGATACTTCCTCCGCCATACTTTCCTCCAGACGTGACGCTTGGCATTCAGGCCAAAGAGTCCGGTCTTGGTTTCATCAGACCAGAGAATCTTGTTTCTCATGGTCGGAGAGTCCTTTAGGTGCCTTTTGGCAAACTCTAAGCGGGCTGTCATGTGAATTTTACTGAGGAGTGGCTTCCATCTGGCCACTCTACGGTAAAGGCCTGATTGGTGGAGTGCTGCAGAGATGGTTGTCCGTCTGGAAGGTTCTCCCATCTCAATAGAGGAACTCTAGAGCTCTGTCAGAGTGACCATCGGGTTCTTGGACACCTTTGTCACTTTGGGTTTTTGGCCAGGACAATTCCTTCAACCTCATGGCTTGGTTTTTGCTCTGTCAACTGTGGGACATTAATTATATAGACAGGTGTGTGCCTTTCCAAATCGTGTCCAATCAATGGATTTACTACAGGTGTACTCCAATCAAGTTGCAGAAAGGATGATCAATGGAAGCAGGATGTACCTGAGCTCAATTTCGAGTCTCATAGCAGAGGGTCATTTACTTATGTAAATGTGATATTTTAAATTTTTAAATTTTTAAAAATGTATAAAAAACTGTTTTTTGCTTTGACATTGGAGTATTTATTGTGTGTCGATCGATGAGGGAAAATGTGTATTTAATACATTTTAGAATAAGTCTTTAATGTAAAAAATGAATACTTTCCTAATGCACTGTATCCTCTAAACGCCGGCTTCGAGGGCATTATCAATTTTATGCAAAGGGTTACCAACATATTCAAATAATGCTTGACATATTTTCATTTAAAAAAAATATTTTGCTGAATTTATTCATACTATTTCATCCTTCCACAAGATATTGTCCCGACACAAATCTGGGGTTCCTACCCAAGCCGGCTGGTCATTTGTTCTATGGGTTCGGTTGCTTAAAGCGCGACCCAGTCGTTCAGTCTTTTTGTTCTGTACACAGTCGTTCATTCTAAATGTTCCATTGCCATACTGGCTGGGAACGTTCTTATCCCTTGCTTGCTAGCTAGCCAACTATGACTTACTTACAGTCACAGCAAAGGTCAAAAAGAATAACAACAGTAGCATTTACAGTAGCTGTTTTCCAAATGACATTTATTTACATACAGCCTGGCATAGAAACTGTGCTCTCTCGTCAGGGTGATGTTGTTCAGAGGAGCTAGCCAACAGCACAGCTAAGACAATCACTTCCAACTGAAGCTGTAAAGACTGCAAACTAGCTGCACTTCGTTTCGTTTCATCTTTTATTCAATTGACATTTCTTTGAAAATATCCATAAAAATGATGCCAGCTGATTCATGATTTCGACTGGCTGAGAAATGCTGCCTGCCTGTCTGCCTCGTCCCAACCCCGACACGTTCGTTACCATGGGACAGCTGGAGAACTCATTTTTAATATCGAAACAATGTTGCAAATGTCGGAGAGCGAGACAGCAAGGTTTATACAAATCTCCTCTGTTGAAAACAACATGTTAGTCTAAAGGAAATGTAAGATAATGTCGAGATGCTGTTTATAGTGGAGATCATGTTTAAAACGGGCCTTGCTTGGCTGATGAGACAGTGGATTGCGCAGACATATGGCACAGAGTAAATGGGCATTTTAACGTCATAGTATATTGTGGACTAGACCAATCACCATTCAGGACCCACCCGTTGCATAATGTTGTAGAAAGTGAGCTGTGAATAAAGACAATAACACCGTTCACACTGCCTGCTAGGTGGATATCTGGTCGTTGGGCATCATGGTGATAGAGATGATCGATGGGGAACCCCCGTACTTTAACGAACCCCCTCTACAGGCCATGAGGAGGATACGAGACAACCTGCCCCCACGGCTAAAGGAGTCACACAAGGTCAGCAGGGTTCATTTTTTTATTATAATTTTAATTGGCACATTTACAGACATTTTTATTGATGTCAGTTATTCCCCCAAATCAAATAAATAGTAATGTGTTCTTTTTCTCTCCTTCAGGTATCATCGGTTATGAGGGCCTTCCTCGACCTGATGTTAGTTAGAGAGCCGTCTCAGCGAGCCACAGCCCAGGAGCTGCTCCAGCACCCCTTCCTCAAGCTCTCGGGCCCCCCATCTTGCATCGTCCCCCTAATGAGGCACTACCGCCACCGCTGACCTGACCTCCCGCCACCAGGGCGGCTCCACACACCCTGCCAAACAAACACCCACATGACCTGAGAGACTACGCCACTAAAACAAACACTCACACCTGTAACCGAGCAGTAGTTTAGCTAGAGGAATTATTTACAAAGAAAAGATTAAAGAGAAACATGATATCTTCTATTTTGAAAAAATACTATATAAAGTTCAACACTGGAGCATAGGGGACTGTACTGTAGGAGTCTCTTCTTCAGTCTTCTGTGGCAGGCTTATTGCTTATACGGGCGCCAAATGCTAACAAATGCGAGCCTCTTGGTTCGTACTCTTTGGCTTCACTAGGCTGCTAGACCAGTAGGGTGGGTCGTCCCAGTGCAGTTTCCTCTCTTACTAGGCTGTCTGTGAGTCCTGTAGAGTTGTACTGTAGTAGCCATCGACTAGAGCGTAGACGGTGTGCAGTGATCAGCTGACACTGCCTGGCTGGCAGCCGTGTTGAGGGACCTATGAGACACGCCCACCGCCCCCAGACATGAGCATTAGATCTCAGAGCAATCAGGAAGCAGCATTTGGTGTTGACGAGTATTTGGTGATGTCTGAGTGGGGGCGGTGTGGGTGTGTCTTAGTCTGGCTAGAAGAAAGGCTGTTCGCCTATTGGTGGAATAAAAACATCGCTCTCTTCACTTCTCTTTTCTCACACTAACAGTGAAAATGTATTTTAGAGAAATATGTAAGTTTTTCTGTACAGTTTTGATAATTTGCAGTATTTTATTGTGTCGTGACCATTGTGATATGGGCAGTATTACATAGAAATCAGAGTTTCTGCGAAGATCTTTCCTACTGTTTATAATAATAATCCATTTTTTCATTAAGAATTTAACCCCTAACTGTTACAAAAATGAATATGAATATATTTATTATCCCACATTTGTGGACAGAACCTCCATTGAGTGTGGAAAAAGGGTAAGGCCAGAATTTTGTATGCTGTTTTAAAGTATTTATTTATTTTTTGGAATTGAAAGGTTTATTTTTTTGGTAGTGTGGCCTTTCTTTTTGTTTTACGTTTATAAATATCAACAGCCAGACAAACAGTGATGCTGGTTATATCATACAAGCAATACCCCAAGCATATCCATCATCACCATAATTTATTAATCTTTATAAAAAATGTCATTTTTTTACAAATCCCACGTAGCACTGTTTGAGTGGAAAGATAAGAGAAGATATCAGTTTATTTGTAAAAGAGACATTTATTCTTTACCCATCATGACACTCCTATAAATTCAATGGACACTCATCCAAGACTCCTATAGCAATATCTGAGCTTCTCAGTCTGATACACACAGTGGTAAAAGGTCTGTTTTTCTACTCTCACACATCCTGGCTGCCATCTGTTCCTTATCTCTCTCTCTCTCTCTCTCTCTCTCTCTCTCTCTCTCTCTCTCTCTCTCTCTCTCGCTCTCTCTCTCTCTCTCTCTCTCTCTCTCTCTCTCTCTCGCTCTCGCTCTCGCTCTCTCTCGCTCTCTCTCACACACAAACAACTGTGCCGCGATCTGATTCTCAGTTCTAATTGGAAAGTGTAACCCCATTTTGTTTTTAACACATCATTCACTGTGAGATGTAAATATGAACGTGTGCGTGTGTGTGAGAGCTGGTTTCGGGACTTGAATGAGTACTACTATCCGTGGTGTTGCTTGTACAGTGATATTGCATGTTTGTTATCAGTGAAGCTGGTTTCAATTAAAAAAGCCCATTAAAACATTGACAAGTGTAGCATGTGTTTTTCCACACTCTCATCTGTACAAACCCAGGGTCAATCCGAGGGCCTTTAAACCCACCATCAGATATTTACAGAGCAAATGAATACAAAATACACATTCTTGCATGTTGATGTATAGGTCAAAGAATCAAGAATAGTTCAATTAATTTCAAATAAGTGCACATTTAATCCCTATAATTCACAATTCTAAAAGTATGTTTGAACTGACATATCGATGTTGGTGTAGGAGTCTGACTGCAGGCTTATTGCTTCCTGTTTAGGTCTTATCCAATAAATGGGATTTTTCCAGTGGCCAGTGGCGTTGCAGATCCACTTGAGACCACCGCTGACCACTGTCCTGTGGTTCTGAACGTCAGATCGCGAGGTTCCCAGTTCACTGCTGTCCATGGTGCTGATATCTCCCATTGCCGCTAGTTGCTTGTTGTTTAAGCTATATCCCACCTTGTCCACATAACACTACAGATTACCAATAATTATGTTTTTGCCCATCCCTGATACCAAATACCAAACCATGGGTTTTAATTGAATATGCCGCTAAACATACGTAATAATGTTTAGCGGGGCACTTCAGTGGACACTGGTGTGTCTCCAAAATAGCCTTGCCTCTTTAGCTGAAACGACTAGAGGACTAATAGATAGATACGCATCACATGACTAGAAAATATAGGAGGCCATTGTTTTTTCCCCTCTTCTTGTGTGGAAGGAACTATAATAGGATATTGATTTGGTTTGACCCATAGAGATAGATAGAGGACTCGTCTTTATGTCTGTGTCATTATAGCATCTGTGACAGCATGGGCAGCGCCATTGAGGCTACAACTCATAGGAATCCCCACCCAGTTGACTACTTTGACTACTTTAAAATGGCGGAAGCATGGTGGAAGCACTCAATGGTGCTGCCCATGCTAAAACAGCCTTTTGGCCACCAAAGGCCTCTATCATTCTCTATGGTTTGACCCAGGAGGATAAAAATCCTCTTTCACAAGAAGAAACCTTAAAAGGAAGACAGGTAATGCAATTTATGGAAGACGGGTAATGACATTTTTGGATTACCCAAACTCTGTGAAGTCATTTGATTACATTCAGCTACTTTTTGGATTTCTTTCACCTTAAGAGGCATTAGAAGAAGACAAAAAAAATATGTTAAAGGCGATATGATTAATGATGTCTTTGGTGTTCAAACAAAGAGTTGTGGATGTCACGCATGCTCCATTTATTTTCAATTGGGACTTGCTCATATCGCGTTTCCTCTGACGGCCCAGTGTCAAACGGCGAGATCAATACTCCATCTCCGCCTCGACGCCTTGGCCATGCCATGCCGGACAGGAGCATCGATCACCCAGGTTCAGACGCAGCTCTCAGCCACTCCCATGGAGGACTCCTGGTTAAGACGTTGATGAGTGTGATGAATGTTTTACCCCTCTCCCATCTATTTCAGTGTTTAAGTCCATTCAGTGCGATAATGTTTTATGTTAAGTTCTCATGTTCGGAAATATTTGGCAACTGTAGTATATGAAAAACCGGCTACTGAAATGTATTTTACGATGCCTATCCAACAATCTGAGCGAATGAAAGCTGTCTTAATGTAGTAGACAAGTTTGATAGTGAGCATACACAAAGAAAGCATGAAAAACAGGCTTACACAGGCTTAGGATATCTCCTGTAAAATTTATTTCAGTGAACATTAAAGTAGCATCAGCATAGTTTTCTATGCATAGTCTTTCTGAAAATAGTGTACATTTATTATTTTTAAATCTTAAATATCTTTGCACATTTCTTTCACAATGATAAACACAATGATAAACTTCTTCTGACATTCTGATATGAGATAAATGTATTAAATATTTTTTTTGGGGGGGTGGCACGTTTTTACAGACCATGTTTTCCTTCTTTTTAAATTTACGTTTCATATTTTTTTCTTGACATAATTCCAATCGAGTCAGATCTGGAAAATGATCCGTCATACCAAAGTAAAGCATTTACTGCAATGATTTATTTTTCATGATTTCTGAAGTTCATTGAAACACCTGCACAGTGTACATACACACCACAACACCGTCCACTTTCACCACTATGGTTGCATTCTAAAACAAAAAGTAAAAACTGGATTCCGGAAAGTAAAATCTTCAGCTGAACATTAACTCTGGACCTGCTAACCTGCGAGGTTTCTTTTGTAGCTCGTTGACAGAAAAGACAGAGACACGTGATGGGAGGGGGGGGGGATGATGACAAAAGCGCAGGCCTCTCGACAAAAAAAACGGCGATTTCTGGACAGCAGAACACACAGGGGTGGAACGCTAACTGAAGGGGAAAAAACGCGTGCGTAAATCGAATGTTGCGCAAGTCTCCAAAGGACTTCAATGCAGGATTTTACGAGAACGCTCCAAATTACGCACACGTATCTCAAGTTAGCCATATCGCAAGTTAGGCCTCCATAAAGTTATGGCCTACTCTCCAATATATGGGGAGTTCAGAGCAAGGGAAGTCACATTGGTTTGACTTTGGAGAGGCAGGAGCGTTGTGGTTATAATTGTAGTCTAGTACCATTTTTTTAATATCCTTGAATGGAGAGTAGTCATGTCGTCTTGTTTTTAATGTCCTATATCCTTGAACATGGAGAGTCGTAGTGATTTGTAGTGTCTGATTCCTTACATGTCTTGGACATCATGTTGTGCTTGTTTCAATGTCCTATTACCTTGTACATGGAGAGTCATTGTGTTGATGATGATGTAATGTTTGATTCCTTAGATGCTCTTGTTCATGGGAAGTCTTGGAATGTTGTTCTACTGTACTATCCTTGACCATGGAGAGTTGTCATATAGTGTTTATTTCAATGTCCAGTTCCTTACATGTTCTTGTACATGGAGCGGTCGCGGGGCAGCTGTGGCTGGGTGACAGCGGTCAGTTTGAGGTGGAAGTGGTAGACGGACAGCGTGATGACGATGATGAGGCCCAGGATGAAACCCAGGATCAGAGGAAGAGTCTCCTCCAGCTGTTCCCGCTGGTCCGTGATGCACTTATAGGCTGCAGGGTGAAACACACACACAGAATACATTAGTGTGTGTGTGTGTGTGTGTGTGTGTGTGTGTGTGTGTGTGTGTGTGTGTGTGTGTGTGTGTGTGTGTGTGTGTGTGTGTGTGTGTGTGTGTGCGTACGTGAATCCGTCTGTCTGTCTGTCTATCTGTCCATACGTGTGCATGTGTGAGTGTGTTACCCACATACATACACACACACACAGTTCTATCTACACATGGGTTTGCAGCTAAAGCTAAATGATTAGCCTGCAAACCTAATCCTAACCTAAACCCTGACTGTTACACTAACCTAACTATAACCAATAATGAAATTCAAAATGAGTTCACTGGTCAGTCAGGTCCCTTTAGTTTTTCCCATGCCCACAGTGAGAAGATTCTCCTCTATGTGAGAGAGCCTTCACATGACCTCGCTGATTAATATTAGATCAAAGGTCAACACATAATAATATGAGGTCAACATGTCCCAGAAACAGTCTCACTGGTCTCTAAATTAGAAAGTGTCATATTTAAGGGCAACAGTCAGGCAGGGCCTTAAACTAGTTTAGCTCATATAAGGTAAGCGATATGTCGTACTGTTTACATGTACTATAGCCTTCTGATGTCCTGGATCATGGGATGGATTTTATGTTTATGTTTTCAATGGTGGCCTTCTCTGGTGGTTTGCAGATTTTCGAGAATGTAGCTTTAAAAGTGAATATAGTATGTACCAGATGAAAGGCCACTGTACACCAAGGGTTAATAAACACTATAGTTGAAGGGCACCGTAGCAAAACGCAGTCTAGTTTACTGCAGTCCAGAGAGAGAAGAGTGATAGCCTTTAGAGGACACAGTGACTGACAGTATATATCTAACTACAGTCGTGAAGTCTGCATTGAGGACAGGGCTATAACTACAGCCATAAAGTCCTAATGACCTCTCTCACATTCCCCTCTATCTATCTCTCTCTTCTCTCTTTTCCTTTTCCTCTCTTTTCCTCCCTCCCTCCCTCCCTCCCTCCCTCCCTCCCTCCCTGCCTGCCTGCCTGCCTGCCTGCCTGCCTGCCTGCCTCCCTCCCTCCCTCCCTCCCTCCCTCCCTCCCTCCCTCCCTCCCTCCCTCCCTCCCTCTGCAGCCATGCTCTTCAAACTGCAGCAACCAGCCCCCACAGAGAGAGAGAAGGAGGGTGAGGGAGAGGGTGAGGAAGGGCGGGGTGGGGGGGGGGGCGCAGTTTGTAGGGGTTGTGAGATAAGTTCTCCAATACTACTGCACGGTAACCTCTCATTATCATCATCATCATCCTCACTAGTGTCATATCTCTCCTCCAGGTGACAACCTTTATTATACGGGGCTGTACATTTGACATGGGTGGGACATTTGCTGATTTTGCAACATTTGCCATGAGAGGAGTACCACCGGAGGTTGTTGTGCTATACCTTCACTGAACATGGCCGGTATGATGTCATGGCTAGATCATGTACCTTCACTGAACATGGCCGGTATGATGTCATGGCTAGATCATGTACCTTCACTGAACATGGCCGGTATGATGTCATGGCTAGATCATGTACCTTCACTGAACATGGCTGGTAATGATGTCATGGCTAGATCATGTACCTTCACTAAACATGGCCGGTATGATGTCATGGCTAGATCATGTACCTTCACTAAACATGAAGTCTGAGTTGATGTCGAAGGGCTGGATCTGAATGTCACTCATGGCGACAGTCACTCCCTTTTGGTGGTCACTGGAGATGAGGGTGAGTGTCTGCTTCGCCTCGCAGACATAAGAGTGGCCAGCAGGGGTCACTAGCGCTGACAGACCGTGGGAGCTGGCTGTGTGCTTCCCAGCTAGATGGAGAGATGGGATAGGAGGATGCAGTACGTGAGGAAACATACTATATGGGTAGGTTGGTCTAAAAGAAGAGCACAGGAATTCCCACAAGACTGACAAAGTGAGACACACAGCTAGCCAGACAGACATACGTGCGGACACAAACAGGCAATCCTGAACGCACACACACACACACATCTACACATGCACACACAAGCATGCATGCATTTCATACAGAGAAACACAAAAACGCAACATGTATAGAAATAAGTCAAATAAAGGCTACAAAATATTGAAATAAATGTGGAATAATAGAGTATTCATATTAATATTTATGAAATCATTTGGAACAAATATCGAAATTTAACAACGTTTAAGTATAAAACGTATTAGGGCTATAGGAATAACTTTGTTTCTACACGCAGGTAAAACGGCCACTGCGGCAAGATGCACACCAATAGCGTGTCCAGAAAAGACGGGCTTTTTATCCAGCAAAAAAGTCACCGTTTTTCTTTCAATAATTCCGTGTTCAACTTCTGCCTGTCCCGTCATGAGTTTTAAAATGTGAATTAATACTGAATCCAAAAACAGTGCTGTTGGGGTAGGCTACGGGAATTTCAACATTAGCTCATCATATGTCTAATCGAAATGACTGGAATTAACCAAAAGTGACGGAAAAAAAACTATAAAACAGGAACATCATAATACTAATTATAAGAAGAAGGTTTTGTAGAAGAAAAATACATTAAAAAAACTCCGAAATAAGGCCTAAGTATGTTAATTGCCTTTCTTTATTGCACACGTTTAGTGCAAATATTAAATTATTATTAAACGAAACCATTTTGCAAAACATACACAGAAAATGCTGAGTGGGATATAAATGCTACTCACGGTTGTATGGGTTGATGAAATGCGTTTTCTCCGAGGTGTCATAAACAAACTGCAATTTGCTAATCTTCCACACCTCATCTCCCTTGTCACGGGTTTCCTGTCACACACACACACACACACACACAGTCATCACCAGCAGAAGAAGAACATTACGGATGTTATGTGTAGGCGTTGTTATCTAAACATATTTTTACAAGAATCCCACGCGGGATAAACGCTCTTAAATGATTTTGGGTAATTGTAATCAGACGCGGTTGCCTACTGACTGTTTCACAGTAGGGGCCAAACCTTGACGAAGTTGATGCGGAGTGTGTAGGCCTTATCCTTCCACGAGATGTGTATATCGGCGTCCTGGCTCCCGCATTTCCCTTCAATGTCTGCCCCGCGAGGCAGAGCCAGATACGCATTCTCCGTGATGAGCTGCAGAGAACAGAAGGGCAACAAACACCAATGTGTGATTGATTGTGATGGTCACATGCGTTTCTCAATAGACTAGTCTTCTTTGATGATAATATGGACTTGTTTCACACTGGCACGAAGTTGCTACAGTCGACCAATACGGGTTTCCAAAATATCAGCACATCATTTTACGCACAGCCCACCGCGCGCAATACCGTGGCATGAGTGCCCCATGTGTGTCTAAATGAGAGTAAATTCTCATATACAGAAATGTGTCAGTGTCAGTCTAAATTGACAACCGAAGTCTGACGGGCTGTGTCCACCCACACATTCCCAGCGGTATACTAGGCTATTATAGTGAGGATACGGTCCAAAAGGTAAGTGCCATGAAAAGTAGTGTTAAACTAACTGTATTATCTACGCAGTTGTATATGAAATCTTGACTTGGACACCTTACATGCGAAGTAAAAAAGAACACAGAGCCATGAAATATCGGAGTTGTTACTTACGTCTATCCCGTTGATCGCGAGGACGTCGAAGGGGACCGTGAAGCGGACAGCGAACTCGACCATGAGGCAGGTGGTCCCGTTCTCCCGGACCACGAAGATGTCTTTGTCTGGGTTGGTGGACAGACCGGAGAGATTCTCTCCCTCTTGCTCAGCCGTCACGGTCAACCGGGCCAGGATCCCTGAAAACGGGGTGGTACTGTGTAAGGGTCACGTCAGCAGTGTAGAGTACAGAGGTTAATAGAGTGGCAAATACATAACCGTTTATATGTTTTATATGTTTTTTGCGTCATCGATATTGCAATGAATATGCCCAAACATGTGAGGTCTGCAGAAGGAATAGAATAAAATTGAATATGTAGGCAATAGTATAATGAAAGATGGTTCACAGGAATGTGTTTTACTGTCAATGCTCTTACAGACTGGAGTGCATGCCATGCAACATGCATGATCAGCAAAACCAGGCAGCCCGAAGACTCAAAGATTAGACTCTAAAGGGCTTCTTGTCTCCCAGAAGAAAACTGTTGGGAGCAATGAATGAGGACCTATAGCTTCGCTGGAGTACATTTGCCTACTTAGATGTAACAATACCCAGCTACATTACACGGATGTAGTATACATTTTAAATCTCACCGCATGTCTATGCTAGAAAAATGGGCAGGACATAGAGATGTCCATACCGGTGAGTCTAATACATGTTATAATAATGACTTGCATTTGAGTATTCTTCTCACAATGAGCTTTTCACTGCACTGACGTTGAATACAGGTAGGGGATGTGCTACTACGCACACACTGAACAGGAATGCCCCCCCCCCCACACACACACACACGCACACAAACACACACATGCGCACACACACAAAGACAGCCAGACACGCAGGCTGCTTTGTGCAGTCACGACCGAAATATCGTATGCAACACACGCGCGCGCGCACACAGATGCACTCACGCACGCACGCTCGCACGCACATACACACACACACACACACAGTCGTCGCTTACCGAACAAACGTAGCAGAAGTCCTGCGCTATCCAAGGTGCTGAATCTGAGCCGCTCCATTGTACTGGATCCAGGCACTGAAACGGCTAACTGGCGGGGTAGCCTGTGTAGTGAACCCGCAAAGAAAGAGAGAGAGGGAGAGATTGAAAGAAAAGAGAGAGAGAGCGAGAGAGAGAGAGAAATAAAGAAAGCAATGAGGGATCCCGCTGCTCAGCGTCAGGTAGTCACGCTCATATCATCGCGAATGCAGCAAATCTCCAGGTGGACGTGAGAGAGATAGCATCCGGTTTGCTGCGCATTAAAATGCAACCGTTGTTCAGTTGCCGCTTTCTGAACACCTTGTACTGCTCTAGACTCTCTCCGCGCTCTGAATTCAGTCGATGAGAGAGCTTTAGGTGAGCGTCGCCTGCGGCAATGCAGAGTTTCCCCTGTACATACCAACAGATAGACAGTGAGCCGGTAACAACGCTCTGGGTGACTCACGTGATTCACCGGGGGAAGAAGTTCAGTTTCTCTCCCGAAGTTTGTTTCTTCCAAAGAGCTTCGCTGCAGCAACCGCAGCTAGTCCCGCAATGCTTCTGTTTCCATCACTGTGATTTGCAGCTGAGGTGTGTGTGTGTGTGTGTGCGTGTGTGAGGGGGATCGTTGCTACCCCCTCCTCTCTGCTTCTGAGCAAGATTGCAGCTGCTGTGGTGTATGTGCGTGCATGGATTGCAGTCTGGCAACGCGCTCTCTCTCACACACAGCTCAGTGTGTGTGAACTCAGGCTTGAGGACACCCGCGCAGTGTCCTCCTCTCACACCTTTGCCAAAGACATTGTTCATAATATACAGCGTACATACATACCCTTGACTACCATGTGTGTATGATTAAAACAATTCTAAACGTCACTAAACATATGAGCCGAAAAGAATGAGTATGTGTGTGATGTGTCAGATGATGTTAGACTTCATCGCTTGTAATCCGGCAATAGTGGACATTGTCCGTAAATGCTACTGACTCGGAAAAGAATAGCTGACAGAGTCAAAATCTCTGTCAACCGTTCAGCTGTGACAGTTGACACTCCTATGCTCAAGTCACCTCCACCCCCCCCCTTTTCCACTTCACAAACACAGGCAACAATAAAGTCTGCATCATACAGTGAAAAAAATATTCCTATAACGCCCTGTAAATGTGATAGCATTCTCAGTATACTTGACCCAGTACTCAGAATGACCCAGTTTTCTAAAGTCAAGGTATTGTGAGGGTTTTATAACTTACCAATGAGCTTGACGTTGAGGAAACACACACACATTCTCTCTCCTCCAGAGAATACAAAATCCTTGCCATTTTTAAATACAAACGAATATTTATTTATTCATTCATCTTAATATTTCACAATTTAAGAATATAATAATCATAATATAATTAGAAACGCAGTCCCATGAAAACGATTTAAAGAAATGTCATGTCTATTGATATTTCACAACCGTTATGAATAGCTATGCAGGTGATGGCGTTTGCTATTCATAGTAAATGTACATCATCTTTATGGTAGCACAGGAATCCTCTTTGTGCTTGAGGCTTCCCCGTGGATATGCCTTACGTTTGTCCCACCCCCTTCCCGACACTATATAAGGGTGCAGTGTGTGTAGCTTTTTGTTCCAGTCCAAAACAGTACTAACACACCTGATTCAACTAATCTCATAGTCCTCAATCTAAAATCACGAGTAGGTTAGTTTAATCCAGTGTTTTAGTAGGCCTAGTTCTGGAATAAAAGCAGTGGGAATAAAAGCTTGCAAATACTTCGGCTCTCCAATGGGACACTGGGCTATTACGCATGGCGCACAAGACATACGGTTTAATAAGAATGGGCCGTTTTAAAATTGAAGTCAAGCTCGCACTTCACGGCGCTTATGCTCCCCACCTGAGAGTGTTTTGTACTCAGCGGAAACGTCTCTGAACGCGGAATCCCTCGCGGTGAACCTGAGACCTCCTGTGCCTCCTTCCCGCTCTGTTTAAACGCGGGGAAAGTAATTCTCCGTAACAGTTTGTTGCCCAATACTGTTAAAGTCGTTGAGGAGCTGGCAATAGGCAGTGTAACATCTGCAATGTTGGTGTTGGCAGTTGGTGGAACGTTTCTCCACATAGTTTTGAACGGTCAGGTAGCACAGGACTGATACTTGTAGGCAAACTGCACATTTTCTGTAATAGCTATCTTCAAATCGCCTCATATTAAAGTCAGGTGCTGTTTTCAGTTTGTCCTTATCCGATTCGTCTTTTCCTTTGTTACCTGTGAGGGCAGTTAGTAGGATACCAAGACGAGAGGCAGTTGGCGCAGCTAGTGACGCACAGCTTTTGGTGGTCTTCAGGGTGTTGTCAGAGCTGGTGAACTTGCCCCCAGGTTTGGTGACCTTACAGACGTTTTTCGGGCAGGTCAGGTTGTTAGATCGAGGAGGGGGGTTGAGGGTGAGGACAACCGAGAAAAAACAGCCCCTGTGGATATGCTGTCAGTCTCTCTCAAACTCCTCAATGGAATCCATTGACAGTAATTGACTCTTTAAGACCAGATAATTTACTCTGTGACCCGAAGCCCTCGGGAGCCATGTGATGTCCCGTACACGCTTTGGAGACACGCCTGAAGAACGTCTGGTCTCTTCATGGGATCCAATAACTTTCTCACCAACTTCTCCTCGTTTACGTTACAATCCGAGCTGACATGGGAAGGACCATCTTTCTGACCCCCCAACGTCGTTCTCATTCGTTTTTTTGTTTGTTTGTTACTGGTGAGCGCATAAAAACAGTCTGTGTGGCCGAGAAACTTTGCCACCTCCATCGCCGAGTTACCGACTTTATTCTGTCGGAAGCCCCAGTCTCTTGAAGGCTCTCACCAAAAACATTGAGTGACCTGTCACCGCCGCGCACATCAGCGCAGTTCCCCCACGCGTCAACCATCTCTGGATCTGCATTGTTACTCACCAAAATCTTCACTGCCTCCACAGGCAAACTTTTTCACATTAAGTAACTGAGCTCAGTGCAGCCACTCTCGTCTTGACAATTGACACTGGCGCCCCTATGGAGAACCATTTCTATAAAAGTGGACCTGGTCTGACAGTCGGGGAGCAGAACAGAGGAGATGAGGAGATGAGATCTGCGCCCCCCCCAGTTTTGGAGTCGGTAATTCTCCTATCCAGCGCGTCAAGAGAGCAATAAAGCGCTTCAGATGCTGCACCGCCTGTTTGTATGTAGTGGTCTGGACGGCTGTAAATGAATTTAGCGCTTGTTGAATCTGATTATTGAATGTGGAACGCGGAACAGTTTCCACCGCTAGCTCCTGCCAGGGTTCATTGTTAAGGGAGAGACGTGTGGGCGTGTGTCCCCCCCCGCAGCCTTCAATGACACATACATCTTCAGTTGTCATCCTTTCACAAGGCAAGAACCAAGATATGTTTTTTTTTTTTTTTTTTACAATTACATAACATTTACATTCACAGGGATATTCTTGGGAGAGTTTCACACTGTTAAAATGGAACAGGTCGTACACTTTTGAACACTCCACAACCACCGGTTGACTGAAATGTACATCATTAAGGAATTGAGTGACCTGTGCCAAACACAGTAAGTCAGTCTGTATTCAAGGCCTGTACAGAGTTTGGTGGCGAAAAGGTGCAACTAAGTAAGTTCTCTGTCACTTGTGGCAGCCAGAGGAACAACAAACACAATTAACTCAAATCGCACAAAAATAAGGAAAACATTTGATCAATTGTACCTGTTTTGGACATTTGAAAAGGTCCTGAGAATCATTTAAAAAATATATATTTCCCAGCACTAGGAGCTAACTGATGATGCTCATAGGCAAAGAATGCTGCTCAGACCACTGCGCTATGGCAGTTCACAATGCTCTAGCAAGACTCAAGAATACTGTGCATGCTGATTACACCTGATGGTAATAACAAGTCTGTTTTAATGGTTTTGTTTTAAGCCTTCCCCAATCCATAACCCTAACCTTAACCACTCCGAATGAATACCTAAACTTAAACCCTTTTGAGTTGTTTCTGTTTTAACCCTGTAACCAAGAGGAATTAACCCTGTAACCATGTGGAATTAACCCTGTAACCATGTGGAATTTTAACCCTGTAACCAAGAGGAATTAACCCTGTAACCAAGAGGAATTAACCCTGTAACCAGGCTGAATTAACCCTGTAACCAAGAGGAATTAACCCTGTAACCATGTGGAATTAACCCTGTAATCAAGAGGAATTAATCCTGTAACCAAGAGGAATTAACCCTGTAACCATGTGGAATTAACCATGTAACCAAGAGGAATTAACCCCGAAACCATGTGGAATTAACCCTGTAATCAAGAGGAATTAATCCTGTAACCAAGAGGAATTAACCCTGTAACCAAGAGGAATTAACCCTGTAACCAAGAGGAATTAACCCTGTAACCATGTGGAATTAACCCTGTAATCAAGAGGAATTAATCCTGTAACCAAGAGGAATTAACTGTAACCTGGAATTAACCATGTAACCAAGAGGAATTAATTAACCATGTGGAATTAACCCTGTAACCAAGAGGAATTAACCCTGTAACCATGTGGAATTAACCCTGTAACCAAGAGGAATTAACCCTGTAACAATGTGGAATTAACCCTGTAACCATGTGGAATTAACAAATCCAAAAATAGAAGTTAATTACATAATACATTGAATTTGAGCAAAAGACTATTCCTCCAGCTCCTAAAAAAAAACATGTTAATGGTGGTCTCTTTTTAGGTATCCCTATAGACCAATAAACAAAGAGCCAAGACGACAGGTTTTATTTTACACCTGGATAGTTTATTGGTACACATACTATAAAACAGTATTAAAGGAACAGGGTAACAACAGTATTTTCATTGCTATAAGTTCGACAGTAGGCCTACGATATAAATACAAAAACACTCACAGGATGGTCTGTATGTCGACAAAGCTACAGTCAAAATAGAAAAAAAAGAGGATATACAAATCGTAAAGGAAATCAAAAGGCGACATTGTTCAGCGAAAATAATCTGCTTTCTCAACAAACTAGAGAGCAAACGTTTACATGTAGTACAGGTCACACATAACAGAAACATTCAACTAGTGCAAAAAACATATCGTCTTATACTACACACTATATTTAATATATATATATATTTATATACCTTTATATAAATAACCCCTTATTTTGGCATTTATCATTCGTAAAATAATTTAAACGTCCTAGCAGACATTGAGTGGCACATATGAAAGCAATGGAATAAAATATAAAAGCACTTTTAAATTTTTTTTAACTCGTAATTCTGCACTAGATATGTGGCGAGAGGGTTCGTTCCATGTAGTGTGAGGTGCTAGAGAGAGAAAGATGGATAATGAAATGGACTGAAACAGAAAAGACGAGAGGAAAAGAAAGAGGACAAGGGGGGTTGATAATTGTCTTTCCCAGAAACCAACAGAAGTGCACTATTCCCCAACCCTTGATTGACAGGGTCACCGGTGAACACCTTTTTGGTCAAAAGTAATTAACTACATACATTCCCATATATACAATACTCTCTCTACACCAGTTGAGTAAAACTACAGCAGAACGTTTAAAAGTACAACAATCTGTAGGGGTTGTTGTCACTTATTGTGTATTTTGTGTAATATCTGTTTTGGTCAATCTTTGTGAGTGTAATGCCATGCAGTATGGCCACACATTTGTCTGTCTGTGTACACAGTATATGCACACAAACTACAGTACCCATGATTACTTCATAACAACACTCCCACAATGCATCTCTCACTAAAAGGGCCGCCTGTCCAATACTGTCACTGCTAGAGGTTAGGCTACCCTTTACCCAAATCTAACGTTCACCATAAGTGGGATGAAACTATATCTGACCCTAGATCAGATGTTAGGCGCAACTTCATCCAACTCCATTGTGTCATCATGGCTGAGACACAGCGACCTATGAACCTCTGTTAAGTCCACCCTTACTGTCTCTACAAAACCAGAAACAACAACAAACTGGTACTTCTTGTCCTGACATGGTCTGTTTTGATATTCACTCTGATATCCAATGAAGTGATTTTCTACACAGCTTGGCTTCATCACCGATAACACGGCACAGGAATATCTGGTTAGAAATTAAATCAACTAGAAACGCCCGCACAACATACTGTTCTGAGCTGCTACGGGATGTGTCGCCAGCTATCTCAGAGGCCAGTAAAGGGAATGAATAAGCATGTAAAAACCATGTAATAAGCCTGTAATTACCATACCTAATCCCCCTGGCTATGGCACAGGCAAGAACAGTACAGGGATTATCTTGCAGCTGAGGTACAGTCAGAAGTGCATCTCAGAGCGCACACCATTTTAAACAATGTTTTCATTACTGAGGAATAAGCAGAGCTAGATGGGTGTTTCACTTACATTAGGCTGCTGTACTTATCGGGAGTCAAAGGGTCTATGAAAACACATTGTAGTGTATAGATTGTTGAAAATGGGTCCACGTTGGGAGTTTATGAAGACTTATTACGTTTGTCATTGACAAGTACAATACATTAACTGGTTATTTCTGAAGTGGCTAGAGAGGCCAGTGAAGGAACACTGGTCGACACAGTCATACCCCTTGCATACACTTCTGGCGGTGTGAAAGAATCAAAGAATCTCAGGTGTAGGCTTTAGGTTTCTTGGGGTGGGAATCATATAATACACATTCTGATGAAATAAAAAAAAGTGTGCATGAAGGACAAGCCGCAGTGTTAAGGACTACCTGACGTTGGGTTTGGGCTTTTTCTCCGAACACCGTTCATCCAACGTTTGTCTTCATCTTTTTTTGTGTTTTTTTTAACATTCTTATCAAAACACAGAGAAACCTAGTGCACTGCTACATTTTCCAATTCGGTTATGATGGCCTACCACATATAAAGTGCTCAGGACATTACTTCAACTCTTGTGTAGCATACAGTATAATTCACATATTTTGTGCTGACATAAAATTCATAACTAATATATATGTATTTTCCCCGTCCCATATTCTGGTGCTGTTATTGATACCAGGTACCATTAAAAATACAAAATAAAAGTCTTAAAAGAGTTTGAACAGGAAACATGATCTGTTAACTTCGGTTTGAGCCGTCATGACAACAGAAAGAGCAGACGTGATAGTACGTGTGTGTAAGTGTGTTGTCTGTATCGTTATGTATGTGTACAGTGACTATTGATAATATCTGCAAACATTGCTTCCATTAAAAACAGATAAGAAAGAAAAGAAAAGATGGATGGAGGTGTATAAAAACCAGATCCGGGAATGGTAGAGTGGTGGAAAAATGGAAAGGTGAAGGTTGGTTGTGTCTCTCAATGTTTCGGATGTCCCGTCCACCTTCCAACAGCAGTCGCTCATCTTACTGTCAATCACTGGTCTGCACCAATGGCTCCGCAGCACAGGGGAGCTGGGGATGTCTCATCGTGGGGTTTTCAGTGGAGGAGTGGTTGGAGTGAAGGAGGGCAAGGTTTGGGAATAGCACGTGGGATAACTCTAACTGAGAGGGTGGTCAGAGATGGGAGGACAGACCCTGTGTGGGAGTGGTTCATTGCAGACGGAGATATACAGGGAGCGAGAATTATGAACTATGACAATATTGCAGGTTGAGGATGAAAGGCGGAATCTAGGGTGTGTGTGTGTGTAGTGGGGTGTGTGAGTGTGTCTGGGTCTCTGTGTCAGTTGTTTTAGAGGGCAGTGTCTGTGTGTGTGTCTCAGGTGCTAGTGGGGGTGTTCAGACCACTGTGGCTAGTCTGGGCAGTGTGTGTGTGTTTCTGTGTGTGTCTCAGGTGGTGGGAGTGGTTAAACCACTGTGGCTGGTCTGCGGTCCATCTCCTCCTCCAGCTTCACCATCTGCTGGATGTCCTTGGCCTAGAGGGAACCAACACACACACACACTGTTACACACACAAACTGTTACACACACACCTCCCAATGCAAGAATCCACACACAGACTCCTACCAAAGGCAGGTACAGGATTCGACAGTGTACTACAGCAGTACAGTCATTTCTTGATGGAGACTACACTAACAGTACAACTACATAAACTAGGCCCGGTCCCAAATGAACCCTTCCTGTCCTGTCCTAGTGTTGCAGCATAATGTGACATGATATCCAGGTGTCAGGAAGACTCGCAGTGATTAGCCGCAATGGAACGTCTCCTGGGTCGTTGTGCTTTTTAATGCTCCTATGACTCATCATAATGATCAATGACTCATGTAGACAGGACTGACTGCTGACACCCTGAGTGCTGCATGTTAAAACAAAGACGAGCTCTCTCTCGCTCTCTTTCTCCCCCCTCTCTCTCTTTTTCTCCCTCTCTCTCTCATAGAATAACATATCATCTGTAGGTAGAAAGGACCTGCAGCGAATCCACTTGAACTAAACAGAGCAGATACCATCAGATTCAACAGAAATAGGGAAACTGGAGTTGAAAACGTTGACCAATCAAAGCAAAGTGGGGGAGGGGACAGGGAGGGACTGGGAATATCCAATGACACACACAGGTAGACCTGTGGTCACTTCAAGAAAGGTCGAAAGGAAGGAAGCATCATTAGTATTGGAGCAGGGTGTTACGGTGGTTGCTCAACTAAAAGTTTTTCTGCAGGACTTAGAGGTAATCTGTGGTTTAGTACAGTACCCTGTGTCACTGCTTCATTGCTCCAGACCAGCGCAAGGGGGAGTTAGAGGACTGATTATGCTTTTGGGTCCCAAGGCGCAACTGTGTCGCTAAAAATACACTTGTTGTTTTGTTACTACTCGTCAGTATTACCTACTAAAACTGTTGTTACACTAAGGTTTTTATTCAGAGAGAAATTTAAGACTACAATCAGGGTGTAGAAATGTTAGGATTATTTTGTTCTTACTGTAGTACTGCAGACCTACTACTAAGCTATTATTACTAATTCATTTAGAATTATATAAGAGCCCCTTAGATATTCTCAAAGATTTATTATGAACCCTGTTTTTCACAAGCGTAGCAGGCTGTAAATTCTGCAAACAACATTTCTAGTAGGACAATATATATTGGTCATGGCTCCCGAGTGGTGCACAATGGGATTGCCTTGCAGTTCTCCAGCTGTATCCACTGACTAGGGAAACGCTGACTAGGGAAACGTTCAAACTAATACAATATAACTATTAATTGTCAGACTGCAGAGATGCCTAATAAACAAATGCAGGTGGCTTCTATCTTCAAAATTATTTAAATGCTTTATTATCCAAATGTTTAAAATGCGTGTGGGCGACCTCATGCAACCGCAAAATGTCAGATGAAGCATATACTGCATGTACTGTAGTGTTTCTTTATGCTTTCGTTAATAAAATAATGATTAAAATACTCTTTCAAAATGCAGATGTTTATTTCCTTACGGATCCATAGCGAATGACTGTGGGAATAAATATCACTGAATGACAGAAATATTGGAACAAAGTAGGCTAATGAAGGTAAACAAATGGTTGCTTACTGGAAAATACTCTTCCAAATACACACGGTCACGTTGTACAGCGCCATTATGGCTATTAGCAGGGCTATTCGAAGGTCAATAGACTTGCCTAGAAGGAGGGTAGGGGGAGAATTCTAATTTCAAATGCATTTCTTAGTTAGGTTGGCTGCATCACAACCGGCCGTGATTGGTTGCAATTTCAGTTTAATCCACGAGAAAAGACGTAACAAATAATACAACAAATATTGTCTCCACCGGGAGACCCACGAGGCGGCTTTAATTTAGAATCCTCCAATCCTCTCAATGTAATTATTGGCGGAGAGTCACGCCATTGATTTTTTTTTTTAGATATACTGTAGGCCTACCGTAGGCGAAGTTAGTCTCACTAGTGTTGAGTAATGTGCTGTTAAAAGTGGTGTGGGTCTTATTGATAAAAAAAAAACATATTGAAGTTAGAAGCAACAGGATTTGAAGCAATAAGTATTTCAGCATCGTTTCGCGCTGCTCTGAAACAAGCATGGGAACTGGTCTTGATAAATCAATGAGATTTTGATTTTCACTGACTCTCCGTTTGGGTATTCGTTACACTACAATTAGGGTGTGGAAATGTTATGCTCTTAGAACTATAGCCTACTCCCGACATCACGTTGTAAAACGCCATATTTTCCTAAAGGAGTGGTGCAGCGGTCTAAGACACGGTCTAAGAGACACAAACTGCGTTGCTACAGATGCTGGTTCGATACCTGTGCCGGCCGCCACCGGGAGACCCATGGGGAGGCTTTTGGTTTCTCTCCCTCTAAAAACAGAAATAAATAATTCTGAATAACAAACTGGCTTTATACACAAATTAGTGAGAATGTCTCATCCCATGTTCAAGAATGGCCTTTTTCCTCGCTCACTCTAGGTTAAATGAAAACCAAATAATCGCGAAAATATATATATATATATTTTTACCAAAGCGATTATTATGACTATTAATTCATTTACAATTATATTAAAGCCCATTAGATATTCTCACAGACCACATTTGCTAAAACAAAAAATACCCCTTAGATATTAACTTCTTGGTGACAGGAGGGCAGTATTGAGTAGCTTGGATGAATAAGGTGCCCAGAGTAAACTGCCTGCTACTCTGTCCCAGATGCTAATATATGCATATTAGTAGTAGTATTGGATAGAAAACACTCTGAAGTTTCTAAAACTGTTTGAATGATGTCTGAGTATAACAGAACTCATATGGCAGGCAAAAACCAAGACAAATCCAACCAGGAAGTGGGAAATCTGAGGTTTGTAGTTTCATTTAAGCGATTGCCTATCCAATATGCTGTGTCTATGGGGCCAGATTGCACTTCCCAAGGCTTAGAATAGATGTCAACAGTCTTTACAAAGTTGTTTGAGGCTTCTATTGTGGAAGGGTGTCGAATAAGAGCTGTTTCAACAAGTGGACTAGGCTGAGGCCAATCAGTTGTTTACTGCGCGGTCACGCGGGCGTGCCGTGCCTTCTTTTTCCTCTGTAATGAATACGCTATTGTCCGGTTGGAATATTATTGAAGATTTATTATAAAAAGACCCTAAGGATTGATTGTAAACATCGTTTGACATGTTTCTACAAACTGTAATGGAACTCTTGACTTTTCGTCTGGATTTTGCGCTCGCGCATTGTGCCTTTGGAAAAGTGAACTAAACGTGCAAACAAAATGGATGTATTTGGACATAAATATGGACGTAATCGAACAAAACAAACATTTCTTGTGGAAGTCCTGGGAGTGCATTCCGACGAAGATCAGCAAAGGTAAGTGAAGATTTATAATGCTATTTGTGACTTTTGTTGACTCCACAACTTGGCGGGTAACTGTATGGCTTGCTTTTGTGGCTGAACCGGTTCTCAGATGACTGAATATTGTGCTTTTGCCGTAAAGCGCTTTTGAAATCTGATACAGCGGTTGCATTAAGAACAAGTTTATCTTTAATTCTATGTAAAACATGTATCTTTCATCAAAGTTTATGATGATGAGTATTTCTGTTATGATGTGGCTCTCTACAATTTCTCCGGATGTTTTGGAGGCATTTCTGAACATGGCGCCAATGTAAACTGAGGTTTTTGGATAGAAATATGAACTTGATCGAACAAAACATTCATGTATTGCGTAACATTGAGTCCTGGGAGTGTCATCTGATGAAGATCGTCAAAGGTTAGTGAATAATTTGATCTATATTTCTGCTTTCTGTGAAAATGGCTGAATGCTTTCTGTGACTAGTTGCTGACCTAACATAATGGGATGTTCTGCTTTCGCCGAAAAGTTGGATTAATGAGAAGTGTTTCTTTAAAATGGTGTAAAATACTTGTATAGTTGAGGAATTGTAATTGTTTTGAATTTGGCGCCCTGCAATTTCACTGGCTGTTGGCGAGGTGGGATGCTAGCATCCCGAACAATCCCAGAGAGGTTCATTTAGAATCCTCCAATCCTCTTATGCTCTTAGTACTGTAGCCTCCTCCCGACCGTCACGTTGTACTGCGCCATATTTTCCGTTCCATCCTAACGGAAACCCTGATGGTTTAGTTTTTCCTGTAATAGAAACACCTTAATATTAATCAAATTAATTCAGCTAAAGTTCTTAAAATCAATCCCATATACTTTGTTCTTGCAAAAAAGGTTTTACATTCTATAGTAATGCCAATATTGAAGACTTTCAAATGCTTCTCAAAGATGCCCTCTGGTGGTCAAACTAGCACTAACTAGCATTAATGGTAAAAATGGCTGACAATTAAATAGCGTGCCATAGAATTCTGCAGCAGCCCGCAAGGTGTGCTGCAGTATGACGCAACTTTTAGAGGAGGAACCACTGTATTGCTTGATTGGAGAAGGGTACATTGAGAGAGGGATGGTGTATGAAAAGAGGGAAGGAGAAGATGAGAAAGAGGGGTCAGAGGTTAGGAAGATGGGACGGATGGAAGCGCCTACCTTGACCCTGTTTATTGGCATGATGTGATTTCAAAAGCTGTGCAAAAAAAAGCAAATCATATTATAAAAAAGATGAGAGAGAGAGAACATACATGTACAGGCCATGACGAAATGACGACAAACAATGCAACTATGATTTATTTGTGTGCTAATCTGATCCTAAATCAGCGGTGAGTTACCTGCTCATTGAACTTGTCCAGTTCCTCTAGCTGTTCTTTCTGAGACTTCTCCAGTGTCTCCATCTCCTTCTGATGCTTCATAGCCAACTAGAGATGGAGGGAGGGAGGGAGGACAAATATGGAGGGAGGAGAAAGATTTGATTTATTATTTTACTCACTTTTATTTATTCAGGGGAACTGAATTGAGACCAGTGTCTCATTTACAACGGTGCCCCGAGGACACAAATTACATCAAAACAGCAACAGCAGAAATATAGAAAACTACAAGACAGCTATAAATACATTACATCAGGTTATTACAAGTAATAATAGTCAATTGAAACAATAACACACTTCAGTGAACTCATTTAACAATAGGGTTCTAAACTGCCAGGGAATCCAGGTGTAATTTGTTTTGTAAGGTGTTCCACAACCGTGGTGCATTAAAACTAAAGGCCTTGATCGGGAGTCCCATAGGGCGGCGCACAATTGGCCCAGCGTCATCATGATTAGGGGGGGCTTTACTTGGCTCATTGCGCTCTAGCGACTCCTTGTGGCGGGCCGGACGCCTACAGGCTGACGGCGGTCATCAGTTGAACGGTGTTTCCTCCGACACTTTGGTGCGGCTGGCTTCCAGGTTAAGCAGGCGGGTGTTAAGTTGCGCGGTTTGGCGGGTCAAGTTTCGGGGGACGCTTGACTCGACCTTCGCCTCCCGAGCCCGTTGGGGAGTTGCAGCGATGAGACAAGATCGAAATTGAGGAGAAAAAGGGGGTAAAATCCCCTAAAATAAAAAAATAAAACTAAAAGCAGATTTACCAAACTTTGTGGAGACAAGCGGGACCTCAAGAGTTAACCAACCCTGCAAACGGTTTTGGTATCTCATTTTGTTTTTCAAGAGGGAACTTAGGTATGTTGGAAGCTTGTGGAGCAAGAGATGGAGAGAGGACTAAGAGAAATTTACATCAACATGTATCGGCTACGCAAACAATTACAAAGCTAAGGCCTTAGTTGATTCACCTCGACAGTGTCACAGCATTAGAATTAGTAGAAGATAGAACACCAACCCTTTTCCTCTCCTCAAGGAACTTTTTGGTGTTGCTGCTGTTCAACTCTCTAACTCTCCTGTGAAGAGAACGAGAGTGAGATTATAAGATTATAATAATTAATCAAGAAGTACAGATACAGTGTAGGCCCTTTCCTGCAGTCAAATGACCACATCGCCCTCTAGTGGCCTCATGGGTGGAATATCATTAACACATTTTATAATTTCATAATTAATAAACATATACCTTTTTTAAACGCAGAAATTATATCTCAGTCTTCTGTGATGTATATAAAGTGTAACATTGGGATGCAAACTCATAATTGAATACATTTCAACTCTATATCTGACGTGGTACATGAGTCTTCTTTCTTTAAGCCCATAACCATGTGTGTGAGGTCTATACTTTGTTTTCAAAGTAGATGTGTTTAAGACGACCAAGAAACACTTTGTGTGACCCTGATTTAGCTCATTGCAGTAAAGGGATATTAAAGATGGAACCCATAGTAGGGGCAAACATCGCCACTGTCCGCCCCACGGCAGTTGTTATTGTTTTGTTGACAAAGCAGAGGTGGGGAGCACTGGAGGAGCGTTGGGCAACAAAAAAGAAGAGGATTGCAGTACATATGCTACTGTTTTATCGCGTGTGCAATGACGTCCTGAGGGAGAAGAAAAAAACTGTGTTTGTTGTTTGCAGTAACTTCTTTGTTGTTGTAATATCACAACAGGACGTGGCGTTTTCACCGTTAAGGACTCCATCTTTAAGGGGTGTTCATGGGGGATGCGTAAGACCTACATAGTATATATTCATCCTGACATAACCTACAGGTATTTGCCCAAAATAATGGAAACGCTTGAGTAAACTAGGGATACAAAGTACACTGCACAAAAATATAAAACGCAACATGCAACAATGTCAACAATTTTTACTGAGTTACAGTTCATATAAGGAAATAAGTCAGTTGAAATAAACCCCCCCACACACACACACAGACGCCTCGCAAGTCCTCAACTGGCAGCTTCATTAAATAGTACCCGCAAAACACCAATCTCAACGTCAACAGTGAAGAGGCGACTCCGTGATGCTGGCCTTCTAGGCAGAGTTGCAAAGAAAAAGCCATATCTCAGAATGGCCAATAAAAAGACACACTGGACATAAAAAGACACTGGACAGATGAACTCTGCCTAGAAGGCCAGCATCCCGGAGCCGCCTCTTCACTGTTGTCGTTGAGACCGGTGTTTGCGCAAACAGTGTGGCTAGCTCAAACGCTGACTGCTGCGTCAATCGAAACTGGACCTTCTAAATAAGCGTTCTAATCCGACGCGCCAGGGACCACTGTAGAATGATCACCCCCGTTTGTTGGAACGCGTGAAAAGGTTCAGACACTTTATGTCGGCGTTTCCTTTATTTTGGCAGTTACCTGTATATTCTCCATGCAGTATAAGTCAGTGAGTGATTAGTTGGCGCGGCAGCGTGACCCACCTCTCCCTCTCGGCCTTGTTCTTGATGGTCTTGTCCTGGCTGATGGCCTTGCTGTTCTCCATGGACGTCTTGGCCTGGTTGGCCCGCATCTCCTTGCTCTGCCTGAGAGGGAATGAGACAACAAACAAGGCCTGGTAAGGACCCTCATCAAGTACACCTGACAGGGCAAACTCACAGCTCAAAGTGCCCAAGATGGGTTCACATGTCAGATAATTAAGACACTCAAGGACATTCAGGGACATCATGCCTATAAAATAATGCATGCGTGGTGTCCCAAGCAAAATCTCAGAATTTCCCGGTTTGAGCAGTAGGGTCAGTTGTTCTGGCTGCTACAGTTCGTGGACCAGTTTGAGATTCAGTGTTTACTTTGTGCGCCTTGCACATGCGTGTGCACGTCTCTCTCTCTCTCTCTCACCGTTCGTGGATCAGTTTGAGCGAGAGAGTCTGTTGTTCCTGGACTCCACTCAGTAGTTTCTTGAGGTTTTCACACTGCTGGACCACGTGGATGTCCTTCATATCCTGCTCAATACTGCTGTGGGAGTTGATCATCTCTGACCACTCCTTAGTGTGTTGGGCTGTGATGTCCTTCACCTGTAGGCCACAGGATACACACTTACACCCTAAACACGTATACATTATATCATCTCTGACCACTCCTTAGTGTGTTGGGCTGTGATGTCCTTCACCTGTAGGCCACAGGATACACACTTACACCCTAAACACGTATACATTATATCATCTCTGACCACTCCTTAGTGTGTTGGGCTGTGATGTCCTTCACCTGTAGGCCACAGGATACACACTTACACCCTAAACACGTATACATTATATCATCTCTGACCGCTCCTTAGTGTGCTAGGCTGTAATGTCCTTCTCCTGTAATAAACACGTTACTTAAACACTACACACTAAACACTCCTTAGTGCGCCACACTGTGATGTCCAACACCATAAACCCAGCAGTACAATCATATACATTCCAATGAGGGAGAACTAGAGTGAAACTGAATCACTTTCTTCCACTGCTCTCCGAGATGTTGGTACGACGGACACTGCAAGGTTACCTTGGCCTTGTGGTCTGTGGTCAGGTTCTCCACTTTACTCTCAGTCTCCTTCTTCAACTCCAGACAGTTGTTTTCTCTGTAGGGACGACATAAAGATACTTGTTAGCTAGGTGAGACATGGTAGAACACATGGTAGGTGAGACATGGTAGAACACATGGTAGGTGAGACATGGTAGAACACATGGTAGGTGAGACATGGTAGAACACATGGTAGGTGAGACATGGTAGAACACATGGTAGGTGAGACATGGTAGAACATATCCACAACTGATCTCGGTTGAACCCAGAACAAAAAAAAACTCACGGGATTTGGTCCGATGCTCAATTTACATAGTCTGTCCACGAGAGAATAATTCACACCTAATGGCGTTGTGCTGGTGCTAGATATCCCAGAACGAATGTTTAACTGCAATTTACATAGTCTGTCCACGAGAGAATAAGTCACGCCTAATGGCGTTGTGCTGGTGCTAGATATCCCAGAACGAATGTTTAACTGCAATTTACATAGTCTGTCCACGAGAGAATAATTCACGCCTAATGGCGTTGTGCTGGTGCTAGATATCCCAGAACGAATGTTTAACTTCAATTTACATAGTTTGTCCACGAGAGAATAATTCACGCCTAATGGCGTTGTGCTGGTGCTAGATATCCCAGAACGAATGTTTAACTGCAATTTACATAGTCTGTCCACGAGAGAATAATTCACACCTAATGGCTTTGTGCTGGTGCTAGATATCCCAGAACGAATGTTTAAGTTCAATGTCTCTTTCAGCCTTTCATTATCATTGATTGGTTGACTGACTGGTCTTTCAGGTCCTGATATTTACCCTCGTTTCTTGATGGCCTTCTCCAGCAGCTTCTCCTGTGTCTGCTTCTCCTTGTCGTGCAGAGCGATCATCTTGTCCACCTGGGTGCAGTGGGACTTCTGCATGATGGTGCAGTCCTGAAACGAAACACCACATATTAATGACGATATCAGAACTGAGATAGCTTGGCCCAACCTTTCTTCATCAAGTCATTTAGCATTGCAGTCCGCCAGACCATATAGCTGAGGACTAACACAACATCAGTAGAACATATGAAACGACTGGGTACATGTGTTGTAAAACATCAGTAGAACATATGAAACGACTGGGTACATGTGTTGTAAAACATCAGTAGAACATATGAAACTACTGGGTACATGTGTTGTAAAACATCAGTAGAACATATGAAACGACTGGGTATATGTGTTGTAAAACATCAGTAGAACATATGAAACTACTGGGTACATGTGTTGTAAAACATCAGTAGAACATATGAAACGACTGGGTACATGTGTTGTAAAACATCAGTAGAACATATGAAACTACTGGGTACATGTGTTGTAAAACATCAGTAGAACATATGAAACGACTGGGTACATGTGTTGTAAAACATCAGTAGAACATATGAAACGACTGGGTACATGTGTTGTAAAACATCAGTAGAACATATGAAACTACTGGGTACATGTGTTGTAAAACATCAGTAGAACATATGAAACGACTGGGTACATGTGTTGTAAAACATCAGTAGAACATATGAAACTACTGGGTACATGTGTTGTAAAACATCAGTAGAACATATGAAACTACTGGGTACATGTGTTGTAAAACATCAGTAGAACATATGAAACGACTGGGTACATGTGTTGTAAAACATCAGTAGAACATATGAAACGACTGGGTACATGTGTTGTAAAACATCAGTAGAACATATGAAACGACTGGGTACATGTGTTGTAAAACATCAGTAGAACATATGAAACTACTGGGTACATGTGTTGTAAAACAACAGTAGAACATATGAAACGACTGGGTACATATGTTCTACTGATGTTTTACAACACATGTACCCAGTCGTTTCATATGTTCTACTGTTGTTTTACAACACATGTACCCAGTAGTTTCATATGTTCTACTGATGTTTTACAACACATGAAACTACTGGGTACATGTGTTGTAAAACATCAGTAGAACATATGAAACGACTGGGTACATGTGTTGTAAAACACCAGTACAGCATATTAAACTACTGGGTACATGTGTTGTAAAACACCAGTCAGTATCATAACTGTTATGCAACAGAACAGGCAAAGACGGCAGACTGGTTGCTATGGTAAACCCTAAATGGTAAATATGGTAAATCTCTTTTGTGTACGAAACAAAATATATATATTTTTAAACACATGAGACAGGATTTCATAAGGACAGAGATATTAGTGATTGAAGTCTAGCTAGTGTGTGTGTGTGTGTGTGTGAGGGGGGTCATCTTAGCAAGTCTCTGGTGAGATCAAAGAGAAACACTGTCCATCTTAGGCTACATGATACTGTGTGTGTGCGTGTATGAATGTGTGTGTGTTTGTGGGGGCAGGGGTCAGGCAACAGTGGATGATGAAAAGAAAGGACCTCTCTCTCTCCATCTATGTGTGGACCTCAGAATGAATGATCTGTCCTGGTCATCGCTCCGGGATCGGTCAACAGAAGAGCTTCCTAAAACATCAACCCACCTTGGCGTGCTTCTTCTTTAAAGAGTTCAGATCTTTCTGCTGCTTCTTAGTCAGTTTAAGGTACGTCTGAGGAGAGGAAAAACTGATTATTGGAGCCAGACTGGACTGGCTAAATCAAAAGGACAGCAAGCTAAAAGACACGGACTGTGTGAGGAATGACAGTGCTGGCCCCACCCCTCTGTTTCTCCTGCAGGACCACGAGCTGATGAGAAACTAACAAACCGCAGAACCACTGGGAAAGGTGCTGTGGAAACCACAGGAACTGTGACGGGTCTGATTAGAGGTGAGCTGGTCTTACCTTCATCTGTTTCAAGTCATCAATGTTCACATGCGGCACGAGGGTGTTTGTATCTACAAAAGAGAGAAATGGAAAACGTCTCAATTGTACCAATGCCAGGTCTCAGATTGTGTGTGTGCATGTGTGTGTCTGTATGTGTGTATCTGTGTGTGTGTGTCGTACCCTTCTTGGTCTCCGTGGTGTTGTTCTGGGCAGACTTCGAGGACTGAGCCGGGTCCGAGCTGGTCTGTGGCGTGACGTTGGTCTTCACGTTGGCGTTCACCTTCCCTTTCTTGTCGTTCTTCGAACTCTCGTTTGGCACGTCCGCTATGTCACTCTGGAGAGCGGGAGGGGGAGGAGAGAGGGAGGGGAGGAGAGAGAGGGAGGGAGGGGAGGAGAGAGAGGGAGGGGGAGGAGGAGAGAGAGGGAGGGGGAGGAGGAGAGAGAGGGAGGGGGAGGAGGAGAGAGAGGGAGGGAGGGGGAGAGAGGGGGAGAGAGAGCGGCAGAGAGAGGCAGAGAGAGCAGTTAGGACCATCGATGGAAATCTTTCTCACGCACTTTGCAAAAAAGTCATTATTGCATTTCCATATAGATGTCGAGATTGAGTGATATTTGACCTTTTCACCTAACTCACCCCTAAGAACATTTTCTTATCCAGGGACCTTACAAGTGACAGAACTCGGTAGCTACTAAACCAGTAGCCAAAGCAATTCAACATAAGACATATCCCACACAGTGACGATGTACTGTGTGCGCTGTAGCCAAGAATGGAACAGCTGGCTACAGTGGGTATACAGTACGAGGCTAACAGAATCAATAGTGATTGATCAAACAGGTGTCGGTACCGTTTCAATCCCCAGAGCTCTCATCTGGTCCGCTCTCTTCTCTGCTATGGACAGGAACTTCTTTGGGTCCGACAGGGCGTCCACGATGGCTAGGGAGAAGACAGGAGATTCATCAATAAGCTGGACTATACTAGGGCCGGGACGATACCGGGCATCGCGATACTCGTCGGTAATCGTGGCGAGGAAACAAAACACAAAGGGGATTTAACTTCTTTATGTTGTTCTCCAGAGTCACGTGTAATTATTTCCCAAGCTATAGCACGCAATATTTGACAGGTAGCAGGTTTTTTTAAAGGACCAAAGAGTTCGGTTTACTTCCGTGTTTTCAGTTTTGCCATTTGAAAAAAATATTGCGATAACTGGTATCGTCACGGACCGAGACCACACAGGAAAAGACTGTAACGTGCTGTCCATGTTCAAGTTGATGTACTTGGAGAAGTCTGATAACTCCAATGGGCTTCCGTTGTCGTTCAAAAGGCTAAACACAGTCGATACCCAGAAAGACACGCAAAAGAAGACAACATTCTAGCATATACCTGGGCAGGTATATGTTTCGAGGAGATATTACGGAAGCCTACTGCAAAAGACGGAACATGACGCCGGCTCAATTTGGATACAGAACATTCACGCATCCTTTCAACACTGCCCTGGGTTGTCGTCATAACGACTGCCCGGACCATGCCCCTGGGATTGGCTTAACGACTAGTCAATCTTGTGTATCTCCATGCCGGCGTCTGTCTAGAAGTGGCTATTACACTAGCTCTGCTACCATCATCATTTGCTCTGTGTCATTACTTCTGATGTAGAATACACTGTAGGCCAGGGCACCCTGAGGGAAGGAAGGAAGGAGGGAAGGAAGGAAGGAGGGAGGGAAAAAGGGAAACCCAGTTTGTGCCCTTCCCTCCGTCTCTCCTCCTCTTCTTCTCCCTCTTTCTTCCTCTTCCTCGCTTTTCTTCCCTACCTCTCCCGCTTTTCTATTTCTCCTCTGTTCACCTCCCTCTCGCCTTCCCTGTTCTCCCACTCTCCTCCCTCTCCTCTCCCGTCTCCCCTCTCTCATCTCCTTCCCTCTCTCATCTCCTTCCCTCTCCCCCAGATCCTTCTGTATCCACTTCAGTATCTATTATGAATACATTGAATGCAGATATAAATTGGACCTTGTGTGTGTGGTATGAAAGAGATAGACAAAGGACCAGCTGAGGAAGGGACAATGGAAGCTCATATTCCCAGCACATGCACACACACGCACACACACGCACGCACACACACGGAGGTCCATTCAGTATGGGCTAATACGGTCTCCATACTCAAGTGTTAATAACAGAATAATATAGATGTCAATAAAGTTCAGTAGCACACATCTGTATTGTATTTAGGCCAATAGGGGTTCACTCACACACACGCGCGCACACACACACACGTTATGTTCTTCTAAACTCGTGGGGACCTACAATTAATTTACATTCAAAATCCTATTTTCCATAACCCCTAAACCTAAACCTTACCATAACCCTAACCCTTATCATAACCCTAACCCTTACCATAACCCTAACCCTTACCATAACCCTAACCCTTACCATAACCCTAACCATAACCCTTACCATAACCCTAACCATAACCCTTACCATAACCCTAACCATAACCCTTACCATAACCCTAACCTACGTTTGTGTATTAGCAAGGGAGTGTGTGTCAGTGTGTGTCTCCTCACCTCCGAAGCCTTCGGGTACGTAAGTCTTGAGTACTATGTTACAGAAGACGGTGGGTAAAGACAGAGGCTTGTTCCCTTCGTTGCGTAGAGAGATGTGTCTGTATCCTGCCTGTAGACCCTCCAACGGCAGAATCCTCTGACCTATCAGCTTATTATTGTCATCATACACAGCTATGCGCAGCACAGCCAGGTCTGGTAAAATCACCTGGGTGAGAGAGAGGAGGGGAGAGAGAGGTAAAGGGGAGAGAAGGGGAGGAGAGGGAGAGGGGAGGGGAGAGAGAAAGGGGAGAGAGGGAGAGGGGAGGGAGAGAGAGAGAGAGAGGTGAGAGAGGGGGAGAGGGGAGGGGGAGAGGGGAGAGAGGGAGAGGGGAGAGAGCGAGAGAGAGAGAGAGGGGAGAGAGAGCGGAGGAGAGAGAGAGAGAGAGAGAGAGAGAGGGAGAGAGAGCGGAGGAGAGAGAGGAGAGAGAGGAGAGAGGGAGGAGAGAGGGGAGAGGGAGGAGAGAGGGGAGAGGGAGTTCAGATGAATTCCACTAGAATGAGTGAAAGTATATACAGTAGAAACATTATGAGGACTGGATTTTCATTCAGCACTTTATATAAGAGGAATGCACGCACGCACACACGTGAATGAACACACAGTGTGAGAGAATTTCGCAGACGGATACAGAACAGAGATGATAATAGTATATACCCAGCAGTGATGATAACATACTGTAGCTAGGCTTTATACTGTATATGTTTAGAACAATAGCCCATAGACAAGGACATTACAGAACCATCAACTCATCAGCAAGCAGGGAATGTGTGTGTGTGTGTGTGTGTGTGTGTGCTCGTAGAATGGCCTTGCATTTGGAGATAAGAGAAGAGCGAGGGGAAGAGAGGGATGAATAATAATGGAAGGAGAGAGGAGGTGAGAGATAAAGGAGAAGAACAGTCAGGAAATGAATATAACCTGTGTGTGTGTGTCTGTCTATGTGTGTGTGTGTGTGTGTGTATGTGTATGTGTGTGTGTATGTGTGTGTGTGTGCTCGTAGAATGGCCTTGTATTTGGAGATAAGAGAAGAGCGAGGGGAAGAGAGGGATGAATAATAATGGAAGGAGAGAGGAGGTGAGAGATAAAGGAGAAGAACAGTCAGGAAATGGATATAACCTGTGTGTGTGTGTGTCTGTCTATGTGTGTGTGTCTGTCTATGTGTGTGTGTCTGTCTATGTGTGTGTGTCTGTCTATGTGTGTGTGTCTGCCTATGTGTGTGTGTCTGCCTATGTGTGTGTGCATGTCTATACATGTGTAATTGTCTGTGTATAAGTGCGTGCAACTCTGAATGTATTTTTCCAGCACCGTGTGAGATGGCCCTCCTGATGACAGTGTGTGTGTGTGTGTGTGTGTACGTCTCCTCCTGATGACAGTGTGTGTGTGTGTGTGTGTACGTCTCCTCCTGATGACAGTGTGTGTGTGTGTGTGTGTGTGTGTACGTCTCCCGAAGCACTGCGGCAGCAGGCTGTGATTGATGGTGTGTGTTGAGCTGGAGTCACAGTCATGGCTGAGAGACTTCTTATTCTGCTGAGAGCAGCACTATCACACACACACACGCCCGCGCACGACCAGCCAGTCTCCCCCCTCACATTCGTTACCCCCCCCCCCCCCCGTTCTATTGTTCTCCACGTCCTTCTCGCTCACCTTTTCCTCCATCTCTCCTTTATTCTTTCTTTTTCCTTCTCTCCCTTGTTCGCTCCTTTACGCTCCTACTCTTTCCTTCTCTCTCTCTCTCTCTCTCTTATCCCCATTCTGTCGCTCAGTGCACTGTATATCTGTACCCTTCTCTTCCTCTATTTGCTCTCTTCTCTCTTTGTCCTGCCTTCTCTCTCATGGTATGCATCTGTTCCCCCTTCTCCCCCCTCGTTCTCTGCAGTAAAGACACACTGACTAGTTCTGAGTACCACAGGGCCATCAGCTCCACCCCAATCAACCCCAACTCTCCCTCCCTCCCTGCCTCTCTCCCTCCCTGCCTGCCTCTCTCCCTCCCTGCCTGCCTCTCTCCCTCCCTGCCTGCCTCCCTCCCTGCCTCTCTCCCTCCCTCTGGTGTTCAGCTCCAAGACAGTACCTACCAGTAAACCGCCATGCACCTCTGAACTATTAGTTGTCTCTTCCATCCTATTCCAACTCATGTTTTCTGTTCCCTCTTTCCTGTACCTTTCTAAATACGCGCTTTCCTCTTCTCTCCTTTCTTCTTCTCTATTGTCAGGCATTTCTTCAGTCTCTCTAATCCCTTTGTCCTCCTCTTCCATGCTTCGCTCCGCTCCTCCTCTCTTCCACCCCTCTGTCCTCTCCCATCCCCCTCACCTCCCCCCTCCTATCGGTCCCTCTATCGTCTTCCCTCCCTCTCTTTTCCTCTCCCGTCCCTCCGTACCTTCCGGAAGACGAAAGGCTCTTCGTTGTAGGCGGGGTTCAGGCCGTTGTTCATCACCATGCGCGTGCGGAACTCTTTGCGGATGGTGTCCGTGGGCAGCCCATACATGTCCACCTCCACGTAGGTCCCAATCTTCTTATCAGACAGGAACTGACCAGAGAACACCTGGGAGCAAACAACAATACAATAGAATACATCTTCAAAAAATGTCTTTCACTTTTTTGGCCATGACTTTTTTCCCCCCACAAGCGAGATTCAGGTTTCTCTAATCTTCGCAGCACATCTATTTCCTCTCTTGGATTCGCCTTTATATAGTGATTATGTGCAGATAGACTACAACAAAACGCCAACTACCTCCATCTCCCTCTCTGTCCTGTGAACTCTGAACCCCTGACCTCATACCTGTACACTGCAGGTAGCAGCAATGACCCCGTCCACAGGTGTCTCTGAGAAGGGGTCGAACATCCTGTCTGAGCGACGCATGAAGTCTGGCTTCAACAGATACCTGGTGGAAGAGAGCGGCGGGATGGTGGCCAAGCAGGGTCAAAAACACAAACTCTTGACTCTATGTTTAAACACTTTCTGTAAACGCGCTAGTATAAGAGTTTACAAATGTGTGGCACAAGAGCCACATCTAAATTGTGTTTCAGAGATAGCTAGATGCATAACTAGATGAAAGGATTGGTGGTTGTACCAATGAGTACAAAAGTGATCATTAGTGCGATATCACTTGCATTAGTGCTCACACGGTTACAGTGAGTCAGCCTGAATCCTGACGATGTGATCATAGCCTGCGTGTTCGGGAGTTGGGTTAGGACGGGAGACGCATTAGGAGAGACTGTGAGTGTGTGTGCTTGAGAGAGAGAGAGAGAGAGAGAGAGAGAGAGAGAGAGAGAGACAGAGACAGAGAGAGCGAGAAGGGTCAATATTACATGTATAGTGTGAGGTATGAATCTGACAATCGTTAAGGGGGAGAGTCGCATTTGAAGAAGCATTAAGAGATAGGGGTGTGTGAGTGACATTAGTTAAGGGTGAGAGTGGAATTAAAAGCGCATTAAGAGATAGGGGTGTTTCTGTCGTTACTGATCTCCTCCCATATGAAATATCTGACGAGGGGTGAAAGCCTAGCCCCAGGACAGAGGCAGAGAGAGAGGAGAGAAAGACGGAGAGAACGGAGAGAGAGACAGAAAGGATAAGAGGAGGAAAGCGGGGAGCCCCATCAGTGAGATAGTGGCAGAGCGAGAGGAGCGCCAGCTCCTGCCATCTGATTGGCTCTGAGGAGGACGGTGGCTACGATCGCTGCCGGCGGCCACTAATGAGATGCGACACCCTTTAATTGATGAGCTTTCAGAGAGGAGAGAAAAAGGGACGGACGGACGAGGAGGGATGGAGAGGGGAGAAAGAGAAAGGAGGGAGGGAGGGAGGGAAGGAGCGAGGAATGGCAGTAACACCTACCCACAGGATCCATTGTACTCATACTTTCCCTGGTTCAACTGCATGGCCAAATCTAAGACAGGAGAGAGAGAGAGAGGGTCTGTTTAGGTGCTATTAAGATTGGAAATCACAGACGCACACAGTCATGTGCGGACACACATACTCTTCTTGAAGCAGACACACATTACTGCAACACAGGCAACATTTTTCAGGTCGATTCAATTCATTTGTGACATGTTGACTTCTTCAACCACTACGTTGCTGTTGAAAATCCCAGAGGGAGAGAGAAGAGAGGAGGGTTTTCCACCTCACTGCCATCTCTTCTCCCCCCACTCTCTCTCCCCTCCGGCACTCACCCTCCTCCAGCCCTACACATGCCCACTCACAGGGGGCCATATGTTCCAACCCCATTGCCCTCAGACATGGGGCAGCATCTGCTAACTACAGATGCTTGAATGTGTGTTTGTGTCAGTGAGAGAGGGAGAGAGAGAAAGACTAAGAGAGAGAGAGAGAGAGAGAGAGAGAGAGAGAGAGAGAGAGAGAGAGAGAGAGAGAGCGGGGGAGACAGCCGAGGGAGAAGAGATGGCAATGAGGTGGAAAACCCTCCTATCTTCTCTCTCCCTCCGGGATTTTCAACAGAGAGAGAGAGAAAGAGAGACTAAGAGAGAGACAGAAAGACAGAGAGAGAAAGAGAGAGACAGAAAGAGAGAGAGAGAAAGAAAGAGAGAGAGAGAGAGAGAGAGAGAGAGGGAGGGAGAAAGAGAGAGAGCGACAGAGAGGGAGAAAGAGAGAGGAAGACAGAGAGAGCGACACGAGAGAGGGAGAGCGACAGAGAGAGAGAGAGAGAGAGAGAGAGAGAGAGAGAGAGAGAGAGAGAGCGACAGAGAGAGAGAGACAGAGAGAGAGCGACAGAGAGAGGGAGAAAGAGAGAGAGAGAAAGACAGAGAGAGCGAGAGAGAGAGGAGAGAGAGAGAGACAGAGAGAGAGAGAGAGAGAGAAAGACAGAGAGAGAAAGAGAGAGAGCGACAGAGAGAGAGAGAGAGAGAGAGAGAGAGAGAGAGAGAGAGAGAGCGACAGAGAGAGGGAGAAAGAGAGAGAGAGAAAGACAGAGAGAGAGAGAGAGAGAGAGAGAGAGAGACAGAGAGAGAGAGCGAGAGAGAGAGAGAGAGAGAGAGACAAAGACAGAGAGAGACACGAGAGAGGGAGAGAGCGACAGAGAGAGAGAGAGAGAGAGAGAGAGAGAGAGAGCGACAGAGAGAGAGAGAGAGAGAGAGAGAGAGAGAGAGAGAGAGAGAGAGAGAGAGAGAGAGAGAGAGAGAGAGTGTCTGTGAGAGCATGTGTGTTGTAGGGGGTAAAATGACTCACCATGAACAGGAAGCAAATACTACCTAGCAAATACTAGGGCTTGTTTTTTGTGTGTGTGTGTGTGTGTGTGTGTGTGCGCGTGTGTGTGTGCATGTGTGTGTGTGCGTGTTTGTGCGTGTGTATGTGTGTGCGTGTTTGTGCGTGTGTATGTGTGTGCGTGTGTCTGTTGCATCCCTCATCCCTCGGATTGACAGTGGCATAGGGTTATGTGAGGGGGTGTGTGTCCGTTTTTGTATTTACAGTATGGGCCTGTCTGCGCGGTGGGGTTAACATGCTCCAGTACAGTACCTGGGGTCTGGTAGTTAAGGGAGACCATCTGGCAGCCTGCGTTCCAGAAGATCTGAGGCATGTAATTACTGGAGTCCACCCTGCCTCCTTTAGGGTAGATCCGACTCATCTGACGCTTGTTGTAGCTGGACGCCAATGTTCGGGACATAACGCAGATATGGTGTGAGAGCGCTTGTTCTTGTGTGTGTGCGTGTGGAAGTTGCGGGGGGGGTTGTGTGAGTGTATGTATGGTGTGTGTTCTGTAGGGTTGCACAGTACATACACCACCTGAGGTCTGGAAGTTGAAACAGTGGTCTGTCTGTGTGTGTGTGTGTGTGTGTGTGTGTGTGTGTGGGGGGGGGGGCGAGTCGAACAGACCACAGGCCTATTTTTAGAAGGTAACAGCTTGGGTCCTGCATTCCGACTGGAATGTGTGTGTGTGTGTGCGCGTGTGTGTGTGTGTTCCCCATCCCAAAAGGCACATCGTTCTCTCCCAGAGGAACTTGAGCAGTTTTATTCCACAGATGGAGACTTTAAAACAAACAAGGTATAAATACAGGACCCTCCCTGTCACGGCTCATATCTGGGTGACCTAAAACTGCTACGACCTTTCAGATCTGGTCCAGAGGACCCACTATTGGATACTGGTTTGGTTCAGCTGATTTGAATCCAGTCATTCATTAAGATAAATAGTAGCATGACGGACTATGGACGACTACTTTAAAGGTCAGGAAATATTGGAGAAACGTATTTTTTGGGGTTGTTTACTTTTGAGATTGTTGATTTTTGATGTTTGAATGTTTCTTCGTTGTGTCTGCGTTGCCTGTGTGTATTCACATGCTGTGTGAGTGTTGACACTGGACCAAAGGATACTTGACAAACTCGATGGCGTTGGTCTTCAGATAACCCAGACCCACTGACTCATTAAATGATGACATGTTGTGGTGGATGTTCCTCTCTAAAGGGAGAAGAGAAAGTAGTTACAATGAGAGTGAATAGAGAGAGAGAGAGAGAGAGAGAGAGAGAGAGCAGAGAGAGAGAGACAGAGAGAGAGAGAGGGAGAGAACGAGAGGGCACGAGAGAGAGAGAGATAAATAGAGAGAAGGGAAAAGAGAGAGAAAGAGCGAGAGAGGGCAAGAGAGAGAAAGAGCGAGAGAGGGCAAGAGAGAGAAAGAGCGAGAGAGGGCAAGAGAGAGAAAGAGAGAAAGAGAGAGAAGGGAAAAGAGAGAGAAAGAGAGAGAAAGAGAGAAAGAGAGAAGGGAAAAGAGAGAGAAAGAGCGAGAGGGCAAGAGAGAGAAAGAGAGAGAGAGAAAGAGAGAGAAGGGAAAAGAGAGAGAAAGAGAGAGAAAGAGAGAAAGAGAGAGAAGGGAAAAGAGAGAGAAAGAGCGAGAGAGGGCAAGAGAGAGAAAGAGAGAGAAAGAGAGAAAGAGAGAGAAGGGAAAAGAGAGAGAAAGAGCGAGAGAGGGCAAGAGAGAGAAAGAGAGAGAAAGAGAGAGAAGGGAAAAGAGAGAGAAAAGCGAGAGAGGGCAAGAGAGAGAAAGGAAAAGAGAGAGAAAGAGCGAGAGAGGGCAAGAGAGAGAAAAGAGAGAAGGGAAAAGAGAGAGAAAGAGTGAGAGAGGGCAAGAGAGAGCGAGAGTGAGAGAGGGCAAGAGAGAGCGAGAGAAAGAGAGAGAAGGGAAAAGAGAGAGAAAGAGCGAGAGGGCAAGAGAGAGAAAGAGAGAGAGGGCAAGAAAGAGCGAGAGAGCGAGAGAAAGGAAAAGAGAGAGAGCGAGAGAGGGCAAGAGAGAGAGAAAAAGAGAGATATGGGAAGAGAGAAAGAGAGAGAGCGAGAGAGCATCTGAAAAGTGCCATACTCCAACTAACCCGCATAGCTCTGGAAGTTCTACAAAAGGCTTTAAGTTGACCACGGCAAAACACACAAAACCAATTGATTCAGCATAACCGGAATTGGAGACTACCTTCTGCGACGTCGAAGCTCTGGAACTTGACAGGCTGTGCGTAGTTGACCATGGCAGAGAGGTAGGGGTGGATGTTGGTGGTGGCTCCTACGTATGTGTACGAGGCAATCAGAGCCTCCTCGTCATCCGTCGTCTCGCCAGTCTACACAGGAGCAGAAAACACACAGCCGTTTTACACGCTAACACACATCTCTGTTGTCTCCCAGTCCCCACTATGTACACAGGGAAGCCTCGAGTCTGAATATAAAATGAAGTCATTATAAAGCACAACGCCAGTTACACTCTCGTTATCAATACATGCATTCCCTGTCCAGAGAAAGAGCTTTACAAGAGCTACAGGTTAGAGAGAAGGCGACACGCTCGACGGTAAGGGAGAGGTTAGTAAAGAGAGAAGGCAACACGCTCGACGGTAAGGGAGAGGTTAGTAGAGAGAGAAGGCAACACGCTCGACGGTAAGGGAGAGGTTAGTAGAGAGAGAAGGCGACACGCTCGACGGTAAGGGAGAGGTTAGTAAAGAGAGAAGGCAACACGCTCGACGGGGAGAGGTTAGTAAAGAGAGAAGGCAACACGCTCGACGGTAAGGGAGAGGTTAGTAAAGAGAGAAGGCAACACGCTCGACGGTAAGGGAGAGGTTAGTAAAGAGAGAAGGCAACACGCTCGACGGTAAGGGAGAGGTTAGTAAAGAGAGAAGGCGACACGCTCGACGGTAAGGGAGAGGTTAGTAAAGAGAGAAGGCAACACGCTCGACGGTAAGGGAGAGGTTAGTAAAGAGAGAAGGCGACACGCTCGACGGTAAGGGAGAGGTTAGTAAAGAGAGAAGGCAACACGGTAAGGGACGGTAAGGGAGAGGTTAGTAAAGAGAGAAGGCGACACGCTCGACGGTAAGGGAGAGGTTAGTAAAAGAGAGAAGGCAACACGCTCGACGGTAAGGGAGAGGTTAGTAAAGAGAGAAGGCGACGGTAAGGGAGAGGTTAGTAAAGAGAGAACACGCTCGACGGTAAGGGAGAGGTTAGTAAAGAGAGAAGGCGACACGCTCGACGGTAAGGGAGAGGTTAGTAAAGAGAGAAGGCAACACGCTCGACGGTAAGGGAGAGGTTAGTAAAGAGAGAAGGCGACACGCTCGACGGTAAGGGAGAGGTTAGTAAAGAGAGAAGGCAACACGCTCGACGGTAAGGGAGAGGTTAGTAAAGAGAGAAGGAGAGGGGAGAGGTTATTAAAGAGAGAAGACGACACGCTCGACGGTAAGGGAGAGGTTAGTAAAGAGAGAAGGCAACACGCTCGACGGTAAGGGAGAGGTTAGTAAAGAGAGAAGGCAACACGCTCGACGGTAAGGGAGAGGTTAGTAAAGAGAGAAGGCAACACGCTCGACGGTAAGGGAGAGGTTAGTAAAGAGAGAAGGCAACACGCTCGACGGTAAGGGAGAGGTTAGTAAAGAGAGAAGGGGGGCAGCTGAACCGACTCGCACACCTTCTTGTTGTTGTTATCCTCAGACGCCTCGGAGATGTCTGTGGCGTCTGTTGCTTCTGTGGCCTCAGACATCTCTGTTGGATCCTCCTCCACCACCTGAACACACAACAATAGTCAATTATAAACCGTGGTGAAATACGCTGCGCCATGGGTGACACATACATACTCGTTTACTGTTCTATTTATGCTAGTAACCAGTTTATCATAGCAATAAGGCACCTTGGGGTTGGTGGTATATGGCCAACATACCACGGTGAAGGGCTGTCATCCAGGCACTCCACCTCGCGTCGTGCGTAAGAACAGCCGTGGCATATTATACCATATACCACACCCCTTCGGACCTTATTGCTTAAAGATACAGGGCCTTCAGAAAGTATTCACATCCCTTGACTTTTCCAGGTTTTGTTGTGTTACAGCCTGAATATAACATTTATTCCATTTAGATTTTGTGTCAACAATCTACAGTTAATACCCCATAACGTCAAAGTGGATACGAAAATATATATACAGTGGGGCAAAAAAGTATTTAGTCAGCCACCAATTGTGCAAGTTCTCCCACTTAAAAAGATGAGAGAGGCCTGTAATTTTCATCATAGGTACACTTCAACTATGATAGACAAAATAAGAAAAGAACATACAGAAAATCACATTGTAGGATTTTTTATGAATTTATTTGCAAATTATGGTGGAAAATAAGTAAGTAATAATAAGTAATAATAATAATAATAAGTAATAAGTAATAAGTCCTTCAAACTTTGCTTTTGTCACATAATCCTCCATTTGTAGCAATTACAGCCTTGCAGACCTTTGGCATTCTAGTTGTCAATTTGTTGAGGTAATCTGAAGAGATTTCACCCCCATGCTTCCTGAAGCACCTCCCACAAATTGATTTGGCTTGATGGTCACTTCTTCCATACCATACTCCTGCAACAGCTCAATAGGGTTGAGATCCGGTGACTGTGCTGGCCACTCAAATCATATACAATTTTATTTGTCACATACACATGGTTAGCAGATGTTAATGCGAGTGTAGCGAAATGCTTGTGCTTCTAGTTCCGACAATGCAGTAATAACCAACAAGTAATCTAACTAACAATTCCAAAACTACTGTCTTATACACACAAGTGTAAGGGGATAAAGAATATGTACATAAAGATATATGAATGAGTGATGGTACAGAGCGGCATAGGCAAGATGCAGTAGATGGTATCGAGTACAGTATATACATATGAGATGAGTATGTAAACAAAGTGGCATAGTTAAAGTGGCTAGTGATACATGTATTACATAAAGATGCAGTAGATGATATAGAGTACAGTATATATATGAGATTAATAATGTAGGGTATGTAAACATTATATTAGGTAGCTTTGTTTAAAGTGGCTAGTGATATATTTTACATCATTCCCATCATTAAAGTGGCTGGAGTTGAGTCAGTGTGTTGGCAGCAGCCACTCAATGTTAGTGGTGGCTGTTTAACAGTCTGATGGCCTTGAGATAGAAGCTGTTTTTCAGTCTCTCGGTCCCAGCTTTGATGCACCTGTACTGACCTCGCCTTCTGGATGATAGCGGGGTGAACAGGCAGTGGCTCTCGGGTGGTTGTTGTCCTTGATGATCTTTATGGCCTTCCTGTAACATCGGGTGGTGTAGGTGTCCTGGAGGGCAGGTAGTTTGCCCCCGGTGATGCGTTGTGCAGACCTCACTACCCTCTGGAGAGCCTTACGGTTGTGGGCGGAGCAGTTGCCGTACCAGGCGGTGATACAGCCCGCCAGGATGCTCTCGATTGTGCATCTGTAGAAGTTTGTGAGTGCTTTTGGTGACAAGCCGAATTTCTTCAGCCTCCCGAGGTTGAAGAGGCGCTGCTGCGCCTTCTTCACGATGCTGTCTGTGTGGGTGGACCAATTCAGTTTGTCTGTGATGTGTATGCCGAGGAACTTAAAACTTGCTACCCTCTACACTACTGTTCCATCGATGTGGATAGGGGGGTGTTCCCTCTGCTGTTTCCTGAAGTCCACAATCATCTCCTTAGTTTTGTTACTCCATTATAGACATCATACCAGCTGACTGCTTCTTCCCTAAATAGTTCTTGCATAGTTTGGAGCTGTGCTTTGGATCATTGTCCTGTTGTAGGAGGAAATTGTCTCCAATTAAGCACCGTCCACAGAGTATGGGATGGCATGGCATTGCCAAATTGAGTGATAGCCTTCCTTCTTCAAGATCCATTTTACCCTGTACAAATCTCACACTTTACCACCACCAAAGCACCCCCAGACCATCACATTGCCTCCACCATGCTTGACAGATCTTTTCAGCATCTGAAAAGCATCTTTTCATTTTTTATGCATCTCACAAATGTTCCTTTGTACAGTGTCTGTGATCTTTAGCCCATCTTTATAATTTATTTTTATTAGCCCTTCTGAGATATGGCTTTTTCGTTGCAACTCTGCCTAGAAGGCCAGCATCACGGAGTCGCCTCTTCACTGCTGACGTCGAGACGGGTGTTTTGTGGGTACTATTTAATGAAGCTGCCAGTTGAGGACTTGTGAGGCGTCTGTTTCTCAAACTAGACACTCTAATGTACTTGTCCTCTTGCTCAGTTGGGCACCGGCGCTTCCCACTCCTCTTTCTATTCTCGTTAGAGCCCGTTTGCGCTGTTCTGTGAAGGGAGTAGTATACCGCGTTGTGCGAGATCTTCCGTTTCATGACAATTTCTCGCATGGAATAGCCTTCATTTCTCAGAACAAGAATAGACTGACGAGTTTCAGAAAGAAAGTTTTGTTTCTGGCCATTTTGAGCCTGTAAACGAACCCACAAATGCCGATGCTGCAGATACTCAACTAGTAGAAGGACAGTTTTGTTGCTTCTTTAATCAGAACAACAGTTTTCAGCTGTGCTAACATCATTGCAAAAGGGTTTTCTAATGATCAATTAGCCTTTTAAAATGATAAACTTGGATTAGCTAACACAAGGTGCCATTGGAACACAGGAGTGATGGTTGCTGATAATGAGCCTCTGTACACCTATGTAGATATTCCATAAAAAAATAGTTTCCAGCTACAACAGTCATTTTACAACATTAACAATGTCTACACTGTATTTCTGATCAACTTGATGTTATTTTAATGGACAAAAAAAGTTGTTTTTTTTGACCCCAAACGTTTGAACCGTAGCATATAAACTGGAGCTACTTACGAAGGATGACATTGAATGTTCCCGAGTGGCTTGGTTACAGATTTGACTTAAATCTGCTTGAAAATCTATAGCAAGACATGAACATGGCTGTCCAGCAATGAGCTTGAAGAATGTAAAAAAGAATAATGGGCAAATGTTGTACAACACAGATTTGCAAGGTTCTTCAGATATTTACCCAGAACGACTCTGTAATCACTGCCAAAAGGTGATTCTAACATTTATTGACTCAGGGGTTTGAATACTTATCTAATCAATATATTAGTGCTTTATTAGCCATTAATTAAATAAACAATTCTTCCACTTTGACATTACAGAGTATTTTGTGTAGATTGTTGACAATTACAATTAAATCCACTTTGTAACACAACGGAAAGTGGAAAAGTCAAGGCCTGTGATTACGTTACGTAGGCACTGTACTACAGACCAAAATATACTCCAGTATATCTACACGACGTGTACATAATGTATCTCAGTCATCACCTGAACACACAACTGAACACAGAGACTCTTGTTTTGGGGGTCATAGGTTACAAAGTCTTAGCTAAAAAAAACAAAAATTATTTTCACAAAATGTCTACCTTTTTGATGCTGTTGTCCCTCTCCCTCTCCTCTCCGTCTTTGTTCACACTCACGCTGACACTGTCGCTGACACTGACACTGGTGCTGAGGCTGTTCTCTTCACTAGGTTCCTCTGATGTACACGTCTTCAAGTCAGGAATCACATCCTTCACGTCACCTAGAGCTACAGAAACACACTGTTACCCTCCAACACACGCCGTTCAAAACAGGCCCCCCTGTTTGTGAAGCTTTAAAAGTGAATGTCCTGCAATTCTCCACATTCTGCCACGACTCATGTCACGTTCGTATAATATCTGAATGGGGGCACCCTGGAGGTCAGGGCCACTGGGTTCGTGCCTGGTCAGTAATTCAACCATGATTACTAGAAGGTTTAGATAGCTGGCAAGACTGAAAAAAAATAGCTTACAATCTATAAAATGTTAGCTGACGTGGGCTAATTGAGTGACTGTCAGTGACTGACATAACAAGAGAAACACATTTCAAAATTGCACGCTGTGTATTTCTGCTATCCTAACCAACGGCAAGCTGAGACCCCCGTTGACTTCCTAAGCGGCAGCTTATGTCTACACTCTTAGAAAAGAAGGGTTCCAAAATGGTTCTTCAGCTGTCTCCACAGGAAAAATCCTTTTGGTTCCAGGTAGAACCCCTTTGGGTTCCATGTAAAAACCCTCCGTGGAAAGGGCTCTACATAGAACCCGAGAGGTTTCTACCTGGAACCAAAAGGATTCTACCTGGAACCAAAAAGGGTTCTTCAAAAGGTTCTCTCCTATGGGGACAGCCGAAGAACCCTTCAGGTTCTAGATAGTATAGGAACAACACAGGTCAAAGACACACACCTACTCCAGTAAACCGACTCATAATTGCCTGAATATCTCAGCATCCAAAGTGACCACACACCAGCACATAAAGGAGAAGAACAGGCATACACACATGTAAATATCTGCACACACACACACACACACACACACACACACACACACACACACACACACACTCACCGTTCTCCACATCTTCCTCTGTCTCTGCTCCTAGTAAGATGGCTGGTGTGTTGGTCTCTCCTGCCTCCATGTGCTTCTTAAAAGACTCTAACTGCTCTGCAGAACACACACACACACACGCAACAACACAACTCAGCATAGTGTAAGTCAATCCAAAAACAACATGCAGAATGACTCAGAACAGGCAGGTCCAGCAGTAGCGACATCTGCGTGAAACTAAGGGATATAAAATTAATCTTTGCATGAAGTTAACAGTCACGTGAAAGACGAGACTGTCGCTGTCAACGTACTCTGTTCCACCTCGGGTTTCAAGCGTTTGTTTTTGATGAGGATTTTGCGTTTGAGATCGTTGGGAGAAGGCAAGGGACGACCCGCCTCAACCTGGCAACAACAGCAAACATTACATTTATTTAGTTGTTGTTTAAAAATAAAATAAAAATGACTCAAGACATTTGCAGTAAATGGTTCATTTTCTGTAGCATGGAAATATGACATCTACATTGTTTACCATGTCATCCTCAACTGTCAGACATGGTACAGATACAGATATGGACACTGTAGATAAGAAACAGACAGGTATAGATATATAGTGTGCTAGAAGGTGGACTCACAGGGAATCCCTCAAGGGGATGCCTCAGTAGGTATTCTCCAAAGATCTCCTCACAATAACGAGCCATCTTATACTGCTGGGGTTTACTGAAACACACAGGATTGTTTGTTGTTGTTGTTGCCATTAAATCAAATGCAATAATAGTTACATGTCATTTCGATCAGATGCACAGGAATGAATGATAACATTGCCATGTGCAAAGTTGTCAAAAAAATATTCTGGATCACTACGAAATCCTACCTGCAGTGGTTTTCAAATGACAGGATCACGGGATACTCAGACGTCACAAAGGCAGTTTCCCTGATGGCTGAGATCACGTCCTTTATGACGGGGGAAACAACAACATGGGGATTGATGTTGAAAATCGCCCATTGATCCATTACTGATCATTCTCCTTATAAGTCTCTCTGGATGCGAGTGTCTGATCAATAACTACAGTGTAACTTTCGAATGGAGCTGCAGGTTGCAATCAGATGCCGTATCAATCTATCAACACAAGAGGGCAGACTTGCCATACGTAATGAATACAACATTCTGACTAATCGTCTCCATTCTTGGAGTGAGTGTGTGTGTGAATGTGAGTGTGCGTGTTCCGTGCATGCATGAGTCTGTGTATGTACCTTGAAGAGGATGTCAGTACACATGGCCTTGCCATGAGTGATGATAGGCTCCTGGTCTTCTCCTTTCCCATCCCAGCAGTCCAGCTCTACACACCTGACACAAATACAAAAACAATTTACACACATTATATAAAACATACACACACACACACACACACACACACACACACACACCTTCTCGACCCCTACCTGCAGCCGGAGAGCAGCACCTGTCTGTACATCTCCACGGAGGACTTCCCTCCGAACTGCCTCCCGTTCAGGTAGGTGTTGTGGGACGAGGCAATGAAGTAGTGGGCCAGAGGCTGCTCCATGTCCTGGTACAGCTCCAGACAGTCCAGGAACACCGGGGCATTCTCATCTGACATCAGGTACCTGCAGAAGCCATCACTGGACATACGGCCTGGGGGAGAGGAGCAGAGGGGGAGGGGAGAGGAGGGGGAGGAGCAGAGGGGGAGGGGAGGCGGGAGTAAGCGAGTGTCTAAGAGTGTCTGTTTAACATACACTCTTCAACTTTTTTCCTCAACTCTCACACAACCAACATGTGGGTACATTAGTATGAGGCCGGTGTGCTCTTTTGTTATTCACCAGAAGAGGGCAGCAGTGCTCTTCCCTCTCTCTCACTCTCCTGCCATCCCACTCTCTCACCTTTCTTCTTGAGGTCGGGGTCTCTCTCATACTTCTCGATGATCTGCATGGCTCGTTTAGGGTCGTAGAAGGGGAACAGGATCTCATTGAGTCGCGGGTCGCGCTGGTTCTGGATAACGCAATGACACAGAAGACCGTCTCACTCACAAGCGCACACACACACACGTCACTGCACACTAAGAACTTTCGGACCCATTCCTAACTTGAGAAATGTGCATGGAACTTGAGCTTCTGCGCAGATCTACCCATGAATACTAATGCCTGACTTCGGCAAAACTTTGCAGAAACGCGTTTATGGTTTTAAGCTACTGTCGAGAAACTTGACGTGCACAAGTCATGTGACCAACTGAGTTGAACCCGGGTGTCTTCTGCGTGCCATAAAACTATTTTATCCCGCCGATCTAATTAGCTCGTGAAGCTAGCGCCAGTTTTCAGGTCTTACGCAAGGGTTAAACTACATATCATGCGCGGGTTGCTTTAACGAACCACCTCTGTTCAATTTCTCAGGTTAGGATCGGGACCATTATGGCAAGAGACAGCAATTAAAACACACACACACACATACACACACACAGCTGACGCTTACAAACAAAATGCGGGTTGACACCTTACACTGACACAGTGACAATGGATATAGTACTATCCGGTACAAACACACCTTTTATTTGTGGGTGTTGACAAGTGACAATGAAAACCAAAAAGCCAGTTACTGGTACAGAGCGACTGCAATGAGGTGGGGAGAAGAGGTGTGTGTGTGTGTGCTCGTCAGAAGTAGGGAGCTAACGGGTGTAGTCTTACAAGACGAGACATATGACAACACCACTGGCCACTAAAGCAGAAGGGAACACATTTTTCCAGAGCCTTTGTACTACTCGGAATCTACTCGGTGTTGCACACAGAGAAAGAGAAGCAGGCACACGTACAGAAGGTAGAAGTGGAAGCAGGTATGTTTTTCAGCCAAAGCAGAGAAAGACAAACAGGCAGCAAGGAACAGGCAAAGATGGCCGAACAGGGAGCCCCTCCCTCCCCAGGGTTACACAATCAGTCACAAGTATGCGGGGGGGGGGCGTGCAGCTTAGAGGGTCAGGATGAAATTATCCCTAGACAATGATTTAAGGTCAGTCTTGCATTGTTATCCCCCCCAAATGCGAACTGATCCTAGATCTGTGCCTAAGGGCAACTTCTACCCTGTGCCAGGTGAGAGGGGAGGGGGTCAAGCAGTCACACAGTGAAGTTAATGAATGATAAAGAGCTTACTTCATTCAGAAAGCTGACTAACTGGTCTACGTTTAAAAAATCACTTTTGTCCCCATTGCTGCAAAGGAATTCATTAGAAAGACAAAATGTTAGGATTCTTAAAACCCTCTCAGTCAGTCAGTAACTAGAAAGGGTCAAAATAGAGCACTGTCATGTTACACTTTCATAAGAACATTCTAGAAACATGTTAACATCACCACTGGTCAATCATTTAATAACCGTTGAGTTGATTTAAAAGAAACGTGTTAATGTGTCCCTGATTAAGCAGATTAGCTTGTCCGGGGGTTATTAGTAGAGCAGCTGTAGGCCGTCTAAGAAATTTGATCTCTCAAACAAAGCACCAACAGACAGTGCATTCGGGAAGCATTCAGAGCACTTGACTTTTCCCACATTTTGTTACGTTTACAGCCCTGTTCTAAAATGGAGGGGCAAAAAAAAGAATCCTCATTAATCTGCACAAAATGCCACATAAAGACAAAGCAAATAAAACATTTAACATCGTTTGCAAATGTATAAAACAAAATGTACTATCACATTCAGACCCTTTACGCAGTACTTTGTTGGAGCACTTTTGGCAGCGATTACAGCCTCGAGTCTTCTTGGGTATGAAGCTTGACACACCTGTATTTGGGGACTTTCTCCCATTCTTGTCTGCAGATCCTCTCAAGCTCTGTCAGGTTGGATGGGGAGTGTCACTGCACAGTTATTTTCAGGTCTCTCCAGAGATGTTCGATTGGGTTCTGGCTGGATAACTCCAAGGACATTCAGAGATTTGTCCCGAAGCCACTCCTGCGTTGTCTTGGCTGTGTGCTTAGGGTCATTGTCCTGTTGGAAGGTGAACCTTCGCCCCACTCAGAGCTCCTGAGTGCTCTGGAGCAGGTTTTCATCAAGGATCTCTCTGTACTTTGCTCTATTCATCTTTCCCTCGATCCTGACTAGTCTCCCAGTCCCTGCTGCTGAAAAACATCCCCACAGAATGATGCTGCCACCACCATGCTTCACCATAGGGATGGTGCCAGGTTTCCTCCAGACGTAACGCTTGGCATACAGGCCAAAGACTTCAATCTTGGTTTCATCAGACCAGAGAATCTTGTTTCTCATGGTCTGAGAGTCCTTTAAGTGCCTTTCGGCAAACTCCAAGTGGGCTGTCAAGTGCCTTTTACTGAGGAGTGGCTTCCGTCTGGCCACTCTACCATAAAGGCCTGATTGGTGGAGTGCTGCAGAGATGGTTGTCCTTCTGGAAGGTTCTCTCATCTCCACAGTGGAACTCTGGAGCTCTGTCAGAGTGACCATCGGGTTCTTGGTCACTGCTCTGACATGCACTGTCAACTGTGGGGACTTATATAGACCATGTCCAATCAACTGAACTAAAAAAAAGCTCAATTTCGAGTCTCATAGCAAAGGTTCTGAATACTTATGTAAATAAGCTTTGTCATTGTGGGTTGTTGTGTGTATATTGATGAGGACATTTTTCTATTTCATCCATTTCAGAATAAGGCTGTAAGGTAACAACATTTTAAAAAAGGAGTCTGAATACTTTCTGAATGCACCGTAGAACAACACTCTCTCTCTCTCCTGTCATTCACATAAACAGTATATACTATACACACTACAGTTATCAACCCAAACTGTTACTAAATACCTCTTCACTACAAGTATCACTGTTGGGACCATGCTGGAAAAAACACATAGCAATAAAATGCTATATAGATGGTGTGCTGTAAACGCCTGACCAGTGAGCAAAACTGGTTGAAAACACATATTTACAATCAGTTTTGACGTTGACAAGATGTCTTCTCAACCAGTGTAAGACCTTGTTACTCCTACCCTTACTGTACACTCAGATGTGACTAGCATTTATGGTGCCGCTAGCTTCCTAGAGTAGAGCGAGGTTAGATCATGGAGAGGGGAGTGTACAGCGAGCAGAGGAGGTTCTGGGGGAGTGAAGTTGGTGACCACTCACATTTTCTTGAAGAGCTCCTCGATGTCAGTACGAGGGCAGATCTTCTGAGTCAGGGCATAGAAGATGTCGAAGGGGAACGCTGCGTGTTCTATCTCATCGTTCTGAGGGAGAGAGCGGTTTACACGTGTTTACACCAGGGGAGGAACAGAGTGGCACACGGGGTACACAGCAGTGTTCTCACGCCATCATTGTGAAGACGGAAGGGAGATCCGACGACAGAATCACAGCAAAAAAAAAAGGGGGAACCGTGCAAAAGCATCCAATTTACCTTCCCGCTAGGCAGCCCCAGTTCCTTCAGAGCCTGAAAGATTCCTTTCTCTGTTTTCCCAGACGCAAATGTCCGTGTGATGCTGAAACAGAGCGAGGTCAGCCGTCGTCACAACGCCCATTGGATGAACTCAAATGACTGATAAATGTCATTACCAACCGAAGTGTCTCTTACGTTCTCACTGGGATCTGGCCGTTCACATTGGTCAGAAAGCACATCCTCATCCAACTAAAAAAAAAAAGAAGAGGAGAGACGACACATATTGAGGTGTGTGTGTGTGTGTGTGTGTCTTTGGGGGGGTTTTCTCTAGTAAAACAAGGAAAATTCAGACAAGTGGGGGGCATTTAGCCGGTCCCTACAAGGAAAAAGGCAATTTTAGGCTTAGGGGTTAGGTTTAGGGTTACTATTACGGTTAGGTTTAGGAGTTAGGGTTAGGGGTTAAGGGTTCGAGTTAGGTTTAGGGGTTAAGGAAAATAGGCTTTTGAATGGGTGTCTACTCACTGTTTCTTGAGGCAGGTCATAGGACAGACGTTATTGGCTCTGAAATTGTGGATCACTGACCTCAAACCCTCCGTCCACTTCTGCAAACAAACAGAGAAAGAAAGAAACAAACAAACACAAGCGTTCACACATACATACACTATATATCCATAAGTATGTGGACACTCCTTCAAATTAGGGGATTCAGCTATTTCATCCACACCCGTTGCTCACAGGTGTATAAAATAGAGCACACAGCCATGCAATCTCCATAGCTAAACAATGGCAGCAGAATGGCCTTACTGAAGAGCTCAGTGACTTTCAACATGGCACAGTCATAGGATGCTACCTTTCCAACAAGTCTGCTCATCAGATTTCTGTCCTGCTAGGGCTGCCTCGGTCAACTTTAAGTGGCATTATTGTGAGGTGGAAACATCTAGGAGCAACAACGGCTCAGCCGCAAAGTGGTAGGACACACAAGCTCACAGAACGGGAACGCCGAGTGCTGAAGCGCATATTGCGTAAATATCGTAACACTCACTATTGAGTTCCAAACTGCCTTTGGAAGCACACGTCAGCACAAGAGCTGTTCGTCGGGAGCTTCATGAAATGGGTTTCCATGGCTGAGCAGCCGCACACAAGCCTAAGATCACCATGCGCAATGCCGAGCGTCGACTGGAACGATGTTAAGCTCGCCGCCATTGGACACTGGAGCAGTGGAAATGCGTTCTCTGGAGTGATGAATCACACTTTACCATCTGGCAGTCAGACAGACGAATCAGGATTGCCAGGAGAACGCTACTTGCCCCAATGCATAGTGCCAACTGTAAAGTTTGGTGGAGGAGGAATTATGGTCTGGTGCTGTTTTTCATGGTTCGGGCTAGGCTTCTTAGTTCCAGTGAAGGGAAATCTTAAAGCTACAACATACAATGACATCATAGACAATTCTGTGCTTTCAATTTTGGGTCAACAGTTTGGGAAGGCCTTTTCCTGCTTCAACATGACAATGGCCCCGTGCACAAAGCGAGGTCCATACAGAAATGGTTTCTAGAGATCGGTTTTGGAAGAACTTGACTGGCCTGCACAGAGCGAGCCAGGCCTTATCGCCAAACTTCAATAATGCTCTTGTGGCTGAATGGAAGCAAGTCCCCACAGCAATGTGCCAACATCTAGTGGATCGACTTCCCACAAGGGTGGCGGCTGTAATAGCAGCAAAGGAGGGACCGACTCCATATCAATATCCCTGATTTTGGAAGGAAACGTTTGACGAGCAAGTGTCCACATACTTTAGGCCATGTAGTGAACTTACACAATACACACACACGCGCGTCCGGACGTTTACTTACTCACAGCGTATCCGGTTTCACTGTGTCTGTGTGTGTGTGTGTTCTCTCCTCACTCACAGTGTTTGTCTAATTTCCTCTCTCTGTTTAATTTCAAAGCAGCCACGACCAAACAGCAGATGCAGATGTATGCACACAGCCATCCTGCCTGTGTGTGTGTGTGTGTGTAAACACCGTTGATTTCAGATCTCCCTCGCCTCTCTCTCTCTCTCTCTTCCTCTCTATAACACATCTTGTCCGGCTCCCATCTCTTTCAACAGACATTAGCCTTAATACGTGAGGCAGCGTGCCGTTTGTCTCTGGGCTACGCGTGTGCGCATGTGTGTATTGTTCACAGGCTGTGCTGATGTGAACGACTGTGTCAGCTCTTCAGGTCTGCTGCAACTAACCTGCTGAGCGTGTGAGATGGTGTGTTAGTGTGTGTGTGTGTGTGTGTTTGGTGTCTGTATATGAGAGAGCAAGAGAACAAGGTAGCATGAATGAGCGTGTGCTAGTGTGTGGGTGTGTGTGTGTGACCTTCACGTTCAGCTGGTGATGGCAACTCTAGGTAGTTTATTATCATTCATTTGGCATAAACCCCACGTTAACCAACCCCCCCCCCCCCCCCCCCGCTATCTCTCGCTCCGTCTCTTATATATGCCTTATCAGGAATCCAACGAAAACAACCACATCAAACAATTCAGCGTCATCTGTTCACTGATACATCGGTTCACTTCTTCAGTAATCAGACGGTGTCTTCTGCTCCCAGCTGACTGAGAACTCCAATCTTCCCATTTCTTCTAACACATTTCTTCTAACACTAGCCACAGCTTTCCATGTCACCACCAGAGTGCAATGTTTAGCATGATGACCCCTGCAAGGGCTAGCGGGGAAAGAGGGCGAGAGCGAGAGGGACAGAGAGACACCCTGGCTGCGTGACGGCATTACCCTAGCATTGTCTGGATTCACTACCAACATGTGCAACAGTAGGGGTTGACTGGCTCTGTTAGAGTTGAGTAACGTTATATTCATGTTGTAATAGTGTTGTATGAGCCCTGTGCCAGTTTTAATGGATCAGTCGCGGCGTGTAATGCGGTATGGATGTCGTATGAACGTTGTAACAATGCTGTCATAACATGATGTTAACGTTGTGTATTTACCCTAGCTGTGTCTGGCCTGTCAGCCACCATGTACATGAAGGAGAGGTTGACGAGATCGGTCCCACTACAGACACAGATGACACATCCCTCCAGCTCCTCCTCTTTCTTCCCCGCTGCCTCGAACGAAGACAGAATCTTAGGGTCCTAGAGAGAGGGGGAAGAGGGAGAGCGAGAGGCAGAGAGGGAGGCAGAGAGAGGGGGAAGAGGGAGAGCGAGAGGGAGAGGCAGAGAGAGAAGGAGAGGGATACAGTTGAATTCAGAAGTTTACATGCACCTTAGCCAAATACATTTAAACTCAGTTTTTCACAATTCCTGACATTTAATCCTAGTAAAATTCCCTGTCTTAGGTCAGTTAGGATCACCACTTTATTATAAGAATGCGAAATGTCAGAATAATAGTAGAGAGAATGATTTATTTCAGCTTTCATCATTTCCTTCATCACATTCCCAGTGGGTCAGAAGTTTACATACACTCAATTAGTATTTGGTAGCATTGCCTTTAAATTGTTGAACTTGGGTCAAACATTTCTGAGTCGGGTTGGTAGGCCTCCATGCTTGCACATGCTTTTTCAGTTCTGCCCACAAATGTTCTATGGGATTGAGGTCAGGGCTTTGTGATGGCCACTCCAATACCTTGACTTTGTTGTCCTTAAGCCATTTTGCCACAGCTTTGGAAGTATGCTTGGGGTCATTGTCCATTTGGAAGACCCATTTGTGACCAAGCTTTCACTTCCTGACTGATGTCTTGAGATGTTGCTTCAATATATCCACATACTTCTCCATCCTCATGATGCCATCTAGTTTGTGAAGTGCACCAGTCCCTCCTGCAGCAAAGCACCACAACATGATGCTGCCACCCCCATGCTTCACGGTTGGGATGGTGTTCTTTGGCTTGCAAGCCTCCCCCATTTTACTCCAAACATAACGATGGTCATTATGGCCAAACAGTTCTAGTTTTGTTTCATCAGACCAGAGTACATTTCTCCAAAAAGTACACTCTTTGTCCCCATGTGCAGTTGCAAACCGTAGTCTGGCTTTTTCATGGCGGTTTTGGAGCAGTGGCTTCTTCCTTGCTGAGCGGCCTTTCAGGTTATGTCGATATAGGACTCGTTTTACTGTGGATATATAGATACTTTTGTACCTGTTTCCTCCAGCATCTTCACAAGGTCCTTTTTTTTGCGTTATTATCGTATTTCGTCGCCCTCCTATCTGCCTAGCAGCTAGCCAGCTAGCATACGTTCACCGGCTACCGTAGCACTGTAGTAACTATCACACTCAACTGAACGACTTGATTAGTGTAGTGTTAGCTAGCTACATAGCTAGCTACATAGTTGTCTTTGCTGTCTTCGTATCCAATATAATTGTGTAACTTAGAGTGTGGAGTCTTAGAGTGATAATTGCGTTATTATCGTATTTCGTCGCCCTCCTATCTGCCTAGCAGCTAGCATACGTTCACCGGCTACCGTAGCACTGTAGTAACTATCACACTCAACCGAACGACTTGATTAGTGTAGTATTAGATAGCTACATAGTTGTCTTTGCTGTCTTCGTATCCAAGATAATTGTGTAGTTTAGAGTGTGTAGTCTTAGAGTGATTATCTTAATTCACCGAGGTTAGCTAGCCAGCTATTTTGTCGTCCTTAACGTAGGAGACACTCCTAGCTAGCCAATAGCCAGCCAACGTCTACTGAATAGAACTTTCGCATTCCGGTCGCATTCCGCGTCGCTCCACAGGTAGTATCACTTTTTCACTTCATTTCATTACAGTCCCAACGGTGTGATTTGTTTGATCGTAAGCTAGCTACATAGCTAGCTACATAGCCGTCTTTGTTTCAAAGATAATTGTGTAGTCTAGAGCGATTTTCTAGGTTAGCTAGCCAGCTATTGTCGTTCTCCTACGCAACGTAACGTAACCAACACTGCTAGCTAGCCAGCTAGCTCCCGATAAGCAGCATTGTAGAAACTTCACACTCAACGGTACGACTTGATTAGGGTAGTGTCAACAACGCAGCTAGCCTACCCCAGCAGTACTCTATCATTTTAATCATTTTAGTCAATTAGATTCTTGCTACGTAAGCTTAACTTTCTGAACATTCGAGACGTGTAGTCCACTTGTCATTCCAATCTCCTCTGCATTAGCGTAGCCTCTTCTCTAGCCTGTCAACTATGTGTCTGTCTATCCCTGTTCTCTCCTCTCTGCACAGACCATACAAACGCTCCACACCGCATGGCCGCAGCCACCTAATCTGGTGGTCCCAGCGCACGACCCACGTGGAGTTCCAGGTCTCCGGTAGCCTCTGGAACTGCCGATCTGCGGCCAACAAGGCAGAGTTCATCTCAGCCTATGTCTCCCTCCAGTCCTCGACTTCTTGGCTCTGACGGAAACATGGATCACCACAGACAACACCGCTACTCCTACTGCTCTCTCTTCGTCCGCCCACGTGCTCTCGCACACCCCGAGAGCTTCTGGTCAGCGGGGTGGTGGCACCGGGATCCTCATCTCTCCCAAGTGGTCATTCTCTCTTTCTCCCCTTACCCATCTGTCTATCGCCTCCTTTGAATTCCATGCTGTCACAGTTACCAGCCCTTTCAAGCTTAACATCCTTATCATTTATCGCCCTCCAGGTTCCCTCGGAGAGTTCATCAATGAGCTTGATGCCTTGATAAGCTCCTTTCCTGAGGACGGCTCACCTCTCACAGTTCTGGGCGACTTTAACCTCCCCACGTCTACCTTTGACTCATTCCTCTCTGCCTCCTTCTTTCCACTCCTCTCCTCTTTTGACCTCACCCTCTCACCTTCCCCCTACTCACAAGGCAGGCAATACGCTCGACCTCATCTTTACTAGATGCTGTTCCTCCACTAACCTCATTGCAACTCCCCTCCAAGTCTCCGACCACTACCTTGTATCCTTTTCCCTCTCGCTCTCATCCAACACTTCCCACACTGCCCCTACTCGGATGGTATCGCGCCGTCCCAACCTTCGCTCTCTCTCCCCCGCTACTCTCTCCTCTTCCATCCTATCATCTCTTCCCTCTGCTCAAACCTTCTCCAACCTATCTCCTGATTCTGCCTCCTCAACCCTCCTCTCCTCCCTTTCTGCATCCTTTGACTCTCTATGTCCCCTATCCTCCAGGCCGGCTCGGTCCTCCCCTCCCGCTCCGTGGCTCGACGACTCATTGCGAGCTCACAGAACAGGGCTCCGGGCAGCCGAGCGGAAATGGAGGAAAACTCGCCTCCCTGCAGACCTGGCATCCTTTCACTCCCTCCTCTCTACATTTTCCTCCTCTGTCTCTGCTGCTAAAGCCACTTTCTACCACTCTAAATTCCAAGCATCTGCCTCTAACCCTAGGAAGCTCTTTGCCACCTTCTCCTCCCTCTTGAATCCTCCTCCCCCTCCCCCCCCCCTCCTCCCTCTCTGCAGATGACTTCGTCAACCATTTTGAAAAGAAGGTCGACGACATCCGATCCTCGTTTGCTAAGTCAAACGACACCGCTGGTTCTGCTCACACTGCCCTACCCTGTGCTCTGACCTCTTTCTCCCCTCTCTCTCCAGATGACATCTCGCGTCTTGTGACGGCCGGCCGCCCAACAACCTGCCCGCTTGACCCTATCCCCTCCTCTCTTCTCCAGACCATCTCCGGTGACCTTCTCCCTTACCTCACCTCGCTCATCAACTCATCCCTGACCGCTGGCTACGTCCCTCCCGTCTTCAAGAGAGCGAGAGTTGCACCCCTTCTGAAAAAACCTACACTCGATCCCTCCGATGTCAACAACTACAGACCAGTATCCCTTCTTTCTTTTCTCTCCAAAACTCTTGAACGTGCCGTCCTTGGCCAGCTCTCCCGCTATCTCTCTCAGAATGACCTTCTTGATCCAAATCAGTCAGGTTTCAAGACTAGTCATTCAACTGAGACTGCTCTTCTCTGTATCACGGAGGCGCTCCGCACTGCTAAAGCTAACTCTCTCTCCTCTGCTCTCATCCTTCTAGACCTATCGGCTGCCTTCGATACTGTGAACCATCAGATCCTCCTCTCCACCCTCTCCGAGTTGGGCATCTCCGGCGCGGCCCACGCTTGGATTGCGTCCTACCTGACAGGTCGCTCCTACCAGGTGGCGTGGCGAGAATCCGTCTCCTCACCACGTGCTCTCACCACTGGTGTCCCCCAGGGCTCTGTTCTAGGCCCTCTCCTATTCTCGCTATACACCAAGTCACTTGGCTCTGTCATAACCTCACATGGTCTCTCCTATCATTGCTATGCAGACGACACACAATTAATCTTCTCCTTTCCCCTTCTGACGACCAGGTGGCGAATCGCATCTCTGCATGTCTGGCAGACATATCAGTGTGGATGACGGATCATCACCTCAAGCTGAACCTCGGCAAGACGGAGCTGCTCTTCCTCCCGGGAAGGACTGCCCGTTCCATGATCTCGCCATCACGGTTGACAACTCCATTGTGTCCTCGTCCCAGAGCGCTAAGAACCTTGGCGTGATCCTGGACAACACCCTGTCGTTCTCAAATAACATCAAGGCGGTGGCCCGTTCCTGTAGGTTCATGCTCTACAACATCCGCAGAATACGACCCTGCCTCACACAGGAAGCGGCGCAGGTCCTAATCCAGGCACTTGTCATCTCCCGTCTGGATTACTGCAACTCGCTGTTGGCTGGGCTCCCTGCCTGTGCCATTAAACCCCTACAACTCATCCAGAACGCCGCAGCCCGTCTGGTGTTCAACCTTCCCAAGTTCTCTCACGTCACCCCGCTCCTCCGCTCTCTCCACTGGCTTCCAGTTGAAGCTCGCATCCGCTACAAGACCATGGTGCTTGCCTACGGAGCTGTGAGGGGAACGGCACCTCACTACCTCCAGGCTCTGATCAGGCCCTACACCCAAACAAGGGCACTGCGTTCATCCACCTCTGGCCTGCTCGCCTCCCTACCACTGAGGAAGTACAGTTCCCGCTCAGCCCAGTCAAAACTGTTCGCTGCTCTGGCCCCCAATGGTGGAACAAACTCCCTCACGACGCCAGGACAGCGGAGTCAATCACCACCTTCCGGAGACACCTGAAACCCCACCTCTTTAAGGAATACCTAGGATAGGATAAAGTAATCCTTCTCCCCCCCTTAAAAGACCTAGATGCACTATTGTAAAGTGGCTGTTCCACTGGATGTCATAAGGTGAAAGCACCAATTTGTAAGTCGCTCTGGATAAGAGCGTCTGCTAAATGACTTAAATGTAAATGTAAAATGTCCTTTGCTGTTGTTCTGGGATTGATTTGCACTTTTCATACCAAAGTACGTTCATCTCTAGGAGACAGAACGCGTCTCCTTATGACGCTGCGTGGTTCCATGGTGTTTATACTTGCGTACTATTGTTTGTACAGATGAACATGGTACCTTCAGGAGTTTGAAAATTGCTCCCAAGGATGAACCAGACTACTGGAGGTCTACAATTTATTTTCTGAGGTCTTGGCTGATTTATTTTGATATTCCCAAGATGTCAAGCAAAGAGGCACTGAGTTTGAAGGTAGGCCTTCAAATACATCCACAGGTACACCTCCAATTGATTCAAATGATGTCAATTAGCCTATTAGAAGCTTCTAAAGCCATGACATTTTCTGGAATTTTCCAAGCTGTTTAAAGGCACAGTCAACTTAGTGTATGTAAACATCTGACAAACTGGAATTGTGATACAGTGAATTATAAGTGAAATAATCTGTCTGTAAACAATTGTTGAAAAAATTAAGTCCTAACCGACTTGCCAAAACTATAGTTTGCTAACAAGAAATGTGTGGAGTGGTTGAAAAACGAGTTTTAATGACTCCGACCTAAGTGTATGTAAACTTCCGACTTCAACTGTATGTATTAAAGACCAACAGAATCTTATCAAGTCATTTCAAAACGTGACATTCTTTGAACCATTTAATCCGTCTCAGACAGAATGTTAGATAACTTTCCTATGTAACATTGTTTAGTTGAGGATTCCCCTTCTTGCGTTATCCTTTGAACTATCTAGAACAAGCAGAATAACTGTTGTGTGATTGAATCAGCTGGAAAGCAACAGACGATTCATTCTGCAAAGCCAGCCTCTGTTTATTAAAGCGAATACAGCCAAATATCCTCAACGTGATTCTTCTTTCTTTGTTCATTGAGTTAGCGGCGATAGCTGTGCGATTGTGTAATCGTGTTAGCAATCCGACCGAGATCAGCCATGAGATGAGTTGCTCTTTGTCTGTTGTTTACCAAGAAGAACGCGTAACCTTACCAAACACAGACAGGGAGGGGGGAGGGACACAGCCTTACACACACCACACGTACGCCATGCACAGACGCAGTCACATACACTGTCTCAGACGTAGAGGACCTCCCGCTCTGTCAACAATACACACACTACCTTGTGATCCGTGCACTGATCCGTGCACACACACCAACGAGTGTTTTCAGATGTTTGAGTATTTGTTCGGAGCTGAGCGAGTGGTTTGTTCTCCGGCGTTTTTGAGAAAGCACACCTTTATTATAGTCAGGCATCCGTATTGGTACTCCCTCAGGACCCCAGGGCCTTCCATAATTCATGGCGCTCGCATGATGCCAAACATTACACTGCAGCAGGACACGACCACAGAATTATTGAGGGAGTCCATATGTAATGGAAGGAGTAGCTGTGTGTGTGTGTGTGTGTGTGTGTGTGTGTGTGTGTGTGTGTGTGTGTGTGTGTGTGTGCATGTACACATTTTACTATACTTGTGAGTACCAGAAAGTCTTCACAAGAATAGTAAACCAACACAAATTCTGAGAAGTGAGGACATTTTAGGCTTAGGTTTGGGGTTAGAATTAGGGTTAGGGGTTAAGTTTAAGGTTAAGGTTAGGAGTTGGTGTTTATGGTTAAGGTTAGGGTTAGGGAAAGTAGGATTTTGAATGGGAATCAATTGTCTTCACAAATATAGTTAAACATAGTTGTGTTTTTGTGTGCGAGTGTGGTGTGTGTGTGTGTGTGTGTGTGTGTGTGTGTGTGTGAGTTCAGCCCTGGTGTTCATGAAAGGAATACTCTGTGGTTAATGTTTGCTGTATTTTCATGATGTCCCTTCTGTTTAAAGAAAGCAGAAAAACACTTTCAGGGACACGGAACAGCCAATTAGCCTAAATGCATTTGTTTCGATCAAAGAGTGTTCAATAGCTTTTTTTGTCTGTTGGAAATCATTGTTTTATTGAGGCAACTAACTAACAAACTACATTGTAAAAGGCATTGTTACAGTATCCCTCGCAGATAAGAAACAACATCCAAGGCTAAATAACTCTCTTTAGATACAAACCTGGAGGGTTAGAAACAGTATGACATATTTCATGTCGTTTGAACGTACAGGTCATTGCCGAGATAAAGTAAAACACTTGGGTAAAAGAGTGTAGAATCTTGTAGAATCTATGCCAAGGCACATTGAAGCTGTTCTGGCAGCTTGCAGTGGGCCCAATACCTTATTAAGACACTATATTGATGTTTCCTTTATTTCGGCAGTTACCTGTAGCTGTACCTGGTCTAAGATATGAAGGGCAATGAGCAGCAGGCTATATTTCACCAACTACCCTCAGCTTTGACTGCTCCAACTCAATCAATAGTGTATTAACGGTGGTGGGAACAATGGAACAAGTAACTAACTCTCTTCTCTTCTCTTCTGTTCTGTTGCCTTGGCCACGTCAAGTACCACTACCCTTAGTCACGCTACCGTCACCCCAATTATGACTTGGCCCTGTGGCTGGAACGGTAAAGTCGTGATGGTCGAGGAGATGGATGGAGAGGAGTGGGTGAGAAGGTTATTTGAAAGATGGAGGGACGAAGGTAGGGACTAAGGGAGGAAACTGGGTTTTAAAGGCGCTCACCCTTGGCACGGCTCCGACTCGAATACTGTTGATCAGAGAACATTCTAGAACCTGGCCCTCCTGTAGAGAGAGAGACAAAGAGAGAGAGAGAGACAGAGGGAGTAAAATTGATCTTGTCAATGCCAAACAAAAAAAGACATATTCCATCCCACTCCCCAAACCTCACCTAGCTTTGTTGGATTACAGTAGCGTCCTGCCTGTCTGCTCCAGAAGCTCCATAGACATACGGTATGCTGCTAGTAGCCAGATACGGCTGTTTGAAATGACATCTGCCTACATGCCCCCATGTCGCAGCGATAAATACAATAACCCAGAGAGAGACAGAGAGCGAGACAGTAATACGATCAGCGTGGAGGAATATCCTGCTATCCTCTTACACAACGGATGAATCCCAACAGTATGACGGATAACAAAGCCCTTCCTCTCCAACCAGCATTACCTTCTAACATGAGCAGCCAACCCCTCCTAATTGACAGAATCAGGTGTGTTACAGCAGGGTTGGAACAAAAGAACACTCAGGAGTAGGGTACAGGCCACCCCTGCTTTATGTGTTGTTGCTGAAGTGTTTGATGAATGCTAAAGTCCATTTTCAGCGAGGATATGGGCCTCTCTCTCCTCTATGGGGAGGGTTAATTTGATGCAACCGTCTCAGAGTCACACTGGCTAAGTCAAGTTCTGTCTCAAGCAGTTCCTTCCATCCATGCGCATTAGAGACGGCATTCTATCCTCTTGACTTTTTCATACAGGAGCATCCTACGCTGAATAGCTTTCAGTCTTTCCTGTTCCCTCTCTGAATAAAGTCCATTCTATCCAATTGTCTTTCTTTACCCTCTCTGAATAAAGTCCATTCTATACCATTGTCTTTCTTTACCCTCTCTGAATAAAGTCCATTCTATACCATTGTCTTTCTTTTCCCTCTCTGAATAAAGTCCATTCTATACCATTGTCTTTCTTTTCCCTCTCTGAATAAAGTCCATTCTATACCATTGTCTTTCTTTACCCTCTCTGAATAAAGTCCATTCTATACCATTGTCTTTCTTTTCCCTCTCTGAATAAAGTCCATTCTATACCATTGTCTTTCTTTACCCTCTCTGAATAAAGTCCATTCTATACCATTGTCTTTCTTTTCCCTCTCTGAATAAAGTCCATTCTATACCATTGTCTTTCTTTTCCCTCTCTGAATAAAGTCCATTCTATACCATTGTCTTTCTTTACCCTCTCTGAATAAAGTCCATTCTATACCATTGTCTTTCTTTTCCCTCTCTGAATAAAGTCCATTCTATACCATTGTCTTTCTTTACCCTCTCTGAATAAAGTCCATTCTATACCATTGTCTTTCTTTTCCCTCTCTGAATAAAGTCCATTCTATACCATTGTCTTTCTTTACCCTCTCTGAATAAAGTCCATTCTATACCATTGTCTTTCTTTACCCTCTCTGAATAAAGTCCATTCTATACCATTGTCTTTCTTTACCCTCTCTGAATAAAGTCCATTCTATACCATTGTCTTTCTTTTCCCTCTCTGAATAAAGTCCATTCTATCCCATTGTCTTTCTTTACCCATCTCTGAATAAAGTCCATTCTATACCATTGTCTTTCTTTACCCTCTCTGAATAAAGTCCATTCTATACCATTGTCTTTCTTTTCCCTCTCTGAATAAAGATCATTCTATACCATTGTCTTTCTTTTCCCTCTCTGAATAAAGTTTGGCAAAAGCTTCAGTGACGAAGACTGCTCAACTCTCTGACCCAACAGAACACTTATGGAAGATTCTGGAGCGGCGCCTAAGGCACCGTTTCCCCCCCACCATCAACAAAACACCAAATGATTGAATTTCTCATGGAAAAATGGTGTCACATCCCTCCAATAGAGTTCAAGACACTTGTAGAATCTATGCCAAGGCACATTGAAGCTGTTCTGGTGGCACAACTCCTTAGCAAGTTGCTGTTTTCATTTATTTTGGCAGTTACCTGTAGCTGTACCTAGTCTAAGATATTAAGGGCAATGAGCAGCAAGCAGCAGGCTATATTTCACCAACTACCCTCAGCTTTCACTGCTCCAGCCCTTGAAACTCAATCAATAGTGTATTAACGGTGGTGGGAACAATGGAACAAGTGACTAACTCTCGTCTCCTCTGTTACCTTGGCCACTTCAAGTACCACTGCCCTTAGTCACGCTACCGTCACCCCAATTATGACTTGGCCCTGTGGCTGGAACGGTAAAGTCGTGAGGGTGGAGGAGATGGATGTCTTTCTTTTCTCTCTCTGAATACACTCAGAGCACAAAAGGCAGGGCACTGAGTAAGAGGATGAGAACGAAGCCTTTTATATACACAGATCTGGTTGAGAGACTGTACCTTTCCGTCGCTCTTCCACGTGATGAAGAAGCCAAACTCGTCCACTTTGACCAGACAGTTGGGCTCAAACAGAAACGGGTCCTGCGAGAAGACAGAAGCATTTGAATTCGAGAGCCAATCAGAGGTTTTATTTGATGTGCGAGGACATTACACACCCACTCCCGTTACCTAGCTAGTACACACACGACTTACGCCACAAGATAAACAGCAGCATCGATAATTCATTTTTAAAGATGTAACACACACACACACACACACACGTGCAAGGAGAACACACACCTACACCCTGTGTGTGCAGGACAGGAGGACATAACGCTAGGACAAAGACAAACACATATAAATGTGAATGTCATGAACTGTCGAATGCAAACGGTGTCTTGGTAACCCCACACACCAACCAACGGCTACCTTGGTGACCGGACATACCCTGAATAACGTGGCAGGCAACACTCACTGGCCTCCTGGATATATTATAAAAGATCAATTATCCTGGCTAAATCTAGTCTTCCACTTCCTGTTACACGTTTACTGTGACATTGGAGACTTTTTAATAAACCGTTGCTTCAGAGCAAGCGTCGGAAGGTATAACTTCTTTCGAGAAATAGTTCCTAGCCTACTAATTCAATCCCCTAATTTAAAGGATAGAGTTGTGGTTTATTTACGGTCTACTTAATGTGTTAAACCTCCCAGTTCCAAATTCATGAGGCGGTTATTTGTCAAACAGCCAGGTTTGCTTCAGGCGCTGGGGGGGCAGCAGTCTGTCAGCGGGCCAGACGGCGAGGCTCATAAGGTGGGGAGGGAGATAAATATAGTCCCAGGCTCTGACTGGAGGCCTCATGTGTGTGTGTGTGTGTTTGTTGTGTGAAAGAGAGAGAGACCCGAGAGGGAGTAAGTATGGGGTGGGCTGGCAACAGAGTAACAGCAAAGTCATTTGGATTACATTCCCGTAGTCCATCCATTTGTCTTCCGCATTCTAAGTGAGCGCCCACGTGTGTGTAAGAGAGAGACCGAGTAGAGGGTCGTGACAGAGCTAAAGGAAACAGTGAGTGACACACTGCAGCATGTGTTGTGTCAGTGAGATTATGGTAAGCCTTCAGTTCAATCAATCAATCAATCAAATGTATTTCATAAATCCCTTTTTACATCAGCAGATGTCACAAAGTGCTGTACAGAAACCCAGCCTAGAATCCCCAAAGAGCAAGCAATGCAGAAGCACAGTGGCTAGGGAAAAGTCCCTAGAAAGGCGGGGGCCTAGGAAGAAACTTAGAGAGGCACATGTGCTGCTCGACACCAGAAATATGGCTGTTAGTTCATGCATATACTGTGCCAGCGCTGTCCGGGTTAGGGGAGGGTTTGGCCTGGGTAGGCCGTCATTTTAAATAAGAATTTGTTCTTAACTGACTAGCCTAGTTAAATAAAAGGTTAAATAAATCGGATCCCAGCCTTATAACTAACAGTCCTGACATTCAGTGACATTGGAAATCAACAAAAATCCAGCTTGGTGTAAACTGAGCTTCAGTTGTATTCTCCTTGTAAAGACATATTTTATAGATAGTATCTACAATATTAGTCTGGGTACTTCTTCATTCTAAGAGGTAACCTGGCTGGAATGGCCAACCCCCCCCCCCAACACACACTCCTTGGATGGTGTGGGGCAGGGAGTGCATGTGGGAGTCATATTTGGCTGCATTGATAAGAGAGGGTGACCCCTGCTTGTCTGACTCACTACTCTCATAAGTACATTCCTCTCTCAGCGTGCAGTGGAGCTCTGCTAGATGTGTATGTGTGTGCGTGTGTGTGTTGAGTGTGTGTGTGTGTCTTAAGTACAGGGCTTGACATTAACTTTTTTAGCCATTTATCCTTTGGACAAGTAGGACTGATGTTTTACTTGTCCAAAAGCTAAAGTCACTTGTCCCCAAAAAAAAAAAAAAAGAAAGTCTATAACACCATGATTACCTCATTGTATGACACAAGGAACCACTTTACAAAATAAAATGCATTACTATCTTTTTTGACCATAGAGAATCAGACAACAAATGTAGGCTACACTCTGCCTGTTGACTTCCTGTCTCAAAATACAACACTGCCCCTTTTAAGGCTCTCCTGGAGGATGGTTGGTCACGCTTGGTAGCCTACAAAATATCAAAGAATTACAATTAGAACCAAATACTTAACCAAATAAATACCCCCAGGACTCTAAATGAAGGGCGAGGACAAAATACGTATACGGTTCAAAACAGACTCTGGGACAGTTCTGGGACTACAGATCCAAAAGCTTAAAAATGTTGATGACGTTTTATTTCTTCATATTATAAACTCAGCAATGCGCATATGGCTGTATATAGGCTATGTGGGAATGTTCCCATATGCAATTAGCAAGAAAATGACATAAAACGTCCAGGTTTTAAACCATTCCATTTCTGGTTAAACCGTTTAAAATGCTGACCGTCTCAGCTCAGGTTCAAGGTGGGTGATGATGTGGGTGCATAACAGACACGGTCCTTCACTCTCTGATCTTTTTTGACCATTCGATCTGAAAGAACCGCGCCTCGAGTATGTCGACAAAAAATATCAAAAGACGTGAATGTAAATGATCTTTCATTATATTTGTCAAACATGACTGGCCTTTAGCCTATATTTATGTAATAAAAAGTCTCATTAAAGTTTGGCTACATTGGTTTAGACATGAGGCTGTAGCCAATACGCATATTAACTATACTTTGACCTGTAGGCTTTTGTATTTATGTACATTGTGATCACTTGGCTACATAGCTGATGCATGCTGGACTGTCCATTAATCACGATACTCCATTCTGCTTGTTTATGTTTTATCTGTCGGCCCCAACCGCACTCAGGCTCTGTGTGTAGTTAATCCGACCCTCTCTGCCTAGTCAACGTCATTTTACCTGCTGTTGTTGTGCTAGCTGATTAGCTGTTGTTGTCTCACCTATTGTTTTAGCTAGCTCTCCCAATCAACACCTGTGATTACTGTATGCCTTGCTGTATGTCTCTCTCAAATGTCAATATGCCTTGTATACTGTTGTTCAGGTTAGTTATCATTGTTTTAGTTTACAATGGAGCCCCTAGTTCCACTCCTCACACCTCTGATACCTCCTTTGTCCCACCTCCCACACATGCGGTGACCTCACCCATTACAACCAGCATGTCCAGAGATACAACCTCTCTTATCATCACCCAGTGCCTGGGCTTACCTCCGCTGTACCCGCACCCCACCATACCCCTGTCTGCGCATTATGCACTGAATATATTCTACCACGCCCAGAAATCTTCTCCTTTTATTCTTTGTCCCCAACGCTCTACGCGACCAGTTTTGATAGCCTTTAGCCGCACCCACATACTACTCCTCCTCTGTTCCGCGGGTGATGTGGAGGTAAACCCAGGCCCTGCATGTCCCCAGGCACCCTCATTTGTTGCCTTCTGTGATCGAAAAAGCCTTGGTTTCATGCATGTCAACATCAGAAGCCTCCTCCCTAAGTTTGTTTTACTCACTGCTTTAGCACACTCTGCTAACCCTGATGTCCTTGCCGTGTCTGAATCCTGGCTCAGGAAGGCCACCATAAATTCTGAGATTTCCATACCCAACTATAACATTTTCCGTCAAGATAGAACTGCCAAAGGGGGAGGAGTTGCAGTCCACTGCAGAGATAGCCTGCAAAGTAATGTCATACTTTCCAGGTCCATACCCAAACAGTTTGAACTACTAATTAAAAAAAATACTCTCTCCAGAAATAAGTCTCTCACTGTTGCCGCTTGCTACCGACCCCCTCAGCTCCCAGCTGTTTCCTGGACACCATTTGTGAATTGATCGCCCCCCATGTAGCTTCAGAGTTTGTTCTGTTAGGTGACCTAAACTGGGATATGCTTAACACCCCGGCAGTCCTACAATCTAAGCTAGATGCCCTCAATCTCACACAAATCATCAAGGAACCCACCAGGTACAACCCTAAATCTGTAAACAAGGGCACCCTCATAGACGTCTTCCTGACCAACTGGCCCTCCAAATACACCTCCGCTGTCTTCAACCAGGATCTCAGCGATCACTGCCTCATTGCCTGTATCCGCTACGGATCCGCAGTCAAACGACCACCCCTCATCACTGTCAAACGCTCCCTAAAACACTTCTGTGAGCAGGCCTTTCTAATCGACCTGGCCCGGGTATCCTGGAAGGACATTGACCTCATCCCGTCAGTTGAGGATGCCTGGTCATTCTTTAAAAGTAACTTCCTCACATTTTAGATAAGCATGCTCCGTTCAAAAAATGCAGAACTAAGAACAGATATGAATTGATATAAAGTTACACTTCATGGCCTGACTGTTTTGGAGGCCAAAATATATGATAACAGTTTTTTCCCGACCACTTAACTTTATCTGGAAAAAACTCCTGGCCCTGGGAAAAATTCATTGGTTTTGGTTCACTCCAGACCTGACTGCCCTCGACCAGCACAAAAACATCCCGTGGCGGACTGCAATAGCATCAAATAGTCCCCGTGATATGCAACTGTTCAGGGAAGTCAGGAACCAATACATGCAGTCAGTCAGGAAAGCTAAGGCCAGCTTCTTCAGGCAGAAATTTGCATCCTGTAGCTCTAACTCCAAAAAGTTCTGGGACACTGTGAAGTCCATGGAGAGCAAGAGCACCTCCTCCCAGCTGCCCAATGCACTGAGGCTAGGTAACACGGTCACCACCGATAAATCCATGATTATCGAAAACTTCAACAAGCATTTCTCAACGGCTGGCCATGCCTTCCTCCTGGCTACTCCAACCTCGGCCAACAGCCCCCCCCCCCCTGCAGCTATTCGCCCAAGCCTCTCCAGGTTCTCCTTTACCCAAATCCAGATAGCAGATGTTCTGAAAGAGCTGCAAAACCTGGACCCGTACAAATCAGCTGGGCTTGACAATCTGGACCCTCTATTTCTGAAACTATCCGCCGCCATTGTCGCAACCCCTATTACCAGCATGTTCAACCTCTCTTTCATATCGTCTGAGATCCCCAAGGATTGGAAAGCTGCCGCAGTCATCCCCCTCTTCAAAGGGGGAGACACCCTGGACCCAAACTGTTACAGACCTATATCCATCCTGCCCTGCCTATCTAAGGTCTTAGGAAGCCAAGTCAACAAACAGGTCACTGACCATCTCGAATCCCACCGTACCTTCTCCACTGTGCAATCTGGTTTCTGAGCCGATCACGGGTGCACCTCAGCCACGCTCAAGGTACTAAACGATATCATCGATAAAAGACAGTACTGTGCAGCCGTCTTCATCGACCTTGCCAAGGCTTTCGACTCTGTCAATCACCATATTCTTATCGGCAGACTCAGTAGCCTCGGTTTTTCTGATGACTGCCTTGCCTGGTTCACCAACTACTTTGCAGACAGAGTTCAGTGTGTCAAATCGGAGGGCATGCTGTCCGGTCCTCTGGCAGTCTCTATGGGGGTGCCACAGAGTTCAATTCTCGGGCCGACTCTTTTCTCTGTATATATCAATGATGTTGCTCTCGCTGCGGGCAATTCCCTGATCCACCTCTACGCAGATGACACCATTCTGTATACTTCCGGCCCGTCCTTGGACACTGTGCTATCTAACCTCCAAACGAGCTTCAATGCCATACAACACTCCTTCTGTGGCCTCCAACTGCTCTTAAACGCTAGTAAAACCAAATGCATGCTTTTCAACCGTTCGCTGCCTGCACCCGCACACCCGACTAGCATCACCACCCTGGATGGTTCCGACCTAGAATATGTGGACATCTATAAGTACCTAGGTGTCTGGCTAGACTGTAAACTCTCCTTCCAGACTCATATCAAACATCTCCAATCTAAAATCAAATCTAGAGCCGGCTTTCTATTCCGCAACAAAGCCTCCTTCACTCACGCCGCCAAACTTACCCTAGTAAAACTGACTATCCTACCGATCCTCGACTTCGGCGAATGCATCTACAAAATAGCTTCCAACACTCTACTCAGCAAACTGGATGCAGTTTATCACAGTGCCATCCGTTTTGTTACTACCACCCACCACTGCGACCTGTATGCTCTAGTCGGCTGGCCCTCGCTACATATTCGTCGCCAGACCCACTGGCTCCAGGTCATCTACAAGTCCATGCTAGGTAAAGCTCAGCCTTATCTCAGTTCACTGGTCACGATGGCAACACCCACCCGTAGCACGCGCTCCAGCAGGTGTATCTCACTGATCATCCCTAAAGCCAACACCTCATTTGGCCGCCTTTCGTTCCAGTTCTCTGCTGCCTGTGACTGGAACGAATTGCAAAAATCGCTGAAGTTGGAGACTTTTATCTCCCTCACCAACTTCAAACATCTGCTATCTGAGCAGCTAACCGATCGCTGCAGCTGTACATAGTCTATCGGTAAATAGCCCACCCAATTTTACCTACCTCATCCCCATACTGTTTTTATTTATTTACTTTTCTGCTCTTTTGCACACCAATATCTCTACCTGTACATGCCCATCTGATCATTTATCACTCCAGTGTTAATCTGCAAAATTGTAATTATTCGCCTACCTCCTCATGCCTTTTGCACACAATGTATATAGACTCTCTTTTTTTCTACTGTGTTATTGACTTGTTAATTGTTTACTCCATGTGTAACTCTGTGTTGTCTGTTCACACTGCTATGCTTTATCTTGGCCAGGTCGCAGTTGCAAATGAGAACTTGTTCTCAACTAGCTTAAATAAAGGTGAAAAATAAAAAAAATAAACATTAAACATTTTTTGAATAGTATTACATTGTTGGCTTCTCTAATCCAAAGCTGATCAGAGTAATTGTTTGATATTGTGATTCCTATGTGATTTATTTTACTTGTTCATTTGGACAACTCAAATCTATATTCTTCTCGTCTTGCATTTTTATTTTATTTTTTACTTGTCCCAGACAAGAGGACAAGTGTTACTGTCGAGCCCTGAAGTGTGTGTGCAAGTATTTTAACTGCAGCATGGCTCCCTCCTCCAAGAGTTCCCAATCCATCACCCTGCTCTTTAAACACACACACCGACACACATGCCGACGCACACACAAACAGACACGACCGTTATAACAGCAGGCCTGGGGATCCAAAGTGTTCGTGTTCTCTAAAGGGGACAGAGACATCCAGAATCTTTAAACGTGAGAAACAAGCAGGGTTTCTATCAAACCTGTCATGGCCCATAGCTAGCCTATATTATTAGCCCCTATAAATAAAAGCAACTATAAAACGCCTGTCAAACCAAACAGACTAATGCTAATGACTTAATATGGAATGACTCAACTATCAGCTAGACTCCGACATGATTGACTGAGTAAGTAGCCAACATTAAACACACAGAACAAATCCGATCCTAGAAGTGCCTTAGAGCCTCACCAAGACTAAGGCCTGATACACACGGCCTTTGAGGAGCCAGAACACTCTCCTCTCTAAGGGCGACTAAGTCCACATCAGACATACTACTGCTGCGGCCATTTTGATTGTCAGTGTGGCTCTGAGTTTGATTCCCCATTAGCTGTCTGAGTCACTGGCAGCTGTCTGTATGTGTGTGGACGCGGTAATGAGGGAGGCAGAGGAAGATGATGAGACACAGCAGTGAGGAGGGTACAGAAGGGGAATACTGTCATCCTTCCTCCGATACGGAAAGCGGGATAATGGGAAATGGAGAGAGGGAAATGACTGGTCTTTGAAACCACATTGTGCACGCACGCACGTACACTCACACACCGATGTCCATAAACTAATTAGAGCGTCATCGGGGAGCAGACCGGCAATGGGTCCAGGAAATGCCCCTGCACATTATTCCATCTCACTCTACCGCCATCATTAGTATTAGTGAACGAACATTGACCATCAACCTATGTCAGTCTCATTTCCATTCTAACACTTTGACTATCATCTGTTTGCTTCTGTCTTGGCACTGATTGTCAGAGCAGTCAGTGCAGATAGATCATTGTTGATCTCTCCCTCTCTCTCTCTATATATGAAGTCATTAGTAATGTAGTAAGAAAATCAGTACGGTTGCATATCAGGACATGATTTTTGGCGATATATCGTATCGTATCGACAATATTGCAATATTATTTTTGCGCTAGTTGGTTGTACCTGCCCCAATTCTCTAGTATTTTTCCTTCATAGCTTGTTCTCCATCATCTTCTTAAATGGGGAGCCAGCTTGTTTTCAGCACTTTTATTTCCATGACTGATCAAAACTAGTTGTTTTCTCATGTCTCTCTCTTGTCCCTCCGCAGCAGACATACGGTGAGCAATATGTTTGGAACATCGAATCGCAATAAAATCACAGTATCGAATCACCAAACTGTGCATTTGCAAAGTATTCAGACTACTTGTCGTTTTCCACATTTTGTTAGGTTACAGACTTATTCTAAAATTGATAACATTTCCGTCATCAATATACACACAATACCCCTAAATGACATAGCAAAAATTGGTTTTTAGATTTTTGGGCAAACACTAAAATATCACATTTTAATTGTATTTATTTTATTTAACCTTGATTTAACTAGGCAAGTCAGTTAAGAACAAATTCTTATTTACAATGTTGGCCCACAAAATGGCAAAAGACCTCCTGCGGGGACGGGGGCTAGGATTAAAAAATAAATATATACACTGCTCAAAATAATAAAGGGAACACTTAAACAACACAATGTAACTCCAAGTCAATCACACTTCTGTGAAATCAAACTGTCCACTTAGGAAGCAACACTGATTTACAATAAATTTCACATGCGGTTGTGCAAATGGAATAGACAACAGGTGGAAATTATAGGCAATTAGCAAGACACCCCCAATAAAGGAGTGGTTCTGCAGGTGGTGACCACAGACCACTTCTCAGTTCCTATGCTTCCTGGCTCATGTTTTGGTCACTTTTGAATGCTGGCGGTGCTTTCACTCTAGTGGTAGCATGAGACGGAGTCTACAACCCACACAGGTGGCCCAGGTAGTGCAGCTCATCCAGGATGACACATCAATGCGAGCTGTGGCAAGAAGGTTTGCTGTGTCTGTCAGCATAGTGTCCAGAGCATGGAGGGGCTACCAGGAGACAGGCCAGTACATCAGGAGACGTGGAAGAGGCCGTAGGAGGTCAACAACCCAGCAGCAGGACCGCTACCCCTGCCTTTGTGCAAGGAGGAGCAGGAGGAGCACTGCCAGAGCCCTGCAAAATGACCTCCAGCAATGTGCATGTGTCTGATCAAATGGTCAGAAACAGACTCCATGAGGGTGGTATGAGGGCCCGACTGCCATTAGGTACCGAGATGAGATCCTCATACCCCTTGTGAGACCATATGCTGGTGCGGTTGGCCCTGGGTTCCTCCTAATGCAAGACAATGCTAGACCTCATGTGGCTGGAGTGTGTCAGCAGTCCCTTTAAGAGGAAGGAATTGATGCTATGGACTGGCCCGCCCGTTCCCCAGACCTGAATCCAATTGAGCACATCTGGGACATCATGTCTCGCTCCATCCACCAATGCCACGTTGCACCACAGACTGTCCAGGAGTTGGCGGATGCTTTTGTCCAGGTCTGGGAGGAGATCCCTCAGGAGACCATCTGCAACCGCATCAGGAACATGCCCAGGCGTTGTAGGGAGGTCATACAGGCACGTGGAGGCCACACACACTACTGAGCCTCATTTTGACTTGTTTTAAGGACATTACATCAAAGTTGGATCAGCCTGTAGTGTGGTTTTCCACTTTAATTTTGAGTGTTACTCCAAATCCAGACCTCCATGGGTTGATAAATTTGTGTGATTTTGTTGTCAGCACATTCAACTATGTAAAGAAAAAAGTATTTAATAAGAATATTTCATTCGTTCAGATATAGGATGTGTTATTTTAGTGTTCCCTTTTTTTTTTAAATACACCTGTATTTGGAGAGTTTCTCACATTCTTCTCCGTAGATCCTCTCAAGCTCTGCCAGGTTGGATGGGGAGCATCGCTGCACAGCTATTTTCAGGTCTCTGCAGAGATGTTTGACCGGGTTCAAGTCCGGGCTCTGGCTGGGCCATTCAAGGACATTCAGAGACTTGTCCCGAGGCCACCACTGCATTGTCTTGGCTGTGTGCTTGGGGTTGTTGTCCTGTTGGAAGGTGAACCTTCGCCTCAGTCTGAGAACCTGAGTGCTTTGGAGCAGGTTTTCATCAAGGATCTCTCTGTACTTTGCTCTGTTCATCTTTCCCTCGATCCTGACTAGTGTCCCAGTCCCTGCTGCTGAAAAACATTCCCACAGCATGATGCTGCCTCCACCATGCTTCACCATAGGGATGGTGCCAGGTTCCCTCCAGTCGTAAAGCTCGGCATTCAGGCCAAAGAGTTCAATCTTGGTTTCATCATAGTCAGAGTCCTTTAGGTGCCTTTTGGCAAACTCCAAGTGGGCTGTCATGTGTTCTTAACTGAGGAGTGGCTTCTGTCTGGCCACTCTACCATAGAGGCCTGATTGGTGGAGTGCTGCAGAGATGCTTGTCCTTCTGGAAGGTTCTCCCATCTCCACAGAGGAACTCTGGACCTCTGTCAGAGTGACTATGGGGTTCTTGGTCACCTCCCTGACCAAGGCCCTTCTAAAAACCTGTCATTATGGGTTATTGTGTGTAGATTGATGAAAATAAAACTAATATTTAATACATTTTAGGATAAGGCTGTAACATACAAAAATGTGGAAAAAGTCAAGAGGTCTGAATACTTTCCAAATGCACTGGACAAACAGAAAGGAAAGGAAAAGGAACATGGTGAGAGTCGCAGTACATATATTATCGGCACACAACTATTGTGATGATATCATATTGCGAGGTCCCAGCCACAGTGATCATGTCCTCACAGACTATTTGGGCCCCATGGAACACTTTTTAAATGATTACCGAGATCGACATCTAGCCAGGTGATACAATCGATCAATGGTCTGAAAGGGCTATTTAAAGAAATCACATGACTTCAACATTGTTTTTTCGAAACGACTTAGTATCACTGCCAGGCAAACGAGGCAGAGAGGAGAAGCAGAGAAGCGAGGCAACAATATGGCCCAACATCAATGACCATCTCTCCCACTCAGTGTCTGTCTGTGCGTCATATGGTTGTGTTGGATACAACAAAGGCGGACGTCACTTCAATACAGACAGACCATGCTGAGTGTCAAACTGTTAATAGCTATTCCTCTCACGTTGGAATTAGTATGCACTGCCCCGTCTTCGCCGTCTGCTGCGCTGTGGGGTTTAAGTGAGCTGAGAGCGGACTCTGGAAGAATCCTTCCCTGATTAGCATATTTAAGCGCGTGTGTGTGTGTGTCTGTGTGGGCGAGGCGCGTCTGCCATGTTAATCAACACAGACGTCCCCCCCCAGGCCTTCTATTAGACAGCCTGAGCATCAGCTATTATACACACACACACACACACACACACACACACAGCTAACTCCAATGTAGACTACTACCAGCTTGTCTATAATTATGTTATTCTTAAATCATAATAAGGTTCATCACTGTTTTCTGAGCATCGAGTCGAGGTTTGGCCTTTTCAAAGGCTGGCTAATGATCGCTTCTGTTAACTGTGATTAGATTAAAGAGAGAGATAAGCAAGTCAAAACAGTGCCACCGTGGTCAGTTGCTTGACACTATTTAATATGTGAGATGTAAAGAAACCCGCTCCTAAATGACCTACATCTCATAACACTGCCCACAAACACATAGATCATTAGCGTTTGCTTGCCAGCTAATGTAATTCATTATATTTCTATTCTACACTTGTAGCCTATCGGCAAATACCCATAGTTAGCCATGCTAAGCTAGCTCTGTGGTTTATTTCGAGTTGGATATAAGTTGCTTGACAACTCAACTCAAATATCAACCAAAAATGTAATGGTGATCTCACGCGTTCTCCCAGTGGGTGTTCATTAAATGTAACGGAGGTCACATATCATGATCAAACAACTGTGTTCTTGCCTTTCTAACCTCTCCTAACAAACTTTCATCGAGATGTTAAAAATGGGTGAACGAACAGCTTGTCGGTTATGAACTAGATTCACCAGTAGCTTGGCAGAGATTCACTATATCCACCCAGCCACCGTCTCCCAAAAGTCCTAGCAGGGTAGAGGGGCCCATAGCTAGTAGAAGCCCAGAAATACACACTAAGTTAATACACAGGGGAATGTATTCCAAAGTAACCAGGCTGTCCTAATTCCAAGGCTCAGTTAAAGATGCCCTTTGATGTTAGTGATGACGCTGTTTTCCCTCTGTGTTTATCCAGGGAGGGATCCTCCTCACTGAAGACTGCATTAAAGGGATTCCTGATCGCTATCTCAACGTGTGTGTGTGTGTGTGTGTGTGTGTGTGTGTGTGTGTGTGTGTGACGCCCAGTCCTAGATTTGCCACCCCCCAGCTAACTGGCCTGATTGAGTTAGAGAGGGGAAACGTGGGAGGGAGGACACAGGGAGGGAGGACACAGGGAGGGAGGACACACACACACAGCAGACTGTCAGACTTTTGGTCGCCATGACAAAGTTGGTTAATGTGGTGGATCAATGTGGTGACTGTCTGTAGCTCTGATGACTAACACAATGAGTTATTATGACATAATGGGGATAGCCCTACTTATGTGTGTGTGTGTGTGTGTGTGTGTGTGTGTGTGTGTGTGTGTGCATGTGGCCTAACACAATGATTTATAAACGCCATAAAGAAGATGGCCTTACTCGTGTGTGTTTGTGTCTTAATGTCCCACGAGAGGACTGTCATTAGGGTAGGGTGGGCCACTGATCCCCATACGCACAGAGCTACAAGCCATAGATATAAGAGTTTCAGGCTAACCTTGTTTGAGATGCAGTTAGTCTGATAGCACCCAAAGTACAGCGACAACAACATTCTAGTTAGTTATCATTTTAATATGATGATTCATGTCAAGTTGTCAACATGGAGGATTGGTTGGAGGACAAGTTGGCAGTTGGCAATGTTTTTTTTTTTTTTTAAGTATGGTACGTTTGAGTTTGCTTCTCACCTCGTCAAACCTGTCGAAGGAAGCTCCTTCCTGCATGAAGCCAGGCAGGTGCTTCTGCCAATTAAACTCATAGGACTTAGTCATGGCTGCTCACACCTGGAGGGAGCGAGAGAGGGGGAGGAGGACGGGGGGGTAGAGAGAGAGAGAGAGAGAGAGAGAGAGAGACATTGTGTTAAGACAGGTGGGCCACATGTCTCCTGGGCTGTTGAAATAAGTATGATTTATCAAATTGCCTTTCTATGTAGTACTGGGAAAAACCTGACTCAGTCATAACGATGACTAAAATCAATCCGTCACACAGACATAGACTACCCCTGAGTCTACACACGTGTCGTTTTACTTCAGAGAGAACGACGCCAACTGTCTCAAGACGGCGCTTCATGTCGTATCATTATCGATACCGGCTCACAGAAATAGTCAACGATGGCGTCCGACCTGAGAACGTTGGCCTGCGTATGTGAGTCTGTGTGTGTGAGAGCCTGAGAATGTGTGTGTGTGTGTGGTGTGTTGCCCCCTAACACATTGAACTCTTCCCAGAACTCTTCCCATCTATGAATGAACACTTTGTAACCTCGGTCACTGCATCAGTAATTATGGCCATATTCAGATCAGACAGCAGCCAAATATGTATTTTCAGAAGGGCTGAGGTACGTAGGATACAGTACCTAGAGAAAGTATTGACTTGTCCCAAGTGTTCTTGTGTTACAGCCTGAATTTAAAATGCATTCAATTGAGCCGTTTTGTTAACGGCCTACACAAAATACCCCATAATGTCAAAGTGGATTTCTTTTATATATATATATATATATATATTTTTTTTTTACAAATGAATTCAAATTGAAAAGCTGAAATGTCTTGAGCCAATATATACTCAACCCCGTTGTTATGGCAAGCTTAAATAACTCCAGGAGAAAGAAATTGTAAAAAATAGTCACATAATAAGTTGTATGGACTCACTCTGTGTAACAATAATGTTTAACATTAGTTGTGAGTGACTACCTCATCTCTGTACCCCACACATACAGATATTTGTAAGGTCCCTCAGTCGAGCAGGGAATTTCTAACACAGATTCAACCACAAAGACTAGGGAGGTTTTCAAATGCCTTGCAAAGAAGGGCACCTATTGGCAGATGGGTAAAAAAAAAATATGACACTGAATATCTCTTTGAGAATGGTGAAGTTATTAATTACACTTTAGATGGTGCATCAATACACCCAGTTACTTCAAAGATACAGGCGTCCTTCCTAACTAAGTTGCCGGAGAGGAAGAAAACTGCTCAGGGATTTCACCAAGAGGCCAATGGTAACTTTAAAACAGTTACAGAGTTTAATGGCTGTGATAGGAGAAAACTGAGGATGGATCAACATTGTAGTTTCTCTACAATACTAACCTAATTGACAGAGTGAAAAGAAGGAAGCCTGTACAGAATACAAATATTCCAAAACATGCATCCTGTTTGCGTCAAGTCACTAAAGTAATACTGAAAAAAATTGTGGCAAAGCAATTCACTTTTTGTCGTCGAAGTGTTATGTTTGAGGTAAATTTCAAACAACACATTACGGAGTACCACTCTCAATTTGATCAAGTATAGTGGTGGCTGCATCATGTTATGGGTATGCTTGTAATAGTAAGGACTGGGGAGTTTTTCAGGATAAAACATTTATAAAAAGAATGGAGCTGAGCACAGTCTGCTTTTCTACCAGACACTACGAGATTAATTCACCTTTCAGCAGGACAATAACCTAAAACAGGGCCAAATCCACACTTGAGTTGCTTACCAATATGACATTGGATGTTCCTGAGTGGTGGAGTTACCCTGTCCCCATGCTAAACTTACCCTGTTCCCATGCTCAACCTACCCTGTCCCCATGCTCAAACTACCCTGTCCCCATGCTCAACCTACCCTGTCCCCATGCTCAACTTACCCTGTCCCCATGCTCAACCTACCCTGTCCCCATGCTCAACCTACCCTGTCCCCACGCTCAACCTACCCTGTCCCCACGCTCAACCTACCCTGTCCCCATGCTCAACCTACCCTGTCCCCATGCTCAACCTACCCTGTCCCCATGCTCAACCTACCCTGTCCCCACGCTCAACCTACCCTGTCCCCATGCTCAACCTACCCTGTCCCCACGCTCAACCTACCCTGTCCCCCTACCCTGTCCCCACGCTCAACTTACCCTGTCCCCACGCTCAACTTACCCTGTCCCCACGCTCAACCTACCCTGTCCCCACGCTCAACCTACCCTGTCCCCACGCTCAACCTACCCTGTCCCCTACCCTGTCCCCACGCTCAACTTACCCTGTCCCCACGCTCAACTTACCCTGTCCCCCCAACCTACCCTGTCAACAACCTACCCTGTCCCCACGCTCAACCTACCCTGTCCCCACGCTCAACCTACCCTGTCCCCGCTCAACCTACCATGTCTCAACCTACCCTGTCCCTTGCTCAACCTACCCTGTCCCCATGCTCAACCTACCCTGTCCCCATGCTCAACCCTGTCTCCTGCTCAACCTACCCTGTCCCCATGCTCAATCTACCCTGTCCCCACGCTCAACCTACCCTGTCCCCCTACCCTGTCCCCACGCTCAACCTACCCTGTCCCCACGCTCAACCTACCCTGTCCCCACGCTCAACCTACCCTGTCCCCACGCTCAACCTACCCTGTCCCCACGCTCAACCTACCCTGTCCCCACGCTCAACCTACCATGTCCCCACGCTCAACCTACCATGTCCCCACGCTCAACCTACCCTGTCCCCTTGCTCAACCTACCCTGTCCCCATGCTCAACGTATTTCCTGTCCCCATGCTCAACCTACCCTGTCTCCATGCTCAACCTACCCTGTCCCCATGCTCAATCTACCCTGTCCCCATGCTCAACTTACCCTGTCCCCATGCTCAATTTACCCTGTCCCCATGCTCAACCTACCCTGTCCCCATGCTCAACGTATTTCCTGTCCCCATGCTCAACTTACCCCGTCCCCATGCTCAACTTACCCTGTCCCCATGCTCAACCTACCCTGTCCCCATGCTCAACCTACCCTGTCCCCATGCTCAATTTACCCAGTCCCCATGCTCAACCTACCCTGTCCCCATGCTCAACGTATTTCCTGTCCCCATGCTCAACGTATTTCCTGTCCCCATGCTCAACGTATTTCCTGTCCCCATGCTCAACTTACCCTGTCCCCATGCTCAACCTACCCTGTCCCCATGCTCAATTTACCCAGTCCCCATGCTCAACGTATTTCCTGTCCCCATGCTCAACGTATTTCCTGTCCCCATGCTCAACTTACCCTGTCCCCATGCTCAACTTACCCTGTCCCCATGCTCAACCTACCCTGTCCCCATGCCCAACCTACCCTGTCCCCATGCTCAACTTACCCTGTCCCCATGCTCAACCTACCCTGTCCCCATGCTCAACTTACCCTGTCCCCATGCTCAACCTACCCTGTCCCCATGCTCAACCTACCCTGTCCCCATGCTCAACGTATTTCCTGTCCCCATGCTCAACTTACCCTGTCCCCATGCTCAACCTACCCTGTCCCCATGCTCAACTTACCCTGTCCCCATGCTCAACTTACCCTGTCCCCACGCTCAACTTACCCTGTCCCCACGCTCAACCTACCCCGTCCCCACGCTCAACCTACCCCGTCCCCTTGCTCAACCTACCCTGTCCCCATGCTCAACGTACCCTGTCCCCATGCTCAACCTACCCTGTCCCCATGCTCAACCTACCCTGTCCCCATGCTCAACTTACCCTGTCCCCATGCTCAATTTACCCTGTCCCCATGCTCAACCTACCCTGTCCCCATGCTCAACGTATTTCCTGTCCCCATGCTCAACCTACCCTGTCCCCATGCTCAACCTACCCTGTCCACATGCTCAACCTACCCTGTCCCCATGCTCAACCTACCCTGTCCCCATGCTCAACCTACCCTGTCCCCATGCTCAACTTACCCTGTCCCCATGCTCAATTTACCCTGTCCCCATGCTCAACCTACCCTGTCCCCATGCTCAACGTATTTCCTGTCCCCATGCTCAACCTACCCTGTCCCCATGCTCAACCTACCCTGTCCACATGCTCAACCTACCCTGTCCCCATGCTCAACCTACCCTGTCCCCATGCTCAACCTACCCTGTCCCCATGCTCAATTTACCCAGTCCCCATGCTAAACCTACCCTGTCCCCATGCTCAACGTATTTCCTGTCCCCATGCTCAACGTATTTCCTGTCCCCATGCTCAACTTACCCTGTCCCCACGCTCAACTTACCCTGTCCCCATGCTCAACTTACCCTGTCCCCATGCTCAACTTACCCTGTCCCCACGCTCAACTTACCCTGTCCCCATGCTCAACTTACCCTGTCCCCACGCTCAACTTACCCTGTCCCCATGCTCAACTTACCCTGTCCCCATGCTCAACTTACCCTGTCCCCACGCTCAACTTACCCTGTCCCCATGCTCAACTTACCCTGTCCCCATGCTCAACTTACCCTGTCCCCATGCTCAACCTACCCTGTCCCCATGCCCAACCTACCCTGTCCCCATGCTCAACTTACCCTGTCCCCATGCTCAACCTACCCTGTCCCCATGCTCAACCTACCCTGTCCCCATGCTCAACTTACCCTGTCCCCATGCTCAACTTACCCTGTCCCCATGCTCAACCTACCTTGTCCCCATGCTCAACGTATTTCCTGTCCCCATGCTCAACTTACCCTGTCCCCATGCTCAACCTACCCTGTCCCCATGCTCAACCTACCCTGTCCCCATGCTCAACTTACCCTGTCCCCATGCTCAACTTACCCTGTCCCTATGCTCAACCTACCCTGTCCCCATGCTCAACTTACCCTGTCCCCATGCTCAACTTACCCTGTCCCCATGCTCAACTTACCCTGTCCCTATGCTCAACCTACCCTGTCCCCATGCTCAACTTACCCTGTCCCTATGCTCAACCTACCCTGTCCCCGTGCTCAACCTACCCTGTCCCCATGCTCAACCTACCTTGTCCCCATGCTCAACCTACCCTGTCCCCATGCTCAACTTACCCTGTCTCCATGCTCAACTTACCCTGTCCCTATGCTCAACCTACCCTGTCCCCATGCTCAACCTACCCTGTCCCCATGCTCAACCTACCCTGTCCCCATGCTCAACTTACCCCATAAAAGTGCAGAGACCACTTTTTTTGGACAAGCTATGTCTCACAACTGTTATGTTTGCAAGAATTCTGATTATTTTACTACCAAACACCTACTACCACACACCTACTACCATAGATCTACTACCATACACATACTACCACCTATACTACACACCTACTACCACACACCCACTACCAAACACCTATCATCTACTACCACACACCTACTATCACACACATAGTACCACAGACCAACTACCACACACCTACAACCACCTACTGCCAAACACCTACTACCACACACACATACTTCCCCCTCCTACCACATACCTACTACCACAGATCTACTACCACACACATACTACCCCCTTCCACCAAACACCTACCACCTACCTACTACCACATGCTACCATACACCTACTACCACACACCTACTACCACACCACCTACTACCACACACTACCCCACACCTCCTACCACCTACTACCACACCTGTGTTGTGTTCAGTAATCCCAAAACTGGAGAAAGCAACCATGTAAAACAATGGACAGTTTGGCAATTGAATCAAACTCGCGCTGCAGTAATTTGTAGTAGAGGAAGTGGGTGTTTTGATGTAGAGCATGTTGCTGTGTACTTAACATCAAACACAGAACACACAAGCATGCGCACCGCACACACAAACACACACACAGCCCCTCTCCTTTCCAAATCCTGTCATGCACAGCTGGCTCTCTCCGTCTACCCCCCTTCTCTCATCTCCCCTCTCCCTCCGTCTCTCATCTCCCCTCTCCCTCCGTCTCTCATCTCCCCTCTCCCTCCGTCTCTCATCTCCCCTCTCCCTCCGTCTCTCATCTCCCCTCTCCCTCCGTCTCTCATCTCCCCTCTCCCTCCTTCTCTCATCTCCCTCTCCCTCCTTCTCTCATCTCCTCCCTCTCATCTCCCTCTCCCTCCTTCTCTCATCTCCCCTCTCATCTCCCCTCTCCCTCCTTCTCTCATCTCCCCTCTCATCTCCCCTCTCCCTCCTTCTCTCATCTCCCTCTCATCTCCCCTCTCCCTCCTTCTCTCATCTCCCCTCTCCCTCCTTCTCTCATCTCCCCTCTCCCTCCTTCTCTCATCTCCCTCCGTCTCTCATCTCCCCTCTCCCTCCTTCTCCCCTCTCCCTCCGTCTCTCATCTCCCCTCTCCCTCCTTCTCTCATCTCCCCTCTCCCTTCGTCTCTCATCTCCCCTCTCCCTTCGTCTCTCATCTCCCCTCTCCCTCCTTCTCTCATCTCCCCTCTCCCTCGTTCTGTCACTCCGCTTTTCTGTCTCATCAACATCCGGCTTCCCTCTTTTCCTCCTAGAGAGAAGAACAGACGCTGCAGTTATTCTGTGATCTGTACCATCTACACACACACACACACACACCAACTGTATCCTTTATCAAAGCACACAGCACTTCTTATAGAAATAAACTCAACATGCACACACTTTCACTGAGAGACAGCACCATTCTTTCTCACCAAAGTGAAAACATGTATTTACATTTTTTGGGCAAATGTATTTGGCATGTTTTGGAATATTTGTATTCTGTACAGGCTTCCTTCTTTTCACTCTGTCAATTAGGTTAGTATTGTAGAGTAACTACAATGTTGTTGATCCATCCTCAGTTTTCTCCTATCACAGCCATTAAACTCTGTAACTGTTTTAAAATCACCATTGGCCTCTTGGTGAAATCCCTGAGCAGTTTTCTTCCTCTCCGGCAACTTAGTTAGGAAGGACGCCTGTATCTATGAAGTGACTGGGTGTATTGATGCACCATCTAAAGTGTCAAAGGGATATTAAATGTCTGCTTTTTAAAATTTTAAATACCCATCTACCAATAAGTGTCATTCTTTGCGAGGCATTGGAAAACCTCACTGGTCTTTGTGGTTGAATCTGTCTTTGACATTCACTGTTCAACTGAGGGACCTTACTGATAATTGAATGCGTAGGGTACAGAGATGAGGTAGTCATTCAAAACTAATGTTAAACACTATTATTACACACAGAATGAGTCCATGCAACTTATTATGTGACTTGTTTAGCACGTCTACATTTCTACTTATTTACGATTGCCATAACAAAGGGCTTGAATACATTTCAGCTTTTCATTTGTCAAAAAATTCTAAAACCATAATTGCACTTTGAAATGATGGGGTATTGTGTGCAGGCCAGTGACACACAATCTCAATTGAATCCATTTTAAATTCAGGCTGGAACACAAGAACATGTGGAAAAAGTCAAGGGGTGAGAATACTTTTTGAATACTTTTTGAAACCACTGTAGGTCAACGTTTAGTTCATGGAATGGAGGTGTGGTATATTGTATATCTTAAATGTATGCCTACATCCCAGATACAGATCTCTGTTCAATATCAGTTACGCACCTCTCAGATTCAGAGAGGTTGGGTTAAATGCGGAAGGCACATTTCAGTTGAAGGCATTCAGTTGTACAACTGACTAGGCATCCCCCTTTCCCTTTCCCCTTCCCCTTCTATACCAGTTGTCTGGGACAGGGATGTTGTTTCAATGTACAAATTCATAGGCAAGTTCTCTGCTTTCGGATGCTACTGAGCCCGGTCCGCAAAAACTCATACTCTGTGTCATCAGATAATCATCTGCTATATCATAGTCTCTCTCTCTCTGCTATTCTATCATAGCCTCTCTCTGCTACTCTATCATAGCCTCTCTCTGCTACTCTATCATAGCCTCTCTCTGCTACTCTATCATAGCCTCTCTCTCTCTGCTACTCTATCATAGCCTCTCTCTCTCTGCTACTCTATCATAGCCTCTCTCTGCTACTCTATCATAGCCTCTCTCTCTCTGCTACTCTATCATAGTCTCTCTCTGCTACTCTATCATAGCCTCTCTCTCTCTGCTACTCTATCATAGCCTCTCTCTCTCTCTGCTATCAGTCTCTCTCTCTATCATATAGCCTCTCTCTCTCTCTCTGCCTCTATCATAGCCTCTCTCTCTCTGCTACTCTATCATAGCCTCTCTCTCTAGCCTCTCATAGTCTCTCTCTGCTACTCTATCATAGCCTCTCTCTCTCTGCTACTCTATCATAGTCTCTCTCTGCTACTCTATCATAGCCTCTCTCTCTCTGCTACTCTATCATAGCCTCTCTCTCTCTCTCTGCTCTCTCTATCATATAGCCTCTCTCTCTCTCTGCTACTCTATCATAGCCTCTCTCTCTCTGCTACTCTATCATAGCCTCTCTCTCTCTCTGCTACTCTATCATAGCCTCTCTCTCTCTGCTACTCTATCATAGTCTCTCTCTGCTACTCTATCATAGCCTCTCTCTCTCTGCTACTCTATCATAGCCTCTCTCTCTCTCTGCTACTCTATCATAGCCTCTCTCTCTCTGCTACTCTATCATAGCCTCTCTCTGCTACTCTATCATAGCCTCTCTCTCTCTGCTACTCTATCATAGCCTCTCTCTCTCTCTGCTACTCTATCATAGCCTCTCTCTCTCTGCTACTCTATCATAGTCTCTCTCTGCTACTCTATCATAGCCTCTCTCTCTCTCTCTCTCTGCTACTCTATCATAGCCTCTCTCTCTCTGCTACTCTATCATAGCCTCTCTCTCTCTGCTACTCTATCATAGCCTCTCTCTCTCTGCTACTCTATCATAGCCTCTCTCTCTCTGCTACTCTATCATAGCCTCTCTCTCTCTGCTACTCTATCATAGTCTCTCTCTCTCTCTGCTACTCTATCATAGCCTCTCTCTCTCTGCTACTCTATCATAGCCTCTCTCTCTCTGCTACTCTATCATAGCCTCTCTCTCTCTGCTACTCTATCATAGCCCCTCTCTCTCTGCTACTCTATCATAGCCTCTCTCTCTCTGCTACTCGATCATAGCCTCTCTCTCTCTGCTACTCTATCATAGCCTCTCTCTCTCTGCTACTCTATCATAGCCTCTCTCTCTCTCTCTGCGACTCTATCATAGCCTCTCTCTCTCTCTCTGCTACTCTATCATAGCCTCTCTCTCTCTCTCTGCTACTCTATCATAGCCTCTCTCTCTCTGCTACTCTATCATAGCCTCTCTCTCTCTGCTACTCTATCATAGCCTCTCTCTCTCTGCTACTCTATCATAGCCCCTCTCTCTCTCTGCTACTCTATCATAGCCTCTCTCTCTCTGCTACTCTATCATAGCCTCCCTCTCTCTCTGCTACTCTATCATAGCCTCTCTCTCTCTGCTACTCTATCATAGCCTCTCTCTCTCTGCTACTCTATCATAGCCTCTCTCTCTCTGCTACTCTATCATAGCCTCTCTCTCTCTGCTACTCTATCATAGCCTCTCTCTCTCTGCTACTCTATCATAGCCTCTCTCTCTCTCTGCTACTCTATCATAGCCTCTCTCTCTCTCTGCTACTCTATCATAGCCTCTCTCTCTCTCTGCTACTCTATCATAGCCTCTCTCTCTCTGCTACTCTATCATAGTCTCTCTCTCTCTGCTACTCTATCATAGCCTCTCGCTCTCTCTGCTACTCTATCATAGCCTCTCTCTCTCTGCTACTCTATCATAGCCTCGCTCTCTCTCTGCTACTCTATCATAGCCTCGCTCTCTCTCTGCTACTCTATCATAGCCTCGCTCTCTCTCTGCTACTCTATCATAGCCTCTCTCTCTCTGCTACTCTATCATAGCCTCTCTCTCTCTGCTACTCTATCATAGCCTCTCTCTCTCTGCTACTCTATCATAGCCTCTCTCTCTCTGCTACTCTATCATAGCCTCTCTCTCTCTGCTACTCTATCATAGCCTCTCTCTCTCTGCTACTCTATCATAGCCTCTCTCTCTCTGCTACTCTATCATAGTCTCTCTCTCTCTCTCTCTGCCTCTCTCTCTCTGCTACTCTATCATAGCCTCTCTCTCTCTGCTACTCTATCATAGCCTCTCTCTCTGCTACTCTATCATAGCCTCTCTCTCTCTGCTACTCTATCATAGCCTCTCTCTCTCTGCTACTCTATCATAGCTCTCTCTCTCTGCTACTCTATCATAGCCTCTCTCTCTCTGCTACTCTATCATAGCTACTCTATCTCTCTCTCTGCTACTCTATCATAGCTCTCTCTCTCTGCTACTCTATCATAGCCTCCTCTCTCTCTCTGCTACTCTATCATAGCCTCTCTCTCTCTGCTACTCTATCATAGCCTCTCTCTCTCTGCTACTCTATCATAGCCTCTCTCTCTGCTACTCTATCATAGCCTCTCTCTCTCTGCTACTCTATCATAGCCTCTCTCTCTCTGCTACTCTATCATAGCCTCTCTCTCTGCTACTCTATCATAGCTCTCTCTCTCTCTGCTACTCTATCATCTCTGCTACTCTATCTCTCTCTCTGCTACTCTATCATAGTCTCTCTCTCTCTGCTACTCTATCATAGCCTCTCTCTCTCTGCTACTCTATCATAGCCTCTCTCTCTCTGCTACTCTATCATAGCCTCTCTCTCTCTGCTACTCTATCATAGCCTCTCTCTCTCTGCTACTCTATCATAGCCTCTCTCTCGCACATGTTCGTTTTCAGTGTCGTTTGATCTATATATTTTTTATCCCGCGCTGCTGGATTTCTTTCCTTCAATGGACTTCATTCCCTTCTCTCACTTCCTTGGCTGCTCCTTCAAGAACCTCAAGGGGGGCTGGTCGTTTTACGTCTGTATGCACAGGGTGCGACGACGTCGGCTATGTCAACGATACAAAATGCACTCTCGAGCTACAAGAATGTATTGGGTACGGTGGTCATTTTGACTATCTTAGCCCACACAGCTACAAGAATGTATGGGGTACGGTGGTCATTTTGACTATCTTAGCCCACACAGCTACAAGAATGTATGGGGTACGGTGGTCATTTTGACTATCTTAGCCCACACAGCTACAAGAATGTATGGGGTACGGTGGTCATTTTGACTATCTTAGCCCACACAGCTACAAGAATGTATGGGGTACGGTGGTCATTTTGACTATCTTACCCCACACAGCTACAAGAATGCATTTTCATGCTAGGTTTAGGACCTTCATATGGTGGCTTATAGAGATCCCAACTGATGTACTAACACTGATCACACTTTATTAGTGTAGTAAGAGGAACAACCATGTCTACTAGTGCACACACACACAGAGAGAGAGAGCAAGAGAGCGAGAGAGACAGAGAGAGAGAGACAGAGACAGAGACAGAGAGACACAGAGAGAGAGAGAGAGAGAGAGAGAGAGAGAGAGAGAGACAGAGACAGAGAGAGAGACACAGAGAGAGAGAGAGAGAGAGAGAGAGAGAGAGAGAGACACAGAGAGACACAGAGAGAGAGAGAGAGAGACAGAGAGGCACAGAGACAAAGAGAGAGACACAGAGACAAAGAGAGAGACACAGAGAGACACAGAGAGACACAGAGAGACACAGAGAGAGACACAGAGAGAGAGAGAGAGGGAAGGTGGGCCACGCCCATCAAACACATCCGTCTACCATCTGTGATGTTCTACCAGGGGACCATATTGACAGATGCACACATCTTACCGGGGGGCTATATTGACAGTTGCACACTTCCAGTTGAGATCTGAGGCTCCAGGCCAGCCGCACAGCCAAGAACAACACTGAATATTCATCAAGAAATATAACCTGCTGAATATCTATCAGAAAAGACTGAAAATGACTGAATATTCCATTTGAAATACACCCAAGACTTAAAAAAATAAATGTCCAATGTTGTGGCTGGGCTTTCTGCATAACCCTCCTAGCTATATTCTAGACTATTTATTGCAAGAAGTGAATTCAAAAAGTGTTGGTACTCACTTTAATATGACTGTTTGTTTTTGGATCCGGCACTCTTAAGGTGTTGGTACTCACTTTAATATGACTGTTTGTTTTTGGATCCGGCACTCTTAAGGTGTTGGTACTCACTTTAATATGACTGTTTGTTTTTGGATCCGGCACTCTTAAGGTGTTGGTACTCACTTTAATATGACTGTTTGTTTTTGGATCCGGCACTCTTAAGGTGTTGGTACTCAAACAGCAGAAAATCTGAGATACCTGTTCTCTGCATCAGTTAGTCAACCACTGACTATTCTATAGAACAGAGCGCCCTGGCAGTGCCAACCCCTGGCGAACCCCTGCTTGGTGAACTCTGACAGTGAGATAATTACGTTAGATAACTCTACCGTCCCACAGGCTGGGGGCTCCCCTGTCATTAGGCACAGTCTAATACGGCTGCTAGGGTAACACCCAGCGGAACAGTCGTCACCTCATAAACCCAAATTAACTGCCCGGTGATGAGCCAACAGGGCGCTGCAGCACTGGGGTGGCACGGGGACACGGAAACTAGGAGGGACTAACTAAACCAACACACAGGGCTACCTAGGACGGAAGGTATCCTAGAGGTTAGAAAGGCTGGCCAAGTGGTGGCACGAGGACGGCTATGGGGATACCACACACCAGCCTGACCTAACTGGTGAGGAGCACTCTTGCACAGAGGTGGCACAGGGTACAGCTGGCACACAGAGGTGGCATGGGGACATGAGGTCAGGGAAACCTCATAGCTGCCTGGCCCAACTGAAGTAGGATAACCTAACTAATGCCCTCAAACTGTTCAGGAGACACGAGGTAAAGACTGACCAAGGTCGTCGCTGACTGGAAGCCCAGAAAATCGAAAAAACTAAAAATGGACATCTGATTGAAGTATGTGGAGTGACTCCTTTTTCACTCTGATATTTTACTCTGCACCTTTACTTAGCCTAACGGTCAATTTGCAGAAAATCACAATGTGAGGACACAAGGTACAAGAAAAAGGGTGTTTTATAATCAAACGGCATCCGGTGGCATTTTGGGAAACCGCAAAACGAACGAAGGTGGTGCTGATGCTCTTGAAATAAAAGACGAGAGAACAGACGAGACAAGGCCATGGATGAACAGAAGGGACAAAAAGAGCATTTGAGAGGAGATTGAAAGGAGATTGAAAGTAAACAAGGTGGTTTAATATGGAGGATGAAAGCCTTTAGTGGTAGCTCTAAACCAGGTCCTGACAGTCCCAATTCATCACTAGAGGTTTAAGTCTGATTACAACCAGACGGAGGTTTCAAATACTATTTGAAACCATTTCAGATACTTCAGCTTGGCTTGATTGGATTTATTGAGCTTGCCAGGCGCAACAGACAAATACAACAGTCGCAAAAGTGCAAACGCAGCCTGTCTGGCACTCCAGGCAGGCTAAAGGAAACGTTCAAAGTACTTGAACGATTTCTAATAGTACATGAACCCAGGTCTGATTCCTCAGCACAATGAGAACCGTGACCCCTCCTGACCCTGATCCGTAACCCACTAATACCCTGACCCCCTGATCTCTGACCCTATCCTGTGTCTGCTTATCGTCTTGACGTTCAGTCAATCTATTGTGTTTGAAGTGCTATTTCGTTGTGTTGACGTCTACGAGACCCAATTGCCCTATGGTACACCGTTCCAGTCTCATATTCACACACAGAGGCTGCGTTTACACAGGCAGCCCAAATCTGATCTTTTGCCAATAACGTTTCAGGCACAATGGCAATCTGATCCAATAAAGACCAACATCCACAAAGTAATAACTCAAGTCTATAACAATATGTCATGTCAATAACTCACGTTCAAACTCATGCGTCTGGACCACTTTTCCCAGCCTGTCAATTGAACCCACAGACATGATTGGAAAAGTAAATAACCCAGTAGCCAATCAGAATGCATAGACACTGGCAAGGTCAAACAACAAGTGGTGGTAAATAATTCAAAGGCGATGCTAGAGTCAACAGCAACAGTCAGCATTTAATATGATGCATTAGTGTTCAGGGGCAGGGCAACCCCAAACAGCAGTAAATCAATCAACAGCTATGGTCTATTATTACCTACATGCACCGCTGATGAAAAGTCAACTGCTGGTTAAATCATCAGGGGTCACAAAATGACCCCATACTACTGTGCTGGCCTGGTTACACATTCACCACCATAGTTACTGGAACCATGCTGTAAAAGACAATGTGATAACACGTCAAATGAGTATAATATGTCAGTACCCACATACCAACACAAGGGCAGCCGTAGCAACTGAAGAGTCCTAGAACACCTAATTGGAGACTATTCTCTCTGAAAGGAGCTTGCAGCCAGTGTTGGCAAGTTAGACATTTTGTCTCTATATTTAGTGAGTTTTCAGAGCCCTCCCTTATGAAAAAAGATTGCAGTCAGAGTGCAGTATAGCTGCAGTTCACTTTAGTATAAGGTCTGATTTTGTAAGGGCGCCAGTGACGTTTATTGGTGGAAGAGGCTAGCGGCAAATTCAGCTACTTTTCAGGCTGTCTTTGCAGAGTTTTGACAAAAGAGAGTTTCTATGGTTTTGATATCATTAAGCGACTTTACCCACTCAATTATGCTGCAAACGAGGTTGGGAGAAGCTGTCTGTGCAACAGAAGCCACAGCAACGCTGCACATACAGGCAGAGAAGCACAGGGGGGCGCGGTTATGCCGCAGCGAGGCAAATTGGTACTGTGATGTCGTCGTGGCAATGGCAGACCGTCATCCAGTGACTTCTAGAGACTAATCAAGGAGCCAGCCAATAGTGAAAAACTGTTGGCAACACTGCTTGCAGCTTTTATGGTCACATCTTTGACTAACCATGTTTTCTCTTTGGGAAATATTTGGATTAGTAAGACTAAGATATTAGCATAGCGCAATAGTCTACCTTACGTTATAAGACAGATGCATCCAATAATACTGTATACCAATAACTACCAGGTACTAGGCTACCTCGCCGAGCTGGATGACACCGTCTTAGATCGGGAATCAATAAAAACGGATCGAACAACACTCAAATAGACTTTCAGAAACATGTTGCACCTCAGAGAGAGAACAAGAGAGAGACAGAGACAGACCGAGACAGACAGAGACAGAGAGAGACAGACAGAGACAGAGAGTTCAGGAGTCTTATGGCTTGTGGGTAGAAGCTGTTCAGGAGCCTTTTGGCCTTTCGGTCCCAGATTTGGTGCTCTGATACTGCCGGTGCCGCGCGGTAGCAGAGAGAACAGTCTATGACTTGGGTGGCTGGATTCTTTGACCATTTTTAGGGCCTTCCTCTGACACCGCCTGGTACAGTTCTCCTGGACGACAGGGAGCTTGGCCCCAGTGATGTACTGGTACAGATGTTGCCGAGGGGCGATAGCCCCCCATCTCTCTCTTTACGCGAACAGCCTACCCAACCCATTGGAGAGCAGAGCGAAGCAGAGAGAACTATGTCGTACGGACATTTGTCCATTTTGATTAACAGGACTGCTAGTCTGACAGAAGCTCAGCTTAAAGAAAGCAGATCACAGCAACTAAAGGCTGGCTGATGACAGGTCATCCCACCGGACACACACACACACACAATACAAAATGCTGTTTCTCCCATCGACACAACCCCCAAAAAAGGAAGATTGCTGAGGAGACATTCTCTTTAAGTAATTACAGAAGCAGAGATCCAGGGCTCCGAGACCACTGCACCACACTACCCTGACATCCTCTCAACAGCATCCAAATGGCACCCTATTTCCCTGTGGAGTGGACTACTTCAATAGTAGACCACTATGTAGGCCATACGGTGCCATGCGTGACACAGCCCATCTCTCGAAGGTTTCTCCTGGCTACATCAGCAATGTGCTGCAGCAGCTCTCCCACCTCTCTGCAACAGCCTCAATACAATCTTCCATTATAACTATCCAACCTCACCCTCTGACTGAGGTCTGGTTAAAAGCAGTGAACTCAGCCAGGACCCCAAGTAATGTCAGGTCACGGAGCTAAAATACCGTTTACGAGGCTGCACAGAAAACCAATCACATTTCATTGCAGTAGCATGTCCCACAGCCGTACAGCTGACTGCAACAATACCGCATATTTTCAAGAATGGATAATGTAAGCACATTCTACAATATAATCATACCAGTTTTGCTCGCTTTTCGCTCGCTGTAAAATCACACACACACACACACAACATTACCAAGTGTTCCTCTGAATTCCACCTGCCTACACTGACACAATGTTCTACACAGAGGTGTTTAATGATTTAGAACCACTTCCCTGGCTACCTACACACACACAAACAGACGCACACACACCTCCCTGGTCCTGCTCCCGCCTGTGTCTCTCACTGTTCCATCACTGTTCCCCTGAGATCTGGCACGGGAGGTTTGTGTATGTGTGTATGTGTGTGTGTGTGTGCACGTGCGCGCGTATCCTGGTTAGCGGTTGCCCTTGGCAAGAGGTGGTAAACTCGAAACGCTGTTTAACTAAACCAACAGAGAGAGAGAATTGAGGTGTGTTCTATTTACACACACACACACACACACACACACACACACACACACTCCTCCTCGACTCTCGGGCAGAAACTTAAGCCGGAAGCACCCGTGGTAAGGGCTGTTCAATGTTGGTCTGACCAATCGGAAGCTTCAAGACTGTTTTGATCAGGCAGTACTGGGAAATGTTCAGGTCGCCTCCGGGAACAGTGTTGACCTATACACTGTTGACCTATACACTGTTGACCTATACACTGTTGACCTATACACTGTTGACCTATACACAGAGTACAGTCACAGCAACACAATAACACCATTACTGTGAATAGTCCGTTTAATATAATAGTTTGATTTAAACGTTTGCGAGAAGATTTCCCTAATAATCCTGTTTACATGGACACGTCTGAAATCAGTATTCTTGATGGGACTCGGATAAATGCAGAAAAATCGCCAGTCAAAATAAACATTCTAGCACAACGACCAGCTATTTTTGTGATGCCTATTTGATTCAGAGTTCAGACGTATGAAGTTTGCACGCGAAAACAATTTCTAACATGCATACTTTCCGTTTTCCCCCCAAGCTCGCCTCACTCGCGCAAAAGAAGGAAGCTCGTGCTGCTGGTGCTTACACCTGCGTAGATCAAATACAAGGCTGAAACTCCCATTAAGGTGTTTACATGTCCTAATCATTTTAAAGATTAGTCAGGTGATTTAATCGGAGTACGCTGACTTCGATTATGACCTAAGATAAGCATACTCTGCCTTTTGCCATAATCAGTTTAATATTGAATTCTTAGTGTGCATGTAAACGTACTCACTGACCCGGTGACTGGGTTCATCAGGAACTGCATAGAAGATGTGGTTCCTACTCTGAGGATTATAACTTATCCAAACCAAAAACCTGTGAAACGATGGCAGCAATCGCGCAAAATTGAAATCGCGAACCACTGCATTTAACCTCGGCAAGTTGACTGGGAACACGGGACTTATGACCTCCGTAAGGCAATCAAAGAGGCAAATTAAATTACAGGGACAAAGTGGAGTCGCAATTCAACGGATCCGACACGAGACGTATGTGGCAGGGACTCCAGACAATCAGGGATTGTAAAGGGAAAGCCAGCCACGTCGCAGACACCGACGCCTCACTCCTGGATGATCTAAACACCTTCTTCGTCCGCTTCGAGGAAAACAACACCAAGACACCAACGTGGGCCCCAGCCACTCAAAAGGACAGAGTGCTCCCGATCTCCATGGCAGACGTGAGTAATACATTCAAGCGTGTTAACCTTCACAAGGGTGCCGGCATTTCAAGACGCATCTTCAGTCATCACTAGCCGGCCTCCGCCCAGTACCCTGCCCTGAACCTTAAGACACTGTCACTAGCCGGCTATCACCGGCACTCTACCCTGAGCATTAGACGTAACCATTAGAGACCTCTGCCTTGTATGTACATGTACTTATGTACATAGTCATTGAACCCTGGTCACTTGCAAAATGTTTAGATGCCGTTTCATTACTTTATATGAGTCTACTGTATTCTAGTCATGGCTCATCCTATACACACCTTTTCTATTCATATACTGTCCACACTGTCTATACACACCATGTATATACATTTATATGTATGACGCTTGCAATGCCAGGGTTGTGGGTTCGATTCCCATGGGGGACCAGTCCGAAAAAAGTATGACAATGTATGCACTCACTACTGCAAGCGCCTGCTAAATGACTCAAATGTCAAATATAAATGTTCATGTCAATATTTATATTCCAGACTGATACTAGATGCTCGTTCTGATATGTCTTCATTTCTTGTTATTTAAAAAAAAAAAATTGGGATTGTGTGTGTATTGTCATCGTGTTGTTAGATATTGCTGCACTGTTGGAGCTAGAAACATAAGCATTTCCCTGCACCTGCAATAACATCTAAAAAACTGTGTATGAGACCAATAAACGTTGATTTGATTGAATGTTTACATATTGTTTTTTTACCACTTTATACACTGAGTGAACAAAACATTAAGAACACCTTCCTACTATCGAGTTGAACCCCCCCCAAACCCTCAAAACAGCCTACAAGGTGTCGAAAGCGTTCCACAGGGATGCTGGCCCATGCTGCGCATGAAAAACCCAGCAGCGTTGCAGTTCTTGACACAAACCAGTGTGCCTGGCACCTACTCCCATACTCCGTTCAAAAAGGTACTTAAATATTTTGTCTTGTCCATTCACCCTCTGAATGTCACACATGCACAATCCTTGATTTAACAGGTGACATATACATAAGAGATCATAGCGTTCACCTGGACTCACCTGGTCAGTCTGTCATGGAGAGAGCAGGTGTTCTTAATGTTTTGTACACTCAGTGTATGTACTGCGCCTTCGGAATAAATTCATCCAGAGAGATTGCTCTTGGATTGCTGTTACGGTGCTATTTGGGTTAATTGTTTTCCCCCTCCTACATTTCTAGACGTATTATAAACTTTGATTTGACACACAGACGAACATGCTGCCAATAAAGTGTCAATCTTCAACAAACGCCTCCTTCTAATTCACACTTTATAATTCAGTCTTTATAAAAGTCGCTCTTTGTAATTCACTATGCCAGTATTTTCACTGTATCTGTTCCTATCAAAAAACAAAACAATCTTTCTATTGGAAAAAGCACAATGCCTGTGATCTAGAGAAGATATTAGAAAAACAAGGATATGATAGATTCAAGTCGGATACAGTATGTGAAATGACATAATAAAGGAGATCGGACCGAATCCCATTACGGTTGAGGTTAATGATTCCCCTGGAAATCCGGCAACATCCCACCATAACATGCCCACGTTTACCAAGACGGTAAGTAGCCATTCATTCAGCAGGAAACTAGGGGGGGGGGGGGGGGGAAGAGGCCTGCAGAGGGATACACTAGTTTTATGGCTCCCATAGCACATGATTGAAATAACCTTAAAATCAATGGTGTGTTTGTGTATGCATGCGTGCGTTCCGTATGTTAAACCCAGTTAAGAAGAGCAAACACACGAGATCCAGTGTGCACTGGGAGTGTTTGCGTGCGTTTGTGTGTGTGTGTGTGTGTGTGTGTTTACCTAGTGCAGCTTCATGTTATTGAGACCGATCCAACCTGTATTGATGCTGTAAGACACCTAGGCACAGATCTAGGATCAAATCCTAACCTTCACCATTATGTGGAAAACACTCAATTGCACTTAAGTCAATGTCTGGGTGATCTAAGGCCCATGTGGCAAATGGAGAGAAACCGGCTCAGATAAGCATCAAATGTAGGCCTATCATAGCTCATCAAGTCAAACAAGAGAGAAGGGAGGTGAGGGAGCGAAGGAGAGAAGAGGAGCAGAGGAGTAGGAGGAGGAAGAGGTGAGCTGTGAAAATTCATCCCTCTGAGCTCACATCAATTACTCCACATTTCAGCTCCTCTCCTCAGTGTGTGTCATCTGAGGTTTCTCTGATCCCTCCGTCTCTCTCTGTGTGTATGTGTGTGTGTGTGTCCCACAGGGCTACGGCTTACAGTAAGGGGGACTGGAGAAAGGAGAGCTCTTAATAGGACTGTGATACAGAGCTAATATGAGACTCTTTACACGAGGCCCATTCCACCTAGAGAGGATACAGAGGCCCATAGGAAAGATATTACATTTAGAAACCACAGGAGCAACACAAAAAAAGGTATCGCTACTTCGGCATTAGCCTTTCAACCAGTTCTTTACATAGCCAAGTATCTTGCAGTTTGATTCCATCATTTTGTGACGGAAACTTGCAGTCTTCCAGTCACACACGTTGACCATTGTGGCCATACTGCGCGTGACTCACACACACACACACTTAGCCCGAGAAAAGGCTATCTGCCAGTAGACTCAAGAGACAAAGGAAGCAGATGAACTTGTAAAAACATTACCTTCACATCTCTCTCTCGCTTGCTCCCTCCCGCCGCCCTCTCTCTCTCTCTTTATCTCTTTGAGTTCTATATATAGCAGTTCATTTTCAGCCCAGCAAAATAGAGTTAAACAAAGGACTTAACACATCACCTAATGGATGGGGCTCCCCCTTATACACTACCCTCCACCAAATGATGTACAGTACAGCGTGTAGTGCATTTCTAAGTGCTCCAGTACAATCATGCATTTGAGTCTGCATGCTAAAGCTCCACCTCCAACAAACAGAGGTCTCTCTGATAGTGGAGGAAGGAGGGGGAGGAGATGGGAGGGTTCCCCCAGGCTATCAGCATATAAGAAGTCTGCAGCAGTGTGTGTGGGTGTGTTGGTGTGGTATTTACAGGGCTGAAGCACAGGGAGTTCACTATTTATTTTATTTTTTCCCCTTTATTTAACCAGGTAGGCCAGTTCTCATTTACAACTGCGACCTGGCCAAGATAAAGCAAAGCAGTGTGACAAAAAAACAACACAGAGTTACACATAAACAAACGTACAGTCAATAACACAATAGAAAAACGTATGTAAGTGTGTGCAAATGTAGAAGAGTAGGGAGGTCGGCAATAAATAGGCCATACAGGTGAAGTAATTACAATTTAGCATTAATACTGGAGTGCTAGATGTGCAGATGATGATGTGCAAGTAGAAATACTGGGGTGCAAAAGAGCAAGAGGATAAATAACAATATGGGGATGAGGTAGTTGGGTGTGCTATTTACAGATTGGCTGTGTACAGGTACAGTGATCGGCAAGCTGCTCTGACAGCTGATGCTTAAAGTTAGAGAGGGAGATATAAGACTCCAGCTTCAGTGATTTTGTGTGTAATTTTAGGTGTAGAGAGAGAGAGAGAGAGAGAGAGAGAGAGGGCGAGAGAGATAGAGAGGGCGAGAGAGGGAGCGAGGGCGAGAGAGATAGAGAGGGCGAGAGAGAGAGAGAGGGCGAGAGAGATAGAGAGGGCGAGAGAGATAGAGAGGGCGAGAGAGAGAGAGAGAGGGCGAGAGAGAGAGAGGGCGAGAGAGATAGAGAGGGCGAGAGAGAGAGAGAGAGGGCGAGAGAGAGAGAGAGGGCGAGAGAGAGGGAGAGAGGGCGAGAGAGATAGAGAGGGCGAGAGAGAGAGAGAGAGAGAGGCGAGAGAGAGAGAGAGAGGGCGAGAGAGAGGGAGAGAGAGAGGGCGAGAGAGAGGGGGCGAGAGGGCGAGAGAGAGAGAGAGGGCGAGAGAGAGAGAGAGGGCGAGAGAGAGAGGGCGAGAGAGAGAGAGAGCGAGCGAGAGAGAGCGAGCGAGAGAGAGAGAGAGACAGGGCGAGAGAGAGAGAGGGGCGAGAGAGAGAGAGAGAGAGAGAGAGAGAGAGAGAGAGAGAGAGGGGGGGGGCGAGAGAGAGAGAGGGCGAGAGAGAAAGAGAGGAACAGCACATAAGGAATCAGTAATGTAATTGAAGAATACATAGACTCTAACCACTTCCAGAAAAATTGGAAAACACTAAACAAACAACAACACAAAGAGCTTCTTATCCAAAATGGAGATGTATGGTTAAACCACTTCTCCAGTCTTTTTGTCTCTATAACAAAGAACAGTAAAAACATATACAGGATCAAATACAAATCTTAGAATCAACTATTAAAGACTACCAGAACCCGCTGGAATCTCCCAGTTACATTGTATGAACTAAAGTACAAAATAAAAACCCTCCAACCCAAAAAGGCCGGTGGTGTTGATGGTATCCTTAATGAAATGATCAAATATACAGACAACAAATTCCAATTGGCTATACTAGAACTCTTTAACATCATCCTTAGCTCTGGCATCTTCCCCAATATTTAGAATCCAGGACTGATCACCGCAATCCACAAAAGTGGAGACAAATTTGACCCCAATAACTACCGTTGGAAATGCGTCAACAGTAACCTTGGGAAAATCCTCTGCATTATCATTAACAGCAGACTTGTACATTTCCTCAATGAAAACAATGTACTGAGCAAATTGTCTTTTTACAAAACTATCGTACGACAGACCACATTGTCAATTAGGGTGTGCAGGGTGACTAACAAACAAACCAAAACAAAGGCAAAGTCTTCTCATGCTTTGTTGACTCAATTTGGCACGAGCGTCTCCTATATAAATTGATGGAAAGCGGTGTTGGGGGAAAAAAATACAAAATGATCAAATCCATGTACACTATCAACAAATCCACGGTTAAATTTGTCAAAAATCACACATTTCTTTGCACAGGGCCGTGGGGTGAGATAGGGATGCAGCAGAAGCTCCACCCTCTTTGACATATATATCAATGAATTGGCGAGGGCACTAAAACAGTCCGCAGCACCCAGCCTCACCATACTAGAATCTGAAGTCAAATGTCTACTGTTTGATGATGATCTGGTGCTTCTGTCCCCAACCAAGGAGGGCCTACAGCAGCACCTAGATCTTCTGCACAGATTCTGCACAGATTCTGCTAGACCTGGGCCGACCTGACAGTATTACCAAACTGGGGTATCCACAATAAAAATGTGATTCACATTTTTTTATTATATATATATATATATATATATATACAGTACATACACACATAAATATAACTTAAAAAAAAAAAAAAGTTCAAACAGTCCATTTATATTTTCCAACGGGGCTATACATACATACGGGTGAGGTTTTTTCTCTCACCAGAGTAGCCTCGTTTCACTGCCAAAAATAACATTAAACCATATACTGTTCAGCGAAAATATAACACAATGCCAAATACAGGTAGCCTAGTCAAATAATGAACATCCAATCACATTAACCGTTACTCTCTCGCGGGAATTCCACTAACGGTCCGGTATGTAGCTGCTGCTCATGTTGGTATGGCGCAAACATCATGACAGGGAGACATAGCGGAGTGGTAACGCGTGTGCCAGCCGTTACTCCCGACGCCACTTGGGTACACTGCAGCATCCACCACTGCCAGCAGGTAGCCTAGTGGTTAGAGAGTTGGGCCAGTAACCGAAACCTGTCATTTTGCCCATGAACAAGGCAGTTAACCCACTATTCCCTGGTAGGCCGTCACTGTAAATAAGAATGTGTTCTTAACTGACTAAATAAAGGTTAAATAAATGTAATTAAAAATCCACAAGAGGCTCTTACTGCCAAGGGAATGCCTGACAGCTTGAAAGACGTTTTGGACAATACAGTGAAAATGGTTAAGTTTGTTAAAGCAAGGCTCCTGAACTCTCGTGTCTTTACTGCACTATGTAATGATATGGGCAGCGACCATGTAACGCTTTTAGAACATACAGAAGTGCACTGGTTGTCAAGAGGCTAAGTATTGACACTTAAAAAATAAAAAATATTGGGAGACGAGCTTAAAATGTTCTTTACTGACCATAATTTTCACTTGTCTGACTGCTTGCAATGATGACGAGTTTCTCAAATGACTGACCTATCTGGGTGATGTTTTTTCTCCCCTGAATGATCTGAATCTAGGATTACAGGGACTCTCCACAACTATATTCAATGTGCGGTACAAAATTGAGGCTATGATTAAGAAGTTGGAGCTCTTCTCTGTCTGCATTAACAAGGACAACACACAGGTCTTTCCATCGTATGATTTTATGTGTGCAAATGTACTCAAGCTTACGGACAATGTCAAATGTGATATAGCGAAGCACCTGAGTGAGCTGGGTGCGCAATTATGCAGGTACTTTCCCAAAACGGATAACACAAACAACTGGATTCGTTATCCCTTTCATGCCCTGCCTCCAGTCCACTTACCGATATCTGAACAAGAGAGCCTCATCGAAATTGCAACAAGTGGTTCTGTGAAAATTTTATTTAATCAGAAGCCACGGCCAGATTTCTGGATTGGGCTGCGCTCAGAGGATCCTGCCTTGGCAAATCGCGCTGTTAAGACTGACACCTTTTGCAACCATGTACCATTGTGAGAGTGGATTCTCGGCCCTCACTAGCATGAAAACTAAATACAGGCACAGACTGTGTGTGGAAAATGATTTAAGACAGACGCTCTCCAATACAACCCAACATTGCAGAGTTATGTGCATCCTTTCAAGCACATCCTTCTCAATAACCTGTGGTGAGTTACTCACAATTGCTCTTTATTTTGTAAAATAAAGAGCAAAATTATTGATTATTATTATATTATTATTTGTGACCCGGCCCTATAAGAGCTCATTGTCACTTCCCACGAGCCGGGTTGTGACAAAAACTCATTCTTATGTTTAATAAACGTATAGTATAGAGTGTGTGTGGCAGACTTACAATGATGGAAAAAAACAACATTTGAGAGTGCGCTGACGCTAGTGCTAGAGGCGGTACACAGCTGGAGGTTGAATGATTGAAAGGGCTATAACAGGGAACAACTGCACAAAAGCACACAAAAAACTATACATACCTCGGCCTCAACATCAGCGTCACAGGCAACTTCCACAAAGCTGTGAACGATCTGAGAGACAAGGCAAGAAGGGCCTTCTATGCCATCAAAAGGAACATAAAATTCAACATACCAATTAGGATCTGGCAAAAAATACTTGAATCAGTTATAGAACCCACTGCCCTTTATGGTTCTGAGGTCTGCTCACCAACCAAGAATTCACAAAATGGGAAAAACACCAAAATGAGACTCTGCATGCAGAATTTTGCAAAAATATCTTCAGTGCACAGCGTAAAACACCAAATAATGTATGCAGAGCAGAATTAGGCCGATACAAGCTAATGATCAAAATCCAGAAAAGAGCCATTCAATTCTATAACCACCTAAAAGGACGCGATTCCCAAACCTTCCATAACAAAGCCATCACCTACAGAGAGATGAACCTGGAGAAGAGCCCCCTAAGAAAGCTGGTCCTGGGGCTCTGTTCACAAACACAAACAGACCCCACAGAGCCCCAGGACAGCAACACAATTATCCCCAACCAAATCAGGAGAAAAATAAAAGAAAATTACTTGATACATTGGAAAGAATTCACAAAAGAAATGAGCAAACTGGAATGCTATTTGGCCCTAAACAGAGAGTACACAGTGGCATAATACCTGACCACTGTGACTGACCCAAACTTAAGGGAAGCTTGGACTGTGTACAGACTCAGTGAGCATAGCCTTGCTATTGAGAAATGCCGCCGTAGGGAGACCTGGCACTCAAGAGAAGACAGACTATGTGCACATTGCCCACAAAATGAGGTGGAAACTGAGCTCCACTTCCTAACCTCCTGCCAAATGTATGGCCATATTAGAGACACATATTTCCCTCAGATTACACATATCCACAAAGAATTTGAAAACAAACCCAATTTTGATAAACTCCCATATCTACTGGGTGATATACCACAGTGTGCATCACAGCAGCAAGATTTGTGACCTGTGGCCACAAGAAAAGGTCAAACCGTAAAGAACAAACACCACTGTAAATATAACCCATACTTAGGTTTATTTATTTTCCCTTTTGTACTTTAATCATTTGCATATTGTTACAACACTGTAAACAGTTGAAGTCAGAAGAAAAAATACACTTAGGTTCATTAAAACTAGTTTTTCAACCACTCCACAAATTTCTTGTTAACAAACTACAGTTTTGGCAAGTCAGTTAGGACATCTACTGTGTGCATGACACAAATCATTTTTCCAACAATTGTTTACAGACAGATTATTTCATTTATAATTCACTGTATCACAATTCCAGTGGGTCAGACGTTTACATACACTAAATTGAAATTCCAGAAAATGATGTCACGGCTTTAGAAGCTTCTGATGCTAATTGACAGCATTTGAGTCAATTGGAGGTTAACCTGTGGATGTATTTCAATGCCTACCTTCACACTCAGTGCCTCTTTGCTTGACATCATGGGAAAATCAAAAGAAATCAGCCAAGACCTCAAGTCTGGTTCATCCTTGGGAGCAATTTCCAAAAGCCTGACGGTAACATCTGTACAAACAATAGTATGCAAGTATAAACACCATGGGACCATGCAGCCATCATACCACTCAGGAAGGAGAGGCGTTCCGTCTCCTAGAGATTAGTGTACTTTGGTGCGAAAAGTGCAAATCAATCCCAGAACAATAGCAAAGGACCTTGTGATGGAGGAAACAGGTACAAAAGTGTCTATAGTCACAGTAAAACGAGACCTATATCCACATAACCTGAAAGGCTGCTCAGCAAGGAAGAAGCCACTGTTCCAAAACCACCATAAAAAAGCCAGACTATGGTTTGCAACTGCACATGGGGACAAAGATGTACTTATTGGAGAAATGTTCCCTGTTCTGATGAAACAAAAATAGAAATGTTTGGCCATAATGACCATCGTTGTGTTTGGAGGAAATGGGGAGGCTTGCAAGCTGAAGAACACCATCCCAACCGTGAAGCACGGGGTGGCAGAATCATGTTGTGGGGGTGCTTTGCTGCAGGAGGGACTGGTGCACTTCACAAAATAGATGGCGTCATGAGGATGGAAAATTATGTAGATATATTGAAGCAACATCTCAAGACATCAGTTAAAGCTTGGTCGCAAATGGGTCTTCCAAATGGACAATGACCCCAAGTGTACTTCCAAAGTTGTGGCAAAATGGCTTAAGGATAACAAAGTCAAGGTATTGGAGTGGCCATCACAAAGCCCTGACCTCAATCCTACAGAAGATTTGTGGGCAGAACTGAAAAGTGTATGCAAGCAAGGAGGCCTACAAACCTGATTCAGTTACACCAGCTCTGTCAGGAGGAATGGGGCAAATTTCCCCCAACTTATTGTGGGAAGCTTGTGGAAGGCTACCCAAAACATTTGACCCAAGTTAAACAATTTAAAGCCAATGCTACCAAATACTAATTGAGTGTATGTAAACTTCTGACCCACTGGGAATGTGATGAAAGAAATAAAAGCTGAAATAAATCACTCTCTACTATTATTCTGACATTTCACATTCTTAAAATAAAGTGGTGATCCTAACTAACCTGAAACAGGGACTTTTTACTAGGATTAAATGTCAGAAATGGTGAAAAACCGAGTTTAAATGTATTTAGCTCAGGTGTATGTAAACTTCTGACTTCAAGTGTATATACATAATATGCCATTTGAAATGTCTTCATTATTTTGGAACTTCTGTGAGTGTAATGTTTACTGTTCATTTTTATTTTTTATTATCTACTTCACTTGCTTTGGCAATGTTAACATATCACTCCCATGCCAATAAAGCCTCATGAATTGAGAGAGCGAGAGTATGTACTAAGCAAATGTCAAATTACCGTATGACAGACCACGTATTCACCATGAACAAACAAAACAAAAGCAAAGTCATGTTTTGTTGATTTCAACAAAGCTTTTCACTCAATTTGGCATGAGAGTATACAATTTGATGCAAAGCGGTATTGGGGGGGAACATTATAAGATACATGTACACAAACAACAATCAAATTGGGGAAAAAAATGTTTCTTTTCTCAGGGCCAGGGGGTGAGACAGGGATCCAGCTTGAGCCCCAACCTTTTCAACGCTTACATTGCCTTCGGAAAGTATATTTTATTGTTTTTTTTTAACCTTTATTTAAGGTAAGTCAGTTAAGATAAATTCTTATTTGTAATGACAGCCTACCACGGCCAAACCTTCCCCTTACCCGGACAACTCTGGGCAAATTGTGTGCAGCCCTATGGGACTCCCGATCACGGGCAGTATTGATACAGCCCGGGATCAAACCCAAATCTGTAATGATGCCTCTAGCACTGCGATGCAGTGCCTTCGACGGCTGCGCCTCTCAGGAACCCTTGATTATTCCACAATTTTGTTAGTTAGAGCTCTTTTAAATTTGATTCAGTTGTGTTTTTCCCTCCTCAATCAACACACAATACCCCATAATGACAAAGCAAAAACAGATTTGTAGACATTTTGATAATAAAAAATACAGAAATATCACATTTACATAAGTATTCAGACCCTTTACTCAGTGCTTTGTTGAAGCACTTTAGGCAATGATGATAGCCTGGAGTCCTCTTTGGTATGACGCTACAAGCTTGGCACACCTGTATTTGGAGACTTTCTCCCATTCTTCTCTGCAGAATGTTGAACCGTTTGGCCTGGAGCAGGTTTTCATCAAGTTTCTCTCTGTACTTTGCTCTGCTCAACTTTGTCTCGATCCTGACTAGTCTCCCAGTACCTGCTGCTGAAAAACATCAACACAGCATGATGGTGCCACCACCATGCTTCACCGTAGGGATAGTGCCAGGTTCCCTCCAGATGTGACGCTTGGCATTCAGGTCAAATCTTGGTTTCATCAGACCAGAAAATCTTGTTTCTCATGGTCAGAGTATTTAGGTGGCTTTTTGTAAACTCCAAGCGGGCTGTCTTGTGCCTTTTACTGAGTGGCTTCCGTCTGGCCACTCTACCATAAAGGCCTGATTGGTGGAGTGCTGCAGAGATGGTTGTCCTTCTGGAAGGTTCTCCCATCTCCACAGAAGAACTCCGGAGCTCTGTCAGAGTGACCATCAGGCAACTAGCCTGATAAGTATTTTCATTTTTCAGACTACATTTCCCATGATGCTTCCCACATCCCTCCATAATATGAAGGCCACTAGGGACTTAAGCTCCTAAATGGAGACATCCTCTCAGGCATGGTTGTGTTTGCTCGTGTCTCTGTTCTGGACTGTGGCTTACCTTAACTCACCAGGATTCATAGGCATTTCCCATGATGCATTTCTCCTCCATCGTCATTGTGGAGAACAGTCAACATTAAACCCCTAAAAAAAACTAAATAACCCTCTGTCAGACTGGACTGAGTTGTACCATTTCCCATCACTGTTAACCATGTTAGACTGTGGCACAACAGCAGTCGTTGATTGTGGAATTTCCGTCAGGGAGGGAGGACAGAAAGGGTTAATTAAGTGAGCTAGTGCGTTAGATTGACGTCTCTCTCTTTCTCTCAATTCAATTCAGTTCAAAGGGCTTTATCGACATGTGGGAAAATATGTTTACATTGCCAAAGCAAGTGAAATAGATTGTAAACAAAATAATAGAAATTAAGAAAAAATATTACACTCACAAAAGTTAACATAATATAGACATTTCAAATGTTATATCATTGGCTATGTACAGTTTTGTAACAATGTGCAAATAGTTTAAGTACAAAAGGGATAATAATAAAACATAAATATAGGTTGTATTTACAATGGTGTTTATGCTCCACTGGTTACCCTTTTCTTGTGGCAACAGGTCACAAATATTGCTGCTGTGGTGGCACACTGTGGTATTTCACCTAATAAATATGGGAGTTTATGAAACATTTGATTTTGTTTTTTCTAATTCTTTGTGGGTCTGTGTAATCCGAGGGAATAAAGTGTCTTTGATATGGTCATACATTTGGCAGCAGGTTCAGAAGTGCAGCTCCGTTTCCACCTCATTTTGTCAGCAGTGGGCACACTGCTGCTCTGCCTACGGTGGCCTCTCTTGCTAACAAGGACATGTTTACGGAGTCTGTACATAGTCAAAGATTTTCTTAATTTTGGGTCAGTCACAGTAGTCAGGTATTCTGTCACTGTGTATTCTCTGTTCAGGGCCAAATAACATTCCAGTTTGCTCTGTTCTTTTGTTGATTCTTTCCAATGTGTCAAGTAATTATCTTGTTTGTTTTCTCCTGATTTGAATGGGTCGAATTGTGTTGCTGTCCTGGGGCTCTATGTGGTCTGTTGGTGTTTGTAGACGACCTGGCTGAGGGGACTCTTCTCCAGGTTAATCTCTCAATTCGGTAAGGGATTTGTCATGGAAGGTTTGAAAATGGCTTCCCTTTCTGGATTTTGATCAAGAGCGGGAATCGTCCTAATTATGCTCTGCATGCAATATCTGGTGTTTTACATTGTTACACATAGAACGTTATTGCAGAATGCTACATGCCGTCTCAATTTGGTGTTTGTCACATTTTGTGAATTTTTGGTTGGTGAGTGGACCCCAGACCTCACAACCACAGAGGGCAATGGTTTTTATAACTGTTTTAAGTATTTTTTAGCCAGATCCTAATTGGGATGTCAAACGTTATGCTCAGATCATTCACAGCTTTGTGAAAGTTACCTGTGTTGCTGATGTTTCAGCCGAGGTAAGTATAGTTTATTGTGTACTCTAGGGCAACAGTTTGTAGGTGGAATTTGTATTTGTGGTCCTGGCAAATGGAGCTTTTTTTGGAACACCATTATTTTTGTCTCACTGAGATTAACTGATTAACTGTCAAGGCCAAATCTAGGTGTCTGTAGGCCCTCCTTGGTTGGGGACAGATCTAGGTGCTGTGTAGACAGATCTAGGTGCTGCTGCCCTCATTGGTTGGGAACAGATCTAGGTGCTGCTCCTTTGTTGGGGACAGATCTAGGTGCTGCTGTAGGCCCTCCTTGGTTGGGAACAGATCTAGGTGCTGCTGTAGGCCCTCCTTGGTTGGGGACAGATCTAGGTGCTGCTGTAGGCCCTCATTGGTTGGGAACAGATCTCCTTGGTTGGGGACAGATCTAGTGCTGCTAGGCTGTAGGCCCTCATTGGTTGGGAACAGATCTAGGTGCTGCTGTAGGCCCTCCTTGGTTGGGGACAGATCTAGGTGCTGCTTTAGGCCCTCCTTGGATGGGGACAGATCTAGGTGCTGCTGTAGGCCCTCCTTGGATGGGGACAGATCTAGGTGCTGCTGTAGGCCCTCCTTGGTTGGGAACAGATCTAGGTGCTGCTGTAGGCCCTCATTGGTTGGGAACAGATCTAGGTGCTGCTGTAGGCCCTCCTTGGTTGGGGACAGATCTAGGTGCTGCTGTAGGCCCTCCTTGGATGGGGACAGATCTAGGTGCTGCTGTAGGCCCTCCTTGGTTGGGAACTGAAGCTGCAGATCATCAGCAAACAGTAAAGATTTGACTTAGAGCCCTCAACAATTCGTTGACATACAGTGCCTTTGTAACAGTATAGCTTCCGTCCCTCTCCTCACCCCAACCTGGGCTCGAACCAGGGACCCTCTGCACACATCAACCACAGTCACACATGAAGCATTGCTACCCATCGCACCACAAAAGCCACGGACCTTGCAGAGCAAAAGGAACCACTACTTCAAGGTCTCAGAGCGAGTGACGTCACTGATTGAAACGCTATTAGCTCGCACCACAGCTAACTAGCTAGCCATTTCACATCAGTTACACTCAACCCCCTTTTTGACCTTCTCTTTTTTCCGCAGCAACCAGTGATCCGGGTCAACAGCATCAATATAACAGTAAAACTTTAGTCCGTCCCGTCGCCCAAACCAGGGACCCTCTGCACACAGACAACAGTCACCCACGAAGCATCGTTACCCATCGCTCCACAAAAGCCGCGGCCCTTGCAGAGCAAGGGGAACCACTATTTCAAGGTCTCGGAGCAAGTGATGTCACCGATTGAAACGCTATTTGTGCGCACCACCACTAACTAGATAGCCATTTCACATCAGACCCCCTCACTTTTTCCACATTTTGTTACGATACAGCCTTATTCTACAAAGGATTAAATAAATACAAATCCTCAGAAATCTACACACAATACCCCATATTGACAAAGCTAAAACAGGGTTATAGAATTTTGGGGAAATTTATTGCAAATAAATATTCAGACCCCTTCCTATGAGACTCGAAATTGAGCTCAGGTGCATCCTGTTTCCATTGATCAACCTTGAGATGTTTCTACAACTTGATTGTAGTCCACTTGTGGTAAATTCAATTGATTGGACATGATTTGGAAAGGCACACACCTATCTATATAAGGTCCCACAGTTGACAGTGCATTTAAGACCAAAAACCAGACCACGAAGTTGAAGGAATTGTCCGTAAAGCTAAGAGACAGGATTGTGTTCGAGGCACAGATCTGGGGAAGGGTACCAAAAAATGTCTGCAGCATTGAAGGTCCCCAAGAACACAGTGTCCTCCATCAGTCTTAAATGTAAGACGTTTGGAACCACAAAAACTCTTCCCAGAGCTGGCCGCCAGCCAAACTGAGCAATCGGGGCAGAAGGGCCTTGGTCAAGGAGGTGACAAAGAACCCAATGGTCACTCTGACAGAGCTCTAGAATTCCTCTGTGGAGATGGGAGAAACTTCCAGCAGGACTAACATCTCTGCAGCACTCCACCAATCAGGCCCTGTCCCTCAGGGCTCAGGCTTACAGTACGGGGGACTGGAGAAAGGAGATAGTGTAACACAAAGCTCTTAATAGGACTGTGATACAGAGCTAATATGAGACTCTTTACACGAGGCCCATTCCACCTAGAGAGGATAAATCAAATCAAATCAAATTTTATTTGTCACATACACATGGTTAGCAGATGTTAATGCGAGTGTAGCGAAATGCTTGTGCTTCTAGTTCCGACAATGCAGTGATAACCAACAAGTAATCTAACTAACAATTCTAAAACTACTGTCTTATACACAGTGTAAGGGGATAAAGAATATGTACATAAGGATATATGAGTGAGTGATGGTACAGAGCAGCATACAGTAGATGGTATCGAGTACAGTATATACATATGAGATGAGTATGTAGACAAAGTAAACAAAGTGGCATAGTTAAAGTGGCTAGTGATACATGTATTACATAAGGATGTAGTCGATGATGTAGAGTACAGTATGCATATGAGATGAATAATGTAGGGTAAGTAACATTATATAAGGTAGCATTGTTTAAAGTGGCTAGTGATATATTTACATCATTTCCCATCAATTCCCATTATTAAAGTGGCTGGAGTTGGGTCAGTGTCAATGACAGAGTGTTGGCAGCAGCCACTCAATGGTGGCTGTTTAACAGTCTGATAGCCTTGAGATAGAAGCTGTTTTTCAGTCTCTCAGTCCCAGCTTTGATGCACCTGTACTGACCTCGCCTTCTGGATGATAGCGGGGTGAACAGGCAGTGGTTCGGGTGGTTGATGTCCTTGATGATCTTTATGGCCTTCCTGTAACATCGGGTGGTGTAGTTGTCCTGGAGGGCAGGTAGTTTGCCCCGGTGATGCGTTGTGCAGACCTCACTACCCTCTGGAGAGCCTTACGGTTGAGGGCGGAGCAGTTGCCGTACCAGGCGGTGATACAGCCCGCCAGGATGCTCTCGATTGTGCATCTGTAGAAGTTCGTGAGTGCTTTTGGTGACAAGCCGAATTTCTTCAGCCTCCTGAGGTTGAAGAGGCGCTGCTGCGCCTTCTTCACGACGCTGTCAGTGTGAGTGGACCAATTCAGTTTGTCTGTGATGTGTATGCCGAGGAACTTAAAACTTGCTACCCTCTCCACTACTGTTCCATCGATGTGGATAGGGGTGTTCCCTCTGCTGTTTCCTGAAGTCCACAATCATCTCCTTAGTTTTGTTGACGTTGAGTGTGAGGTTATTTTCCTGACACCACACTCCGAGGGCCCTCACCTCCTCCCTGTAGGCCGTCTCGTCGTTGTTGGTAATCAAGCCTACCACTGTTGTGTCGTCCGCAAACTTGATGATTGAGTTGGAGGCGTGCGTGGCCACGCAGTCGTGGGTGAACAGGGAGTACAGGAGAGGGCTCAGAACGCACCTTGTGGGGCCCCCGTGTTGAGGATCAGCGGGGAGGAGATGTTGTTGCCTACCCTCACCACCTGGGGGCGGCCCGTCAGGAAGTCCAGTACCCAGTTGCACAGGGCGGGGTCGAGACCCAGGGTCTCGAGCTTGATGACGAGCTTGGAGGGTACTATGGTGTTGAATGCCGAGCTGTAGTCGATGAACAGCATTCTCACATAGGTATTCCTCTTGTCCAGGTGGGTTAGGGCAGTGTGCAGTGTGGTTGAGATTGCATCGTCTGTGGACCTATTTGGGCGGTAAGCAAATTGGAGTGGGTCTAGGGTGTCAGGTAGGGTGGAGGTGATATGGTCCTTGACTAGTCTCTCAAAGCACTTCATGATGACGGAAGTGAGTGCTACGGGCGGTAGTCGTTTAGCTCAGTTACCTTAGCTTTCTTGGGAACAGGAACAATGGTGGCCCTCTTGAAGCATGTGGGAACAGCAGACTGGTATAGGGATTGATTGAATATGTCCGTAAACACACCGGCCAGCTGGTCTGCGCATGCTCTGAGGGCGCGGCTGGGGATGCCGTCTGGGCCTGCAGCCTTGCGAGGGTTAACACGTTTAAATGTCTTACTCACCTCGGCTGCAGTGAAGGAGAGACCGCATGTTTTCGTTGCAGGCCGTGTCAGTGGCACTGTATTGTCCTCAAAGCGGGCAAAAAAGTTATTTAGTCTGCCTGGGAGCAAGACATCCTGGTCCGTGACTGGGCTGGGTTTCTTCTTGTAGTCCGTGATTGACTGTAGACCCTGCCACATGCCTCTTGTGTCTGAGCCATTGAATTGAGATTCCACTTTGTCCCTGTACTGACGCTTAGCTTGTTTAATAGCCTTGCGGAGGGAATAGCTGCATTGTTTATATTCGGACATATTACCAGACACCTTGCCCTGATTAAAAGCAGTGGTTCGCGCTTTCAGTTTCACGCGAATGCTGCCATCAATCCACGGTTTCTGGTTTGGGAATGTTTTTATCGTTGCTATGGGAACGACATCTTCGACGCACGTTCTAATGAACTCGCACACCGAATCAGCGTATTCGTCAATATTTTCATCTGACGCAATACGAAACATGTCCCAGTCCACGTGATGGAAGCAGTCTTGGAGTGTGGAGTCAGCTTGGTCTGACCAGCGTTGGACAGACCTCAGCGTGGGAGCCTCTTGTTTAAGTTTCTGCCTGTAGGCAGGGATCAACAAAATGGAGTCGTGGTCAGCTTTTCCGAAAGGGGGCGGGGCAGGGCCTTATATGCGTCATGAAGTTAGAGTAACAATGATCCAAGGTTTTACCACCCCTGGTTGCGCAATCGATATGCTGATAAAATTTAGGAGTCTTGTTTTCAGATTAGCTTTGTTAAAATCCCCAGCTACAATGAATGCAGCCTCCGGATAAATGGTTTCCAGTTTGCAAAGAGTTAAATAAAGTTCGTTCAGAGCCATCGATGTGTCTGCTTGGGGGGGATATATACGGCTGTGATTATAATCGAAGAGAATTCTCTTGGAAGATAATGCGGTCTACATTTGATTGTGAGGAATTCTAAATCAGGTGAACAGAAGGATTTGAGTTCCTGTATGTTTCCTTCATCACACCATGTCTTGTTAGTCATGAGGCATACGCCCGCCGCTCTTCTTACCAGAAAGATGTTTGTTTCTGTCGGGCGCGATGCGTGGAGAAACCCGTTGGCTGCACCGCATCGGATAGCGCCTTCCCAGTAAGCCATGTTTCCGTGAAGCAGAGAACATTGCAGTCTCTGATGTCCCTCTGGAATGCTACCCTTGCTCGGATTTCATCAACCTTGTTGTCAAGAGACTGGACATTGGCAAGAAGAATGCTGGGGAGTGGTGCGCGATGTGCCCTTGTCCGGAGTCTGACCAGAAGACCGCTACGTTTCCTCTTTTCGGAGTCGTTTTCTTGGGTCGCTGCATGCGATCCATTCCGTTGTCCTGTTTGTAAGGCAGAACACAGGATCAAGGCGTCGCGGAAAACATATTCTTGGTCGTACTGATGGTGAGTTGACGCTGATCTTATATTCAGTAGTTCTTCTCGACTGTATGTAATGAAACCTAAGATGACCTGGGGTACTAATGTAAGAAATAACACGTAAAAAAACAAAAAACTGCATAGTTTCCTAGGAACGCGAAGCGAGGCGGCCATCTCTGTCGGCGCCGGAAGATAGATAGAGGCCCATAGGAAAGTTATTACCTTTAGAAACCACAGGAGCAACACAAAAAAGGTAACGCTACTTCGGCATTAGCCTTTCAACCTGTTCTTTACATAGAATCAAACTGCAAGATACTTGGCTGTCATTTTGTGACGGAAATCTTTCCGTTTTCTTTGCCATCTTTCCGTCACACGCTGACCATCGTGGCCATACTGCTGCTGACTCACACACACACACACAAAGACCGATAAAAAGCAGATTAACTCGTAAAAATAGCGAACATTACCTTCACATCTCTCTCTCGCTTGCTCCCTCCCGCCGCCCTCTCTCTCTCTCTTTATCTCTTTGAGTTCTATATATAGCAGTTCATTTTCAGCCCAGCAAAATAGAGTTAAACAAAGGACTTAACACATCACCTAATGGATGGGTCTCCCCCTTATACACTACCCTCCACCAAATGATGTACAGTACAGCGTGTAGTGCATTTCTAAGTGCTTCAGTACAGTCATGCATTTGAGTCTGCATGCTAAAGCTCCACCTCCAACAAACAGAGGTCTCTCTGATAGTGGAGGAAGGAGGGGGAGGAGATGGGAGGGTTCCCCCAGGCTATCAGCATATAAGAAGTCTGCACCAGTGTGTGTGTGTGTGTGTGTGTGTGTGTGTGTGTGTGTGTGTGTTATTTACAGAGCTGAAGCACAGGGAGAACCTTTGCATAATGAGAGAATAGGAGGGAAGGACTGAGAGAGAGGTCAATCTAACACAGTGTTTCCCAAACTAAGAGTCGCCAGATTTGAAAATGGGGTCGCGAGAGAAACTCTGAAATAAAATAAATAAAATTGAGCTTGGTTCATAGAACTGGGGTTATGTCAGTAACCTCTGTTAGCCGCTAGATGCGTAAAAAATAAACAGAGTGGTTTTGGTTTTCTTCCTACAGATGTGGCTCTATCTTATAAACCATTTAAGCTACAAAATATTATGACCCCGTCCCTAAAAGATAACACGTACAGTTGAAGTTGGAAGTTTACATACAATTTGGTTGGAGTCATTAAAACTCATTTTTTAACCACTCCACAAATGTCTTGTTAACAAACTATAGTTTTGGCAAGTCGGTTAGGACTAGAGGTCGACCGATTAATCGGAATGGCCGATTAATTAGGGCCGATTTCAATTTTTCATACCAATCGGAAATCGGTATGTTTGGGCGCCGATTTCCGATTATTAAAAAAAATAATAATAATGTTTTATATACTTTTATTTAACTAGGCATGTCAGTTAAGAACACATTCTTATTTTCAATGACGGCCTATGAACTGTGGGTTAACTGCCTTGTTCAGGGGCAGAACGACAGATTTTTACCTTGTCAACTCAGGGGTTCCAATCTTGCAACCGCACAGTTAACTAGTCCAACGCTCTAACCATTGCACTCCACGAGTAGCCTGCCTGTTACGCGAATGCAGTAGAAGCCAAGGTAAATTGCTAGCTAGCATTAAACTTATCTTAAAAACAATCAATCATAATCACTAGTTATAACTACTAATCCAGTTTAGCAGGCAATATTAACCAGGTGAAATTGTGTCATTTCTCTTGCGTTCATTGCACGCAGAGTCAGGGTATATGCAACAGTTTGGGCTGCCTGGCTCATTGCGAACTAATTTGCCAGAATTTTACGTAATTATGATATACATTGAAGGTTGTGCAATGTAACAAGAATATTTAGACTTAGGGATGCCACCCGTTAGATAAAATACCGAACGGTTCCGTATTTCACTGAAATAAACAAAACGTTTTGTTTTCGAAATGAGATTCCGGATTCGATCATATTAATGACCAAAGGCTCGTATTTCTGTGTGTTATTATGTTATAATTAAGTCTGATTTGATAGAGCAGTCTGACTGAGCAGTAGCAGGCCCGTAATCATTCATTCAAACAGCACAATCGTGCGTTTTGCCAGCAGCTCTTCGCAAGCACAGCACTGTTTATGACTTCAAGCCTATCAGCCTAATGTGAAATGGCTAGCTAGTTAGCTGGGTGTGCGCTAATACTGTTTCAAACGTCACTCGCTTTTAGATTTGGAGTAGTTATTCCCCTTGCGCTGCAAGGGCCGCGGCTTTTGTGGAGCGATGGGTAACGATGCTTCGAGTGTGGCTGTTGTCTATGTGTTCCTGGTTTGAGCCCAGGTAGGGGCAAGGAGAGGGACGGAAGCTATACTGTTACACTGGCAATACTATAGTGCCTATAAGAACATCCAATAGTGAAATGTACATGAAATACAAATGGTATAGAGAGAAATAGTCCTATAATTCCTATAATAAACTACAACCTAAAACCTCTTACCTTGGAATATTGAAGTCTCATGTTAAAAGGAACCACCAACTTTCATATGTTCTCATGTTCTGAGGTACTTAAACGTTAGCTTTTTTACATGGCACATATTTTACATGGCACTAATTTTTACATGGCACATGTTACTTTCTTCTCCAACTTTTATTTATGTTTTATATTTATATTTATGTTTTATATTAAGTTAAAATAAGTGTTAATTCAGTATTGGCATTGTCATTTGTAATTGTCATTATTACAAATTTAAAAAAATAGTTAAAAAATATCGGCTTTTTTTGGGGGTCCTCCAATAATCTGTATCGGTATTGAAAAATCATAATCGGTCGACCTCTAGTTAGGGCATCTACTGTGTGCATGACACAAGTCATTTTTCCAACAATTGTTTACATTATTTCACTTATAATTCACTGTATCACAAATCAAGTGGGTCAGAAATGTACATACACTAAGTTGACTGTGCCTTTCAACAGCTTGGAACATTCCAGAAAATGATGTCATGGCTTTAGAAGCTTCTGATAGGCTAATTGGATGTGGATGGATTTCAAGGCCTACCTTCAAACTCAGTGCCTCTTTGATTGACATCATAGGAAAATCAAAAGTAATCAGCCAAGACCTCAGGAAATAAATTGTAGACCTCCACAAGTCTGGTTCCTCCTTGGGAGCAATTTCCAAACGCATGAAGGTATCATCTGTACAAACAATAGTATGCAAGTATAAACACCATGGGACCACGCAGCCGTCATACCGCTCAGGAAGGAGAGGCGTTCTGTCTCCTAGAGATGAACCTACTTTGGTGCAAAAAGTGCAAATCAATCCCAGAACAACAGCAAAGGACCTTGTGAAGATGCTGGAGGAAACAGATACAAAAGTATCTATATCCACAGTAAAACGAGTCCTATATTGACATAACCTGCAAAGCTGCTCAGCATGGAAGAAGCCACTGCTCCAAATCAGACATAAAACGCCAGACTACAGTTTGCAACTGCACATGGGGACAAAGATCGTACTTTTTGGAGAAATGTCCTCTGGTCTGATGAAACAAAAATAGAACTGTTTGGCCATAATGACCATCGTTATGTTTGGAGGAAAAGGGGGAGGCTTGCAAGCCGAAGAACACCATCCCAACCGTGAAGCACGGGGTGGCAGCATCATGTTGTGGGGGTGCTTTGCTGCAGGAGGGGCTGGTGCACTTCACAAAATTGATGGCATCATGAGGGTGGACAATTACGTGGATATATTGAAGCAACATCTCAAGACATCAGTCAGGAAGTTAAAGCTTGGTCGCAAATGGGTCTTCCATATGGACAATGACCCCAAGCATACTTCCAAAGTTGTGGCAAAATGGCTTAAGGACAACAAAGTCAAGGTATTGGAGTGGCCATCACAAAGCCCTAACCTCAATCCTATAGAACATTTGTGGGCAGAACTGAAAAAGTGTGTGTGAGAAAGGAGGCCTACAAACCTGACTCAGTTACACCAGCTCTGTCAGGGGGAATGGGCCAAAATTCACCCAACTTATTGTGGGATTCTTGTGGAAGGCTACGTTTGACCCAAGTTAAACAATTTAAAGGCAATGCTACCAAATACTAATTGAATGTATGTAAATTCTGACCCACTGGGAATGTGATGAAAGAAATAAAGGCTGAAATAAATCATTCTCTCTACTATTATTCTGACATTTCACATTCTTATAATAAAGTGGTGATCTTAACTGACCTTAGACAAGGAATATTTACTCGGATTAAATGTCAGGAATTGTGAAAAACTGCGTTTAAATGTATTTGACTAAGGTGTATGTAAACTTCCGACTTCAACTGTACATACTGCTTTCTCCATTATGCCCACAAGCGTTAAAACAGTGGACAAGACCAGGGACTAAATCAGACTGAGGGGAAAAGATCATCATCAATGATCATGTTCTTTCCTACACAGACGATCATACAAAATTATTACCTGATGATATTCTGACCTTCCCAATAACTTTCTGATGCATTTCGGTCTCTTCAAACCGTACTTTCTTCAGATTGAAATATTGTCAAAAGTACTGTCCGACTGATTTGTAACAGACTGCCATAGCCCAACTTCAAAAATAAAGCATTGGCTGTTGATTACATCACTTCTTCCACGTGGTGGGGTTGCGATTTTTTAAAATATCAAAATGGGGTCACGAGCCGAAAAGGTTTAGGAACCCCTGATCTAACGCATTAGCTCACTTAAAACCCTTTCTGACCTCCCTCCCTCACAGAAACTCCACTATCAACAACTGCTGTTGTGCCACAGTCTAACATGGTTAACAGTGACTGGAAATGGTACAACCCAGTCCAGTCTGACAGTCAGGGTTATTAAGGAGTTGAACGTTGACGGTTCTCCACAATGATGCATCATGGGAAATGCCTATGGATCCTGGGGAGTTAGGGTAAGCCACAGTCCAGAGCAGAGACAGGTGCAAACACAACCACAACTGCCTGAGAGGATGTCTTCATTTAGGGGCTTAAGTCCCTAGTGGCCTTCATATATGGAGGGACATTGGGAAGCATCATGGGAAATGTAGTCTGAAATGTAGGCCATAATGCAAAACTTTACATACACATAGTTGGCCTATTGATAAAATGTTTTTACCATGGTATAATGCTACTTTGTTACAATGCAACTTTGTTTCAATTTTATCTTGTGCATAATGATACATTATTCTGAGCTATCAAATACACTACATGGCCAAAAGAATGTGGACACCAGTTGTCGACCATCTCATTCCAAATCATGGGCATTAATATGGTGTTGTCCCCCCCCCCCTGCTGCTATAACAGCCTCTGCTCTTCTGGGAAGGCTTTCCACTAGATGTTGGAACATTGCTGAGGGGACTTGCTTCCATTCAGCCACAAGAGCATTAGTGAGGTCGGGCACTGATGTTGGGCGATTAAGCCTGGCTCGCTGTCAGCATTCCAATTCATCCCAAAGGGGGGTTTGAGGTCAGGGCTCTGTGCAGGTCAGTCAAGTTCTTCCACACCGATCTCGACAAACCATTTCTCTATGGACCTCGCTTTGTGCACGGGGGCATTGTCATGCTGAAACAAGGAAGGGATTTCCCCAAACTGATGCCAAAAAGTTGGAAGCATGGAATCATCTAGAATGTCATTGTATGCTGTAGCGTTAAGATTTACCTTCACTGAAATTAAGGAGCCTAGCCCGAACCATGAAGAAACAGCCCCAGACCAATATTCCTCCTCCACCAAACTTTACTGTTGGTACTAGGTAGTGTTCTCCTGGCATCCGCCAATCCCAGATTAGTCCATTGGACTACCAGATTGGGAAGCTTAACACCACTCCAGCCAACACTTGGCATTGCACATGGTGATCTTAGGCTTGTGTGGGGCTGCTCCGCCATGGAAACCCATTTCATGAAGCTACCGACGAACAGTTATTGTGCTGACTTTGCTTCTAGAGGCAGTTTGGAACTTGGTAGTGAGTGATGCAACCGAAGACAGGCGATTTTTATGCGATACTTGCTTAAGCACTCGGCGGTCCCATTTTGTGAGCTTGTGTAGCCTACCACTTCGCAGCTGAGCCGTTGTTGCTCCTAGACTTTTCCACTTCACAATAACAGCACTTACAGTTGACCGGGGCAGCTCTAGCAGGGCAGAAATTTGACGAGCTGACTTGTTGGAAAGGTGGCATCCTATGACGGTGCCACGTTGAAAGTCATTGAGCTCTTCAGTAAGACCATTCTACTGCCAACGTTTGTCTATGGAAATTGCATGGCTGTGTGCACAGTTTTATACACCTGTCAGCAATGGGTGTGGCTGAAATAGCCAAATCCACTAATTTGATGGGGTGTCCAGATACTTTTGTATATATAGTTTACTTCTCCTTTCTAGAGGAATTCTACCTGTGTGTGTGTGTGTATAGCTGAACCATTCTGTATCTCATTTAGACCAGATTAGGATGGCTAGAGTTCAGCTCACGCCCACGCCCACACACACACACACACACCTCTTGGTTCTCATCAACTAGGCCTGCCCAAACATGGTCAAAATCCCACACAACATAGGCAAGCATGCATGCACACACACACACACACACTCGCGCACACACACACACACACACACACACACACACACACACACACACACACACACACACACACACACACACACACACACACACACATCAGGGTTTCTGTAAGCCTGTAATAGCAGGCTTTTGGCACCAAAAAAATATAAAAAAGCTGATGAACAAAATTGATGCTGGAAGAAAAAAATCCCATTGCGAAATAATGCTTTTTAGCCTGTTAAATGATGGAAGTACCAGTCGATGGAAATACATTTGACTGGTCATGTTTATTGGTCTATACGTTCAATTGTGTGTACAGTATATTCGTTATGCATCTTATTGATCACAGGCGTACAGCATACAGACACAGAGCGTTAGAGTGAAAATCTGTCAGACAGCGCGAGAGCTGCTGCTACAACATCTTAAACAGCAAATGCATAAGCAACGAAAGGCAGGCTTCTTCAGCGCGTATATATATTAATCTCTGTCACATGAAACCGCCCGTATTTGCGGTGCGCTTTTGACAAGTGTTTTCTCCCGCTAATTGCATTATGGCACGAACATAGCCTACCGTCTTGTGCGCTTCTAATGTGAATACGTAATAGTTCATCAACATTTTAAGGTAATCGTTCTCATCTGTTTTATCAGACGCTTTTTAACTTTTCTTTTTAAATGTATCCTATTCATACTAGTTGTATTAACGTTGTCCCACACATGTGGTTAGAGTCTGTTTGGAATAGGCTATTTCTTCTAGACAAGCTGACCGACAGAATAGGTAAACTTTTCTACTATGGGGGAAAGTAAATTGACATAGGATAGTGATTTTGTTGTTCGTTACTCATCTTGTTGGCTGAGAAAAAGCAAATGTGGACAGATATTCTATCTCCAGTGTGCATCAGAATTAGGTTTTAAAAAAAGGACCGCACATCGTTGCATCCTCAACTTGCATGTTCTGTTAATATGAATGACCATAATCTAAAATGTGATTTCTGTCATTCTGAGCACCATGTGTGGATGCACTATTCAGGTTACACACCCAACACCCAATGTCTGGTAAATGAATATGCTGCTGGTCCTAATGGAAACCCTGACAACACACACACACACACACACACACACACACACACACACACACAGGGCCAATGACCTCCCAGCCCCAGTAGGAACAGTGGAGCCTGGGGCCAGCCTGGATTCCAGCCTAAGAGAACTTCATTATCCCCTAGATAGACTTACCCTGCTGCCCCCTGGACAAGTCATTAGTGGAATATGTTATTGGACAGACTAATAATAGACAGACAGACAGACATAAGGGCCTGCTGCAGGTCTGTCCCATTTCTTCTCTCTCGCTCTTTCACTTTCTCTCAAAGAGCCCTACTCCTTCTCTCTCGCATGCTCTTTCTTAATGAGAGCTACTCCTCTCTCTCTCTCTCTCTCCCCTCCTCCTCTCTGCCCCATCTCTTCCGGTTTCGGCATGACCCCCTCAGAGAGTGTGTGGGTTTGAAAGACCGCTAGAGAGAAGAGAGAGAGAAAGAAAAGACAGGAAAAGAAACAGAGGGAGCTCTCTCGCTCCAGGGAAAGCACCACAAAACCGCTGAATTCTCCCCCTGCCCAAATAAGTACCTATAAAATAGGATTTGTGTGCCCTCCTGCCCTTATGAAAAGGCAGCAAGGAGAACACAGCATATTTTCCAACCTCCGAAATAGAACAAGGCCATATAGAGAAACGGAGAGAGAGAGAGCGAGAGAAGGGGAGAGAGAGAGAGAGGTGAGGAAAGGGGGCAGGGGTTAAATGGTAGTTTACTTCCCAGTTCCCAGATTTCTAGGCAGATAACCAAGTGTAGGGTTTCATAAACTAGGGGTCGTGACCCCACGTGGGGTCGCCTGATTTGAAAATGGGGTCGCGAGCATATGCGCTTGGTTGGTTACGTCAGTATTCTCCAGTAGCCACTAGATGCGGGTGTAATTAACAAAGCGGTTTCTGTTTTCTTCCTACAAAAATGTGGCTCTATCTTTTGAATGGTTTAAGCTATAAAATATTATGACCGGATCACTGAGAGACTCTCAGGAAAACATATGTACAGTAGAAGTGGGAAGTTTACATACACTTAGGTTGGAGTCAATAAAACTAGTTTTTCAACCACTCCACAAATGTCTTGTTAACAAACTATAGTTTTGGCAAGTCGGTTAGGACATCTACTTTGTGCATGACACAAGTCACTTTTCAAACAATTATTTACAGACAGATTATTTCACTTAAAACTCACTGTATCACAATTCCAGTGGGTCAGAAGATAGCATACACATCTATGATCATGTTCTTTTCTACACAGAAGATCATACAAAATGATTACCTGATGATATTCTGAACTTCCCTATAGGGGGTCGCGAACCCCTGACCTAGTGAAACTTTAGATTGTTATTCAGAGGTCATATGTAATGGTATCTCCATTCATTAGTGTTTGGAGTGGTTTCTGTCAGATCCACGAGCTAACGGAGTGGAATTTAAAACGCCATTAATATCAGTCTAATCCTAATGGCTAATGACGGCCTAGTGCTACTGCAGTACTGTTCGGCATTTCCCACACTGTTTTTGGCAACAACTAAAGGAAGGACAAATGTGTTCTGTTCAGCAAACAGTCAATGAAGAGTCTGAATGAGAACAACTAAAGGAAGGACAAATGTGTGCTCCTCTTCAGCAAACAGTCAATGAAGAGTCTGAATGAGAACAACTAAAGGAAGGACAAATGTGTGCTCCTCTTCAGCAAACAGTCAATGAAGAGTCTGAATGAGAACCCTTTATTAGTCAAATGTTGTCCGGAGAGATAATGTCAAGAGGTGGAAATACTGCGGGAGAGAACGAGAGGGCAATGAAATTGAAAGGGAGAGATAGAGAAGCCCTTTCTTGCCAAAAGAAAAAGCCTCATCCACAGATGTTGCCCCTCTCTGACACCACTGGTCCCCATTGTATACACCCGGGGGGGACTGATTGGCTGCGTCCGTCAAACACACACACACCCCGTCAGCCTCCTGGTAGCAGTGTTCAGGCCGACTGGGATCCCAGAGTATTTATAGAGACCCTGGCTCACTGGGGGGGGGTTCTACACACACACACCCCGTCAGCCTCCTGGTAGCAGTGTTCAGGCCGACTGGGATCCCAGAGTATTTATAGAGACCCTGGCTCACTGGGGGTTCACACACACACACACACACAAACACAGTTGAAGTCAGAAGTTTACATACACCTTAGCCAAATACATTAGAACTTATTTTTTCACAATTCCTGACATTAAATCCTAGTGAATATTCCGTCTTAGGTCAGTTAGGATCACCACTTTATTTTAAGAATGTGAAATGTCAGAATAATAGTGGAGAGAATGATTTATTTCAGCTTTTATTTCTTTCATCACATTCCCAGTGGGTCAGAAGTTTACATACACTCAATTAGTATTTGTTAGCATTGCCTTTAAATTGTGTAACTTGGGTCTAACTTTTTGGATAGCCTTCCACAAGCTTCCCACAATAAGTTGGGTGAATTTTGGCCCATTCCCCCTGACAGAACTGGTGTAACTGAGTCAGGTTTTTTAGCCTCCTTGCTTGCACAAGCTTTTTCAGTTCTGCCCACAAATGGTCTATAGGATTGAGGTCAGGGCTTTGTGATGGCCACTCCAATACCTTGACTTTGTTGTCCTTAAGCCATTTTGCCACAACTTTGGAAGTATGCTTGGGGTCATTTTCCATATGGAAGACACATTTGCTACCAAGCTTCAACCTCCTGACTGATGTCTTGAGATGTTGCTTCAATATATCCACATAATATTCTTACCTCATGATGCGATCTATTTTGTGAAGTGCACCAGTCCCTCCTGCAGTAAAGCACCCCCACAACTTGATGATGCCACCCCCGTGCTTCACGGTTGGGATGGTGTTCTTCGGCTTGCAAGCCTCCCCGTTTTTCCTTTCAACATAACGATGGTTATTATGGCCTAACAGTTCTATTTTTGTTTCATCAGACCAGAGTACATTTCTCCAAAAAGTACAATCTTTGTCCCCATGTGCAGTTGCAAACCGTAGTCTGGCTTTTGTATGGCGGTTTTGGAGCAGTGGCTTCTTCCTTGATGAGCAGCCTTTCAGGTTATGTCGATATAGGACTCGTTTTACTGTGGATATAGATACTTTTACACCTGTTTCCTCCAGTATCTTCACACCTTTGCTATTGTTCTGGGATTGATTTGCACTTTTTGAACCAAAGTACATTCATCTCTAGGAGACAGAATGCATCTCCTTCCTGAGCAGTATGACAGCTGTGTGGTCCCATGGTGTTTATACTTGCGTACCTTTGTTTGTTCAGATGAACGTAGTACCTTCAGGCATTTGGGAATTGGTCCCAAGGATGAACCAGACTTGTGGAGGTCTACAATTTTTTGTTTCATGTATGTTCCTCATTCTCTCACGTTGCCATCACGTTAGCCTAATTAATAGAGCATGTGAAATGGATGTTTGATAAATCAACGTTCCTTTTTATCTGGTCTGAATAAAGTAAATCAAGTGCATTATGATGATGATGATGTCGCTCCTCCTTTCCATATCTGCAGATTAAATGCAAGATGAAGGATTTCTCACCGACAGACAGTGTAGTAGTACTCCAGACCACATATTGAGTGTCTCGGTCTTTCTTTCAGTCAGAGCATAAAACAACTTCGCCAGGCCACATTTAAAAAAAAAAAAATTTACCTTTATTTTACAAGGCAAGTCAGTTAAGAACAAATTCTTATTTTCAATGACGGCCTAGGAACAGTGGGTTAACTGCCTGTTCAGGGGCAGAACAACAGATTTGTACCTTGTCAGCTCGGGGATTCAAACTTGCAACCTTTCGGTTACTAGTCCAACGCTCTAACCACTAGGCTATCCTGCCGACTCCTTTCTTGAAACATTCATACAGAATCTTAACAGCCTTTATACACTGCTCAAAAAAATAAAGGGAACACTAAAATAACACATCCTAGATCTGAATGAATGAAATATTCTTATTAAATACCTTTTTCTTTACATAGTTGAATGTGCTGACAACAAAATCACACAAAAAATATCAATGGAAATCAAATGTATCAACCCATGGAGGTCTGGATTTGGAGTCACACTCAAAATTAAAGTGGAAAACCACACTACAGGCTGATCCAACTTTGATGTAATGTCCTTAAAACAAGTCAACATGAGGCTCAGTAGTGTGTGTGGCCTCCACGTGCCTGTATGACCTCACTACAAAGCCTGGGCATGCTCCTGATGAGGTGGCGGATGGTCTCCTGAGGATCTCCTCCCAGACCTGGACTAAAGCATCCGCCAACTCCTGGACAGTCTGTGGTGCAACGTGGCATTGGTGGATGGAGCGAGACATGATGTCCCAGATGTGCTCAATTGGATTCAGGTCTGGGGAACGGGCGGGCCAGTCCAGAGCATCAATGCCTTACTCTTGCAGGAACTGCTGACACACTCCAGCCACATGCGGTCTAGCATTGTCTTGCATTAGGAGGAACCCAGGGCCAACCGCACCAGCATATGGTCTCACAAGGGGTCTGAGGATCTCATCTTGGTACCTAATGGCAGTCAGGCTACCTCTGGCGAGCACATGGAGGGCTGTGCGACCCTCTAAAGAAATGCAACCCCACACCATGACTTGCTAATTGCCTATAATTTCCACCTGTTGTCTATTCCATTTGCACAACAGCATGTGAAATTTATTGTCAATCAGTGTTGCTTCCTAAGTGGACAGTTTGATTTCACAGAAGTGTGGTTGACTTGGAGTTACATTGTGTTGTTTAAGTGTTCCCTTTATTTTTTTGAGCAGTCTATCTATTATAGACATGTTAGTACAGTGGAACCTATAGGTCTTCAGTGTGTGACATGTTAGTACAGTGGAACCTATAGGTCTTCAGTGTGTGACAGGTTAGTACAGTGGTGAACCTATAGGTCTTCAGTGTGACAGGTTAGTACAGTGGTGAACCTATAGGTCTTCAGTGTGACAGGTTAGTACAGTGGTGAACCTATAGGTCTTCAGTGTGACAGGTTAGTACAGTGGTGAACCTATAGGTCTTCAGTGTGACAGGTTAGTACAGTGGTGAACCTATATGTCTTCAGTGTGTGACAGGTTAGTACAGTGGTGAACCTATAGGTCTTCAGTGTGTGACAGGTTAGTACAGTGGTGAACCTATAGGTCTTCAGTGTGTGACAGGTTAGTATAGTGGTGAACCTATAGGTCTTCAGTGTGTGACAGTGGTGAACCTATAGGTCTTCAGTGTGTGACAGGTTAGTACAGTGGTGAACCATTAGGTCTTCAGTGTGTAACAGGTTAGTACAGTGGTGAACCTATAGGTCTTCAGTGTGTGACAGGTTAGTACAGTGGTGAACCTATAGGTCTTCAGTGTGTTACAGGTTAGTACAGTGGTGAACCTATAGGTCTTCAGTGTGTGACAGGTTAGTACAGTGGTGAACCTATAGGTCTTCAGTGTGTGACAGGTTGTGACAGTGGTGAACCTATAGGTCTTCAGTGTGTGGTGAACCAGGTTAGTGTGTGACAGTGGTGAACCTATGGGCCTTCAGTGTGTGACAGGTTAGTATAGTGGTGAACCTATAGGTCTTCAGTGTGTGACAGGTTAGTATAGTGGTGAACCTATAGGTCTTCAGTGTGTAAGAGGTTAGTACAGTGGTGAACCTATAGGTCTTCAGTGTGTAAGAGGTTAGTACAGTGGTGAACCTATAGGTCTTCAGTGTGACAGGTTAGTACAGTGGTGAACCTATAGGTCTTCAGTGTGTGACAGGTTAGTACAGTGGTGAACCTATAGGTCTCCAGTGTGACAGGTTAGTACAGTGGTGAACCTATAGGTCTTCAGTGTGTGACAGGTTAGTATAGTGGTGAACCTATAGGTCTTCAGTGTGTGACAGGTTAGTACAGTTGTGAACCTATTGGTCGTCAGTGTGTGACAGGTTAGTACAGTGGTGAACCTATAGGTCTCCAGTGTGTGACAGTGGTGAACCTATAGGCCTTCAGTGTGACAGGTTAGTACAGTGGTGAACCTATAGGTCTTCAGTGTGTAACAGTGGTGAACCTATAAGTCTTCAGTGTGTGACAGGTTAGTACAGTGGTGAACCTATAGGTCTTCAGTGTGTAACAGGTTAGTACAGTGGTGAACCTATAGGTCTTCAGTGTGTAAGAGGTTAGTACAGTGGTGAACCTATAGGTCTTCAGTGTTTGACAGGTTAGTACAGTGGTGAACCTATAGGTCTTCAGTGTGACAGGTTAGTACAGTGGTGAACCTATAGGTCTTCAGTGTGACAGGTTAGGACAGTGGTGAAACTATAGGTATTCATTGTGTGACAGTGGTGAAACTATAGGTCTTCAGTGTGACAGGTTAGTACAGTGGTGAACCTATAAGTCTTCAGTGTGTGACATGTTAGGACAGTGGTGAACCTATAAGTCTTCAGTGTGTGACAGGTTAGTACAGTGGTGAACCTATAGGTCTTCAGTGACAGGTTAACAGTGGTGAACCTATAGGTCTTCAGTGTGTTGACAGTGGTGAACCTATAGGTCTTCAGTGTGTGACATGTTAGTACAGTGGTGAACCTATAGGTCTTCAGTGTGTAAGAGGTTAGTACAGTGGTGAACCTATAGGTCTTCAGTGTTTGACAGGTTAGTACAGTGGTGAACCTATAGGTCTTCAGTGTGACAGGTTAGTACAGTGGTGAACCTATAGGTCTTCAGTGTGACAGGTTAGGACAGTGGTGAAACTATAGGTCTTCAGTGTGACAGGTTAGTACAGTGGTGAACCTATAAGTCTTCAGTGTGTGACATGTTAGTACAGTGGTGAACCTATGGGCCTTCAGTGTGTGACAGGTTAGTATAGTGGTGAACCTATAGGTCTTCAGTGTGTGACAGGTTAGTATAGTGGTGAACCTATAGGTCTTCAGTGTGACAGGTTAGTACAGTGGTGAACCTATAGGTCTTCAGTGTGTGACAGGTTAGTACAGTGGTGAACCTATAGGTCTCCAGTGTGACAGGTTAGTACAGTGGTGAACCTATAGGTCTTCAGTGTGTGACAGGTTAGTATAGTGGTGAACCTATAGGTCTTCAGTGTGTGACAGGTTAGTACAGTGGTGAACCTATAGGCCTTCAGTGTGTTACAGGTTAGTACAGTGGTGAACCTATAGGTCTTCAGTGTGTGACAGGTTAGTACAGTGGTGAACCTATAGTTCTTCAGTGTGTAACAGTGGTGAACCTATAGGTCTTCAGTGTGTGACAGGTTAGTACAGTGGTGAACCTATAGGTCTTCAGTGTGTAACAGGTTAGTACAGTGGTGAACCTATAGGTCTTCAGTATGTGACAGTGGTGAACCTATAGGTCTTCAGTGTTTTACAGGTTAGTACAGTGGTGAACCTATAGGTCTTCAGTGTGACAGGTTAGGACAGTGGTGAAACTATAAGTCTTCAGTGTGACATGTTAGTACAGTGGTGAACCTATTGGTCTTCAGTGTGACAGGTTAGGACAGTGGTGAACCTATAGGTCTTCAGTGTGACAGGTTAGTACAGTGGTGAACCTATAAGTCTTCAGTGACATGTTAGTACAGTGGTGAACCTATTGGTCTTCAGTGTGTGACATGTTAGTACAGTGGTGAACCTATAGGTCTTCAGTGTGTTACAGGTTAGTACAGTGGTGAACCTATAAGTCTTCAGTGTGTGACAGTGGTGAACCTATAGGTCTTCAGTGTGACATGTTAGTACAGTGGTGAACCTATAGGTCTTCAGTGTGTGACATGTTAGTACAGTGGTGAACCTATAGGTCTTCAGTGTGTGACAGGTTAGTACAGTGGTGAACCTATAGGTCTTCAGTGTGTGACAGGTTAGTACAGTGGTGAACCTATAGGTCTTCAGTGTGTGACAGGTTAGTACAGTGGTGAACCTATAGGTCTTCAGTGTGACAGGTTAGTACAGTGGTGAACCTATAGGTCTTCAGTGTGTGACAGGTCAGTACAGTGGTGAACCTATAGGTCTTCAGTGTGTGACAGTGGTGAACCTATAGGTCTTCAGTGTGTGACAGGTTAGTACAGTGGTGAACCTATAGGCCTTCAGTGTGTGACAGGTTGGTGATGCTGAAAGGACAGCAACCGTAATACCAGGTCACTCATGTAGGAGAGAGCACTTTATGTAAAACACAAAGGTCCAGTGGTGTAGTAGAGGGTATACGCAGGTAGAAACCGTATACCCACTTTGTCAGGGGCATTGCTTATACTCATTTCTTAATCCCTACTGATGCGTATCAAAAGAGTGTAGTGGAGGTATATGGCATCAATTATGTAGTACAATAGAGAAATCATGCACAAAGTAGCCTACACAATCGCAAAGCACATGAAATATATTCCAATGCGCAGCACATACAAGTATAGCCTAGTTTCAGCGGAATATGATCTGCAGACAGCAAGAGTGTGCAGCTCTCAACTGGTTTTGCCATGCAGAAGCTCATAGAAGGAGGACATCGGTAGCGGGTAGGGTATGAAAGACATTTTATCTACTAGGAAATGCTAACTAAAGGCAACAATGGGTATGCAAACCAGGTATTGAAAAAGTTTAGTCAGAAGTGTTGGTTAGTAGGCCATTTGTGATGTACAATTGTCATCATGCGCTATTTGCATCAGGGGAGTAGACATGGATGGGCCTGGGTGGACAGAGGCCCACCCACTGGAGAGCCAGGCCCTGACAGGTCCACCCAAACAGATTGATGTGGTTTAAGCATTGTGTGGACTTCGACCATCCACCCATTTTAAAAAAAATTACGTGGGATTTTGAGAGTGAAAACTCAATTAAAAAAGCATAAGACACGATTTTTCACACAGGGTGCCTTTCCTTTGCTGGGCAGGTTGTTTGGAAACTTTTTGGCAAAATGCACAACTATTACTTCCCATTGCAAAAAAACTAACTTTTCACAGTTAGCACACAAAGTAACCGGTGATCTAAAGTTTAAAGTGGAACTGACAGCGTTTGAACTACTTTGCAGATATGAAACAAACAGACAATCATAATATCACAAAAAAAATAATAATCACGGACCAACCAACTTCATGAGAGGTTTTAAAAATAGGAACCATTTGACTCAACGTGACGAGTCAAATATGACGTACAGTCGTGGCCAAAAGTTTTGATAATGACACAAATATTAATTTCCAAAGTTTGCTGCTTCAGTGTCTTTAGATACTTTTGTCAGATGTTACTATGGAACACTGAAGTATAATTAAAAGCATTTCATAAGTGTCAAAGGCTTCTATTGACAATTACATGAAGTTGATGCAAAGAGTCAATATTTGCAGTGTTTGACCCTTCTTTTTCTAGACCTCTGCAATCCGCCCTGGCATGCTGTCAATTCACTTCTGGGCCACATCCTGGCTGATGGCAGCCCATTCTTGCATAATCAATGCTTGGAGTTTGTCAGAATTTGTGGGTTTTTGTTTGTCCACCCGCCTCTTGAGGATTGACCACAAGTTCTCAATGGGATTCAGGTCTGGGGAGTTTCCTGGCCATGAACCCAAAATATTGATGTTTTGTTCCCCGAGCCACTTAGTTATCACGTTTGCCTTATGGCAAGGTGCTCCATCATGCTGGAAAAGGCATTGTTCGTCACCAAACTGTTCCTGGATGGTTGGGAGAAGTTGGTCTCTGAGGATGTGTTGGTACCATTGTTTATTCATGACTGTGTTCTTAGGCAAAATTGTGAGTGAGCCCACTCCCTTGGCTGAGAAGCAACCCCACACATGAATGGTCTCAGGATGCTTTACTGTTGGCATGACACAGATGGTAGTGCCCACCTTGTCTTCTCCGGACAAGCTTTTTCAGGATGCCCCACAATCGGAAAGGGGATTCATCAGAGAAAATGACTTTACCCAAGTCCTCAGCAGTCCAATACCTGTACCTTTTGCAGAATATCAGTCTGTCCATTATGTTTTTCCTGGAGAGAAGTATCTTCTTTGCTGCTCTTCTTGACACCAGGCCATCCTTCAAAAGTCTTTGCCTCACTGTGTGTGCAGATGCACTCACACCTGCCTGCTGCCATTCCTGAGCAAGCTCTGTACTGGAGGTGCCCTGATCCCGCAGCTGAATCAACTTTAGGAGACGGTCCTGAAGCTTGCTGGACTTTCTTGGGTGCCCTGAAGGCTTCTTCGCAACAATGAACCGCTCTTCTTGAAGTTATTGATGATCCGGTAAATGGTTGATTTAGGTGCAATCTTACTGGCAGCAATATCCTTGCCTGTGAAGCCCTTTTTGTGCAAAGCAATGATGACGGCACGTGTTTTCTTGCAGGTAAACATGGTTGACAGAGAAAGAACAATGATTCCAAGCACCACCCTCCTTTTGAAGCTTCCAGTCTGTTATTCAAACTTAATTAGCATGACAGAGTGATCTCCAGCCTTGTCCTCATCAACACTCACATCTGTGTTAATGAGAGAATCACTGACATGATGTCAGCTGGTCCTTTTGTGGCAGGGCTGAAATGCAGTGGAAATGTTTTTGGGGGGATTCGGTTCATTTGCATGGCAAAGAGGGACTTTGCAATTAATTGCAATTCATCTGATCACTCTTCATAACATTCTGGAGTATATGCAAATTGCCATCATACAAACTGAGGCAGCAGACTTTGTGAAAATGAATGTGTGTCATTCTCAAAACCTTTGGCCAGGACTGTACACGAAGGCATTGTTGGCAGAATAGATGGATGCAGTTCAATGCATGATTTACATAATTCACCCAAACATTTCTTGGCAGTCCAACAAATATTGCTATCAGGTTGTAAATCACAGCTGGCCTGGTACATTGTTTGCTGCCTCCATTCAGGATGCACTGTTTCAGTTTCAATGACTCAATATTCTGGACAAAAAACGGACAAATGTAACTAATGCTGGAAATGTCAATACAATCAAACTAACAAGGGCAATGACCCCAAATCATTCATAACGTGGCTAATAGGCTAGCGTATCTATTGTAGAAAGCAAAAAATACAGAGCCTAGCATTAGCTAGGAGGACGCCATGCCATGCCATTGGAGGAGTGGGTGAGTGATTGACTTTTTCAGTGGCTATACACAACTATAGATGCAGGACTCATTTGGTTTGCTACCAAGAACTTGAACGACTGTTATCCAGTTAGCATATATCTTGCCATATTGCATCTCCACCCCAAAGCCCTTGCTTGGAAGTGTACTTCGCCAGACTGCCAAGAATCGTGCCCTCATCCAGGCCAAGGTGGCGAGACACAGTAGTGATGACACCATAGGCCTTGTTGATATCTGCACCAGACTGGATGCTCTTGCCAACATACATGAGGTCCAACATGTACGCTGCAGCGTGTATGGGCTTCAGGCAGAAGTCTTCACGCTTTATGATGCATTTCAGAACTGTAGTTTCCTCTGCTTGGAGCCACAGCGAAGTGTTACGGAAGTGTTAGGGAAGTACAGATTTCTTCTCTTACATCTGCAAGCAGAGTCTGAACATCAGACAGGATAGCATTGTCTCCCTCAATCCGTGCAATGGCTCCTGCAATAGGTTTTAGGAGTTTCAGGCTGCTGAAAAATACATCATCCAGGAGGATCCTCTTGATGGGGCTGTCCATATCGGCAGACTGTGACATGGCCATTTCTTGGAGAGACTCCTTCCCCTCCAGGAGACAGTCAAACATGATGACAACACCACCCCAACAACGGGTGTTGCTGGGGAGATCAATGTGGTGCTCTTATTCTTCTCACTTTGCTTGGTGAGGTAGATTGCTGCTATAACTTGATGACCCTTCACATACCTAACCATTTCCTTGGCTCTCATGTAGTGTATCCATTTTGTTCAGTGCCATGATGTCCTTGAGGAGCAGATTCAATACATGAGCAGCACAGCCAATGGGTGGGATGTGAGGGTAGGACTTTAGACCAAGCAGCCTTCATGTTCACAGCAGTGTCTGTCACCAGTGCAAATACCTTCTGTGGTCCAAGGTCATTGATGTCTGCCTTCAGCTCATCTGCAATGTAGAGACCGGTGTGTCTGTTGTCTCTTGTGTCTGTGCTCTTACAGAATACTGGTTGAGTGGTGTAGATTTTGTAGTTAATTATTCCTTGCCCATGAACATTTGACCACCCATCAGAGAGGATTGCAATACAGTCTGCTTTCTCTATGATTTGCTTGACCTTCACTTGAACTCTGTTGAAATATGCATCCAGCAAATTAGTAGATAATGCATGTCTGTCTGGTTGGAGGAGTGTATGCTGGGTGAAGAACATTCAGAAATCTCTTCCAATACACATTGCCTGTGAGCATCAGAGGTGAACCAGTTGCATACACAGCTCGAGCAGGACATTCACCAGCGTTTCTCTGACTACGTTCCTTCATTGAGTTAAAAAAAACGTATGATTCCAGGAGGACCATGAGCTGTTGCTACCGATAAGGTGTCTAATTCATCATTTTCACCTCAAATAGAAGTAGAGGGACTTTTGTCAGAGGTTGCTTGTTGTTATCTCTTAAGGAACTTTATGCAAATGACCAGATGATTCTGCATCTTTGTTGCATTCTTCACATATGATTTGGCACAGTATTTGCAAATGTACACAGCTTTTCCTTCTACATTAGCTGCAGTGAACTGTCTCCACACATCAGATAGTGCCCTTGGCATTTTCCTGTAAAGATTAGAAAAAAATACCAAATACAATTCCATGTACAGAAAAATAGTTAAGCAGTTAGATTAAACAACTGCATTGTAAGATACATGTTTTAAAATGGAAACAGGTGAATTAACAGTCCTCAGTTAGTAGGCTCACATGGTAGCAAAATCTAACTCGTAGAAATTGTTAACAAGTTAGAAATGACTTAAACACACTTTGCTGTAGGCTACTATTTACTAGTTAACAAAAAAAATATGTATGTCATATAAAATATATTCACTCCACCCAGTATTGTTATCAAAACGTATCAGAAAGCATGTAGTCCTTGGCTCAGACAGTGTAGTAGTGTGAACTCAATAGCATCTCATTAGTTTGCAATATCTTGAGAATCAGCTGTACATGTGATGGAAGAGTGCACTGCACATGTGATGGAAAAAAATCACTGTGCATGCAGAGGGTTGCAATTCTATTGAATTGGGGATAGTTTAACCAAAATATGCCACAAAACCTAAGAATTGCCTTATGTGTATCCCACAAAAAAAGGTTAACTGTTATAGGTTAATGTTTTTGATGAATTTAAGCAAAATTCCCCAAATTCCCGGGCTTAACTTCTCATGTAAATTTTTGGAAAAAAATTCAGACATTTTCCAGTAAGTTTCCAACTCTTTGCAACCCTACAGCTGAAAACGTTTGAGAGGGTTTATCTAATGTTCCTTCGTTAGAGTTTAGCTCTTCTTGCTCTGGCTAGCATTAGTTGAAGCCAAATGAGGTGTTGGCTTTAGGGATGATCAGTGAGATACGCCTGCTGCAGCGCGTGCGCGTTTGATTTGTCTAATCTTAGCAATTTCTTCTTAGCTAGCTACATAGCCGTCTTTGTATCATAGATAATTGCGTAATTATCGTATTTCGTCGTCCTAACGCAGTCTACACTGCCCTGCAGCTAGCCAGCTAACTAACGTCCACCGTTAGCTAGTCCACCGTCTACCGATTAGCAGCACAACTATTACACTCAACTGAACGACTTGATTAGTGTAGTGTTAGCTAGCTACATAGTTGTCTTTGCTGTCTTCGTACCCAAGATAATTGTGTAGTTTAGAGTGTGTAGTTTTATGTCGTCCTTAACATAGGAGACTCTGCTAGCTAGCCAACAGCTAGCCAACGTCTACCGAACAGAACTTCTGCACTCAACAATCCGGTCGCATTTCGCTTCGCTCCACAGGTAGTATCACATTTTTCATTTCATTTCATTACAGTACAACGGCTTGATTTGTTTGATCGTAGCTAGCTACATAGCTAGCTACATAGCCGTCTTTGTATCAAAGATAATTGTGTAGTCTAGAGCGATTTCCTAGGTTAGCTAGCCAGCTATTGTCGTTCTTTTAACGCAACGTAACGTAATCAACACTGCTAGCTAGCCAGCTAGCCCCGAATAGCAGCACAGTAGAAACTATTACACTCAACGGAACGACTTGATTAGTGTAGTGTCAACAACGCAGCCAATGCCAGCTAGCCTACATAGTCAACAACGCAGCCTCTGCCAGCTAGCCTACTTCAGCAGTACTGTATCATTTTAATCATTTTAGTCAATAAGATTCTTGCTACGTAAGCTTAACTTTCTGAACACTCGTGACGTGTAGTCCACTTGTCATTCCAATCTCCTTTGCATTAGCGTAGCCTCTTGTGTAGCCTGTCAACTATGTGTCTGTCTATCCCTGTTCTCTCCTCTCTGCACAGACCATACAAACGCTCCACACCGCGTGGCCGCGGCCACCCTAATCTGGTGGTCCCAGCGCGCACGACCCACGTGGAGTTCCAGGTCTCCGGTAGCCTCTGGAACTGCCGATCTGCGGCCAACAAGGCAGAGTTCATCTCCGCCTATGTCTCCCTCCAGTCCCTCGACTTCTTGGCACTGACGGAAACATGGATCACCACAGACAACACTGCTACTCCTACTGCTCTCTCTTCGTCTGCACACGTGTTCTCGCACACCCCGAGAGCTTCTGGTCAGCGGGGTGGTGGCACCGGGATCCTCATCTCTCCCAAGTGGTCATTCTCTCTTTCTCCCCTTACCCATCTGTCTATCGCCTCCTTTGAATTCCATGCTGTCACAGTTACCAGCCCTTTCAAGCTTAACATCCTTATCATTTATCGCCCTCCAGGTTCCTCGGAGAGTTCATCAATGAGCTTGATGCCTTGATAAGCTCCTTTCCTGAGGACGGCTCACCTCTCACAGTTCTGGGCGACTTTAACCTCCCCACGCCTACCTTTGACTCATTCCTCTCTGCCTCCTTCTTTCCACTCCTCTCCTCTTTTGACCTCACCCTCTCACCTTCCCCCTACTCACAAGGCAGGAAATACGCTCGACCTCATCTTTACTAGATGCTGTTCTTCCACTAACCTCGTTGCAACTCCCCTCCAAGTCTCCGACCACTACCTTGTATCCTTTTCCCTCTCGCTCTCATCCAACACTTCCCACACTGCCCCTACTCGGATGGTATCGCGCCGTCCCAACCTTTCGCTCTCTCTCCCCCGCTACTCTCTCCTCTTCCATCCTATCATCTCTTCCCTCTGCTCAAACCTTCTCCAACCTATCTCCTGATTCTGCCTCCTCAACCCTCCTCTCCTCCCTTTCTGCATCCTTTGACTCTCTATGTCCCCTATCCTCCAGGCCGGCTCGGTCCTCCCCTCCCGCTCCGTGGCTCGACGACTCATTGCGAGCTCACAGAACAGGGCTCCGGGCAGCCGAGCGGAAATGGAGGAAAACTCGCCTCCCTGCGGACCTGACATCCTTTCACTCCCTCCTCTCTACATTTTCCTCTTCTCTCTCTGCTGCTAAAGCCACTTTCTACCACTCTAAATTCCAAGCATCTGCCTCTAACCCTAGGAAGCTCTTTGCAACCTTCTCCTCCCTCCTGAATCCTCCTCCCCCTCCCCCCCCTCCTCCCTCTCTGCAGATGACTTCGTCAACCATTTTGAAAAGAAGGTCGACGACATCCGATCCTCGTTTGCTAAGTCAAACGACACCGCTGGTTCTGCTCACACTGCCCTACCCTGTGCTCTGACCTCTTTCCCCCTCTCTCTCCAGATGAAATCTCGCGTCTTGTGACGGCCGGCCGCCCTACAACCTGCCCGCTTGACCCTATCCCCTCCTCTCTTCTCCAGACCATTTCCGGAGACCTTCTCCCTTACCTCACCTCGCTCATCAACTCATCCCTGACCGCTGGCTACGTCCCTTCCGTCTTCAAGAGAGCGAGAGTTGCACCCCTTCTGAAAAAACCTACACTCGATCCCTCCGATGTCAACAACTACAGACCAGTATCCCTTCTTTCTTTTCTCTCCAAAACTCTTGAACGTGCCGTCCTTGGCCAGCTCTCCCGCTATCTCTCTCAGAATGACCTTCTTGATCCAAATCAGTCAGGTTTCAAGACTAGTCATTCAACTGAGACTGCTCTTCTCTGTATCACGGAGGCGCTCCGCACTGCTAAAGCTAACTCTCTCTCCTCTGCTCTCATCCTTCTAGACCTATCGGCTGCCTTCGATACTGTGAACCATCAGATCCTCCTCTCCACCCTCTCCGAGTTGGGCATCTCCGGCGCGGCCCACGCTTGGATTGCGTCCTACCTGACAGGTCGCTCCTACCAGGTGGCGTGGCGAGAATCCGTCTCCACACCACGTGCTCTCACCACTGGTGTCCCCAGGGCTCTGTTCTAGGCCCTCTCCTATTCTCGCTATACACCAAGTCACTTGGCTCTGTCATAACCTCACATGGTCTCTCCTATCATTGCTATGCAGACGACACACAATTAATCTTCTCCTTTCCCCTTCTGATGACCAGGTGGCGAATCGCATCTCTGCATGTCTGGCTGACATATCCGTGTGGATGACGGATCACCACCTCAAGCTGAACCTCGGCAAGACGGAGCTGCTCTTCCTCCCGGGGAAGGACTGCCCGTTCCATGATCTCGCCATCACGGTTGACAACTCCATTGTGTCCTCCTCCCAGAGCGCTAAGAACCTTGGCGTGATCCTGGACAACACCCTGTCGCTCTCAACTAACATCAAGGCGGTGGCCCGTTCCTGTAGGTTCATGCTCTACAACATCCGCAGAGTACGACCCTGCCTCACACAGGAAGCGGCGCAGGTCCTAATCCAGGCACTTGTCATCTCCCGTCTGGATTACTGCAACTCGCTGTTGGCTGGGCTCCCTGCCTGTGCCATTAAACCCCTACAACTCATCCAGAACGCCGCAGCCCGTCTGGTGTTCAACCTTCCCAAGTTCTCTCACGTCACCCCGCTCCTCCGCTCCCTCCACTGGCTTCCAGTTGAAGCTCGCATCCGCTACAAGACCATGGTGCTTGCCTCACGGAGCTGTGAGGGGAACGGCACCTCAGTACCTCCAGGCTCTGATCAGGCCCTACACCCAAACAAGGGCACTGCGTTCATCCACCTCTGGCCTGCTCGCCTCCCTACCACTGAGGAAGTACAGTTCCCGCTCAGCCCAGTCAAAACTGTTCGCTGCTCTGGCCCCCCAATGGTGGAACAAACTCCCTCACGACGCCAGGACAGCGGAGTCAATCACCACCTTCCGGAGACACCTGAAACCCCACCTCTTTAAGGAATACCTAGGATAGGATAAAGTAATCCCTCTCACCCCCTCCCCTGAAAAGATTTAGATGCACTACTGTTCCACTGGAGGTCATAAGGTGAATGCACCAATTTGTAAGTCGCTCTGGATAAGAGCGTCTGCTAAATGACTTAAATGTAAATGTAAATGTTGATGATCTTGTTGTTGTTGATGTGCATAACTGAGGGAGAGAGAACCTACCGTTTCATGGTTGTTTGATCGATAGGACTGTAAAGTTACCAAATTTACCGTGATTTTGACATATTTACAGAAATCCATTCAGGTGAATTTTGAGGTTTTTGGCGAATGTGTTATAATGATCTCAAGTCACGCTGTTGCAACTGCCTGTTCAGTTCTACACAGTCCAGTTCAAATTGAATGATGGCAGGCCCGAGTGGTAAATGGCTTGTTTGTAATGTGATTGGTTGATTCCACTATCATTCAAAATGTTTGCCCCAATACAATTCAATGGAAGATGCCTTTATCTAGCTTCTGATGGCTTAGCCAATGGCTGACTTAGCTAACTAGATGTATCTCCCCAGAGACCAGAAAAGAAAATCCGGATTGGATATTTTTTTTCTCTTCATTGTGGCTCGTTGTCCATTCCAAAAAAAACTGAACAGATTAAGTCAGAACATCATTTAAAATAATTATATTGCTATCATTATTATATTACTATAATCATTATTTTATAAATCCTTAGCCCTTCTCTGAAGATGTAGAAGGCCCCTTGTTCCCCACTGTGTTTGGGTTAGTAATAATTTGTGACTCGTTTCAGGAAACTAGGCGTATGTCGTGCACTACTTCACAGGAGAGTTATTTGAATGTAAACTTTTTTTATTTTTTTTTAAATGCATTTTTGGGAAGAAATGCCTTCTGGAACATGTGAACTTTCATGTGCCTTAATAACAAACTTGTATGTCATATATAACTACAAATACAATTGTTAAATTACAAGCCTAGTTGGTTTAGCCACGGAAAAAGTCAGGAACCTTCCCGCTAGCCATGATTGTCTGAGATAATGGATGGGCTGGACATGCTGAGAGATGAGTTCGGATTAGTCTGCCATGTAGCACGCTTCTGTCTATAACATGAGATAGTCAGTCAGTATGTGTATGTAATCTTTTCGAACTCAGATTCTTTGAAAGATATCACGTAATAGAACTGCAAAAGTGTTGCTCTCGACCTTTCTTGAGGACCGAGTTTTTAAACTAGTGGAATTCCCGGTGGAATTAAAGTATGATAGCTAAGGAGATGGAGAAAGTTCTGGCGTTTGATTGCAAATATGCAGAGGGAGTCGAAAAGAGAACACACAGAAGGCTGTTGTATAAAACACCTGGTTCCGGATTACATTCAAACTAAAGGCAACCATGGCATCCGTGACAGAGAGTGAGAAGCGTCAGAAAGTAGTTTTGTCAAGTCAAAGTGTACTGTAGGCTAGCTAACGTTAGCTGGCTGGCTCGCTAGCTAACGCTACGTGTATGATCTGTTTAGTAATATTATTCATATCTCAGAGCCATTTGCATTGCTAGTCATAGCCTAATGTTGGCTAGCTAACTAACATTGAACCTAGTTGGATAGCTACATGCAGATTCATGCAGGGTAGTAACGTTATGAGTTGGGATTATGGTTCATTGTTTAGCTAGCTAGCTAGCTACATGTCTAAACAAAAGACACTATGCAAGTAACCATTTCAATAGAATGTTTTATGATGTCACTGCGACAACTATCGATAGACGTAGCTGGTAAATTCGCTCTGGCTATCTACTCCTATTTCAGAGCACTCTCGTCTGAGTGTACCAGAGCGCAGAATAACTGGCAAATTTAGGAACGCTCAACACCTGTTGAATATGGCCGGTGCAAGAAAACGTCAGCAAAAAACTGCAATTCAATTGTTGCCAGTAGCACAGTTTCATTCACCAACGCTCTGGATAACATAAAAACAACCTAACCAGCTCTGCTAGGTTGAGTAAAATGGTCAGTGTGAGCGGTTCTCCCATTTGTGTCTGGAAGTAGCTAGCAAGCTAGCCAGTGTTAGTTTGGGTGCTTGACTGCTGTTGTTAGGTGAGAACGCTCGGATCAACCACAACCCTACTCCTCGGCCAGAGCGCCCAGTGTGCGCACTGAACGCTCCGAGAGCGAACCGCTCTGAGTTTTACGAACAGACATTCTGACAATGTTCTGAGTTTACAAACACCCAGAGCGCACTCTGGTACTCCAGATTGAATTTACGAACACAGCCGTAGTATAAACCAGCGTTGAGTCTTGAAATCTTTGGTTGTTTAGTACATGGCCTCATGTGAGTCCTTAAAGAGATGGGTGGGGCTAAGGCTTAAGAGGGTGTGAACGATGCTGAATGGGTGTAGACAAAGAAGAGCTCTTTAGGTTTACAAAAATGTTCAAGGGCCATTTTCTCAAAAATGAGGTTACAAGTTTATCAACTTTCAAAAGCAGAATTACTTTCCCATTGTTCCTCAACTCTAGTGTATTATATACCATTTTCTAGCTCTGTGTCTTTACTTTTATCCAATGTAAAAAACACCATTTCAAATTTTGCTACATAAGACCAAATTGAGCCAGTCGGTCACATTTGTAGAGTGGCTCTATTTTCCCTCAGTATGCATTTTTTCACTATTTCGAATGTCTAAAGAATCCATATGTTGTTCTGAAATATGAGCACAGAAATACTGGACATTTTGAAATCTTGTTATGGTGCTGATTTGACAAAATTGCAATCGTGGTCTTGAATTGGAATCGCATATTTCTGGTTTCGGTCTTGAAACTGTCTCGGACCCCTTGTCCCCCCCAATCTTGGATCGGTCTCGCTTTAGGTGGTCTCGAACACAACACTACTGGTAGGCCTCATGTTTGGTTTCTTCCATCCCCAAAGTCTTTCTCTCCTTTCACCAAATACTTCTATGGATTTCTGAAGATGAGTAGATATTTAGAAATAATGATTGGTATCACAAATGGCAGTTTACTTGAAACATCTCGTGGATCTCTAACCTCAAAGTACTACTTTTGAAGTAGTAAGTCAGTATAGCTTAGGGGTGTGCACATTAAATCGTTGTGAAACATTAAAACGTTTAAACGAAGTTGGGATCCCTAACCAAAAACAGTTCACTTATCACAAAACATGTTATTTTCCTTGTTATAACCGATAGGCTATTAAGGCATGGGGAAGTTGTGTAATTCAAGTAAAACCAAAGTGGAAGAGGCAAACTTTAGGCTACTTGGTGAATTTGCAAGGCATGCAAGACAAGATATTGCGAGATGCAAATTACCAAACATATGAGCACGCTTCTACTTCTGCCTCTCTCTCCCTCACACTGTCCTGCCTGCTCTGGCTCTTTGCTAATGATGCAAGTGAGTGTTTAGTCTTCTGTCTGTTGTGTGTAGAATATCCTAGCCTAGGGCCATCCGAGTGGCACAGCGGTCTTTGGCCAGGGGGCTTTACTTAGCTCATTGCGCTCTAGTGACTCCTTGTGGCGGGCTGGGCGCCTGCAAGCTGACTTCTGTTCGTCAGTTGAACGGTGTTTCCTCCGACACATTGGTGCTTCTGGGTTAAGCCAGCGGGTGTTAAGAGGCTTGGAGACGTGGCTTGGCGGGTCAAACTTTTTTTAGGATGCAAGACTCTAACTTTGCCTCTCACGTTGGGGAGTTGCAGCGATGAGACAAGATCGCAATTGGATATCACAAAATTGGGGAGAAAAAGGGGTTAAAATGTATTTTTTTATTATTAATAAATAAAGAATATCCTAGCCTATTCATCACACCAAAGTCTTCAATCTTGCGAGCTTGGGGGTAGCCTACTCTTCATTTGTCACGTATACTGCCTCTCCAGCCTCAAGGTCATCAGTCTGCTGATTATCTCGCACACTTGTCACCATCATCTCACGCACCTGCGCCTCATGACACTCACCTGGACTCCATCACCTCCTTGATTATCTTCTCTATATCAGTCACTCCCCTTGGCTCTTTCCTCAGGTGTTCTTGACTTTTCATGTCGGTGCTTTGTTTGTGTTTCGTGTTCATTGTTTATTTTATTTATTAAAACACTCACTCCCTAAACTTGCTTCCCGACTCTCAGCGCACTCGTTACAGATTAACATCACACCTAAGGGAAGCATCAGGAGTGTTTTCTTATTCCATTTTTTGTGTCAGAGTAATGACATCGGGTCCGGGAACTGCTACAGGCTTTCCCCTGGCTCATCAGGCTCTCATGCCTCTGCCAGACCGCCAGGCTGCCCTGCTTCCACCGGCTCGTTAGGTTCTCATGGCTCAGCCGGATCGCCAGGCTCTCTTGCCTCAACCGATCTGCAAAGTTCCCGTGCCCCAGCTGACTCGACAGGTTCCCGTGCCTCAGCTGGCGTGACAGGTCCTCAGCAGGGGTGACCGGTCTGCTCCTGATCCCCAGATTCGTCCCCTTTGTTGGCGTCCTGCGGCTGGAGCCACGCGTCAGGGAGGGAGTACTAGGTCATCAGTAGTAGGTCATCAGGCTGCCGATTATCCTGCACACCTGTCACCATCGTCTCGCTCACCTGCGCCTCATGACACTCACCTGGACTCCATCACCTCCTTGATGATCTTCCCTATATCCGTCACTCCCCTTGGCTCTTTCCTCAGGTGTTATTGACTTTTCATGTCGGTGCGTTGGTTGTGTTTCGTGTTCATTGTTTATTTAAAACACTCACTCCCTGAACTTGCTTTCCGACTCTCAGCGCACTCGTCACATAATGTTTGCCTCATGAAATTACAGGAGACTACTGGTAGCCTGTATGTATTTCGCTTTTCAGACTAAATTGAATGTGGCCCTTTGGAAGCCCCTTGGCTATGGTATGTTTGTTTGTCTGTCTGTTAGGGTAGGCTATACTACGTTTCTTTAAATGCCGACACAAAACCTTCTCTGGTGATATGACCGGCCATTTTACGTGTCTGTAAAGGAATGCCACTTATGAAGCGGGACTAAAATCCATCACTAAGCAACCAGAAGTGTCATTCTAATCATTTTGAGCTTCTGCGCGCAGCCAGTTTGCCTGCGTGCAGACCACTCTCTCCTAAAAAAGTACTTTAATGTTTGTTAAATACCGTGACATACCAAGACATTTAGTAGAAATACCATTAAAAAAACAACACAGCAGCACATCAATCAGCTACATTTATTGTTGTCAGAGAAAAGAAACGGAACATTTTACGCCGGAGCAGAATTCTGCTGTCTGAAAAGGTACAGACCGGATGCAGCACTTTTTGAAATGGTCTGAAAAGTTATCAGTTGTCATTATCGACATGTTACTGTTGCTGCGTTCTGCCTGTAAAGGGTTACAGTAGATAGAACATAATTGCCTGGTCCTAGAGGTGATACACACGTAATAGGACCATTATTCTGCATTGTACATTTAATGATATTTCTTATCGTTTAACTAATAAAAAAAAGAGCTGTTTAAACGTTAAGCACAATTGTCCATTTGTATCCCAAGTACAGCTGATGTGACCGAGTAGAGACGAGTAGTAGTAGTAGTAAGTAGAGTATAGCTGACAAGTGTAGAATAGTAGGATCAAGTAGAGGAGTAGTATAGTATATTATAGTAAGGTATAGTATAGTTCTTACCAGACAGACAGAGGGGCAGTGAACTGGGAAGAGGAGGGCAGCACACTGGAGAGCGGAGGACACCACTGGACCACGTTCTGTACAGAGAGAGAGATGGTGAGAGAGAGAGATGGTGAGAGAGAGAGAGATGGTGAGAGAGAGAGAGAGAGAAAAAGAGGGAAGAAAATATATTTTCTGAATGTTCTCCCACTCACAAGATAGAGATATTCTGCTAGTAGTTACAGTAATAACATGTCTGATTATTGAGGATGGCTCTAATGCCTCCAGAAAAAAACCACTGTGTTGACATTTAGTTCACACATCCTCAAATACTCATCAATGCATATGTGCTGCTGCATTTGGACATTTTCATCATACCTCTCCCTCTGCCTTTCTGAAAAATAAACTTTGAATAACAAGCTGTTTGGTAATGCATGTTCCCTAACCAAGAATAGCTGCTGGAAATGAGCTGGAAAATCACAAAACTGGTGCTACATCTGCCGATTAGCAGAGGGAGAGGGGGACGGGGAGAGAGACAGAGAGAGAGAAAGCAGAATTAGGACGATACCAGCAAATGATCTAAATCCAGAAAAAAGAGCCAATAAATTCTACAACCAACAAAAAGGAATTGATTCCCAAGCCTTCCATGACAAACCCTACCCTCATAGGTACGTGCAATGCCGTCGGTGGTACGCCAAATAAAAAAGTGATTAAGCTTTTTCTTTTATACAATAAAATTGCCTCGTTTCACTGGCAAAAATCAAATGTAACCATCTAGTGTTCAGCGAAATAACAACACAATGTCAAATACAGGTAGCCTAGTCAAATAATTAACATCCAATCACATTAATCGTTACTCTCTCGTGGGAATTCCACTAACGGTCCAAATGTAGCCAAACGTAGCTGCTGCTCATGGTATCTGTACTGATGGTGCAAAAGCCATGACACGGAGACATAGTGGACTGGTAACACGTGCAGGCAGTTGCTCCCGACGCCACTTGGGTACACTGCAGCATCCACTGAGAGGCTCTTACTGCCAAGGGAATGCCTGACAGCTTGAAAGACGTTTTGGACAATACAATTCTCACCCCCCCCCCCTTAAAATATTTAGATGCACTATTGTAAAGTGGCTGTTCCACTGGATGTCTTAAGGTGAACGCACCAATTTGTAAGTCGCTCTGGATAAGAGCGTCTGCTAAATGACTTAAATGTAAATGTAAATGTTAAAGCAAGGCTCCTGAACTCTTGTGTATTTACTGCACTATGTAATGATATGGGCAGCGGTCATGTATCGCTTTTAGAACATACAGAAGTGCACTGGTTGTCAAGAGGCTAAGTATTGACACTTTTTTTGATACGGGCAGCAACCATGTAACACTTTTACTGGTTATCAAGGGGGAAAGTATTTAATGTAGAGACAAGCTTGAAATTGTCTTTACTGACCATCATTTTCACTTGTCTGACTGCTTGCATGACTGGCCTATCTGGGTGATGTTTTTTCTCGCCTGAAAGATCTGAATCTAGGATTACAGGGCTTCCTCCGCAACTATATTCAATGTGCGGGACAAACTTGAGGCTATGATTAAGAAGTTAAATCTCTTCTAAGTCTACATTAACAAGGACAACACACTGGTCTTTCTATCATTGTATGATTTTTTATTTTGTGCAAATGAACTCAAGCTTACGGACAATGTCAAATGTGATATAGTGAAGTACTTTTCCCGACACAAACAACTGGATTCATTATCCATTTCATGCCCTGCCTCCAGTCCACTTACCGATATCTGAACAAGAGAGCCTCATCGCAATTGCAACAAGCGGTTCTGTGAAAATGTAATTTAATCATAATTTAAGCCACTGCCAGATTTCTGGATTGGGCTGCGCTCAGAGTATCCTGCCTTGGCAAATCAAGCTGTTAAGACACTGATGCCCTTTGCAACCACGTACCTATCTATGTGAGAGTGGATTCTCGGCCCTCACTAGCATGAAAACTAAATACAGGCACAGACTGTGTGTGGAAAATTACTTAAGACTGACTCTCCCCAATACAACCCAACATTGCAGAGTTATGTGCATCCCTTCAAGCACACCCTTTTCATTAACCTGTGGTGAGTTATTCACAATTATCGATGGACAAATAAGGTGTTAAATGTAAAATGGTTAAATAAAGAGCAAAATTATTGATTATTAATATATTATTACTTGTGCCCCGGTCCTATAAGAGCTCTTTGTCACTTCCCAAGAGCCGGGTTGTGACAAAAGCTCACACTCATTCTTGTTTAATGTCACGTCCCTGACCATTAGAAGCCTGTATTTTCTATGGTAGAGTAGGTCAGGGCGTGACTGGGGGGCTGTTCTAGTTTATATTTTCTATGTGGGGTTCTAGGTTTGATTTTCTATGTTGGTGATTTGTATGATTCCCAATTAGAGGCAGCTGGTTATCGTTGTCTCTAATTGGGGATCATACTTAAGTAGCATGTTTTCCACCTGTGGGTTATGGGATATTGTTTATGTTTAGTTGCCTGTTAGCACTGCATTGTCGTCACGGTTCGTTTATTCTTTATTGTATTTGCTTAAGTTTCACTTTATTCATTAAAAGTATGTGGAACTCTACGTACGCTGCGCCTTGGTCCGACCATTATTACGAACAATGTGACATTTAATAAATGTATTGTATAGTGTGTGTGTGGCAGGCTTACAATGATGGCAAAAAACAACATTTGAGAGTGCGCTGACCCTGGTGCTAGAGGAGGTACACAGCCGGAGGTTGAATGTTTGAAGCGATACAGGACTATAACAAGTTTGGGAACCACTGAACTAGAGAATAGTCCCCTTAGCAAGCTGGTCCTGGGGCTCTGTTCACAAACACACCCCACAGAGGCCCAGGACTGCAACACAATTAGACCCAACAAATCATGAGAAAACAAAAAGATAATTACTTGACACATTGGAAAGAATTAGCCAAAAACAGAGCAAACAAGAATGCAATGTGGCCCTAAACAGGGAGTACACAGTGACAGAATACCTGACCACTGTGACTGAACCAAAATTAAGGAAAGCTTTCACTATGTACAGACTCAGTGAGCATAGCCTTGCTATTGAGAGAGGCCGCCGTAGGCAGACCTGGCTCTCAAGAGAAGACAGGCTATGTGAACACTGTCCACAAAATGAGGTGGAAACTGAGCTTCACTTCCTAACCTCCTGTCAAATGTATGACCATATTATAGACTCATATTTCCCTCACAGACCCACAAAGAATTTTAAAACAAATCCAATTTTCAGAAATTCCCATATACAATGCATTCATTAAGTATTCAGACCCCTTCCCTTTTTCAACATTCTGTTATGTTACAACCTTATTCTAAAATTGATTAAATAACAATTCCTCATCAATCCACACACAATATCACATAATGACAAAGTGAAAACAGGTTTAGAGACATTTTTGCAATTGTAATTACAAATAAAAAACAGAAAAACCTTAGTTACATAAGTCTTCAGACCCTTTGCTATGAGACTCGACATTGAGCTCCGGTGCATCCTGCTTCCATTGATCATCCTTGAGATGTTTCTACAACTTGATTGGAGTCCACCTGTGGTAAATTCAATTGATTGGACACGATTTGGAAAGACACACACCTGTCTATATAAGGTCCCACAGTTGACAGTGCATGCCAGAGCCATGAGGTTGAAGGAATTGTCCGTAGAGCTCCGAGACAGGATTGTGTCGAGGCACAGATCTGAGGAAGGGTACCTAACAATTTATGCAGCATTGAAGGTCCCCAAGAATACAGTGGCCTCCATCATTCTTAAAGGAAAGAAGTTTGGAACCACCAACACTCCTCCTAGGGCTGGCCGCCCGGCCAAACTGTGCAATCAGAGGAGAAGTGCCTTGGTCAGTGAAGGGACCAAGACTCCGATGGTCACTCTGACAAAGCTCCAGAGTTCCCCTGTGGAGATGGGAGAACCTTCCAGAAGGACAACCATCTCTGCAGCACTCCACCAATCAGGCATTTACGGTGGCCAGACGGAAGCCACTCCTCAGTAACTGGTCTGATGAAACCAAGATTGAACTCTTTGGCCTGAATGCCAAGCGTCACGTCTGGAGGAAACCTGGCACCATCCCTATGGTGAGGAAAGGTGGTGGCAGCATCATGCTGTGTGGACTGGGAGGGACTGGGAGATTTGTCAGGAATGAGGCAAAGACGGACGGAGCAAAGTACAGAGAGATCCTTGATGAAAACCTGCTCCAGACTGCTCAGGACTTCAGACTGGGGTAAAGGTTCACCTTCTAACAGGACAATGACCCTAAGCACACAGCCAAGACAACGCAAGAGTGGCTTTGGGACAAGTCTTTTGAATGTCCTTGAGTGGCCCAGCCAGAGTCTGGACTTGAACCCGATCGAACATCCCTGGAGAGATCTGAAAATGGCTGTGGAGCGACGCTCCCCATACAACCGGACAGAGCTTGAGAGGATCTGCAGAGAAGAATGGGAGAAACTCCTCAAATACAGATGTGCCAAGCTTGTAGCGTCGTACCCAATAAGACTCGACACTGTAATCGCTGCCAAAGGTGCTTCCACAAAGTACTGAGTAAAGGGTCTGAATACTTATGTAAATGCAATATATCTGTATTTTTTTAAATATAAATTCACAAAAATGTCAAAACTGTTTTTGCTTTGTCATCATGGGGTATTGTGTGTAGATTGATGAGGGGGAAAATCTATTTAATCAATTTTAGAATAAGGCTGTAACATAACAAAATGTGGAAAAAATCAAGGGGTCTGAATACTTTATGAATACACTGTATATTAGGTGAAATACCAGTGTGCCATCACAGCAGCAATATTTGTGACCTGTTGCCACAAAAAAAGGGGAACCAGTGAAGAACAAACACCATTGTAAATACAACCCATATTTATGGTTATTTATTTTTCCTTTTGTGCTTTAACAATTTGCACATCATTACAACACTGTATATAGCCATAATATGACATTTGAAATGTTTCTATTCCTTTTAAACTTTTGTGAGCGTAATGTTTACTGTTCATTTTTGCTTGTTTATTTCACAATTATTTCACTTTCTTTGGCAATGTAAACATATGTTCCCATGCCAATAAAGCCCTTTGAATTGATTCGAGAGAGAGGGACAGATAGAAGGGGATGGGGAGAGAGACAGAGAAACAGACAGAGAGAGAGAGGGACAGAGAAACAGACAGAGAGAGAGAGGGACAGAGAGACAGACAGAGAGAGATAGACAAAGAATGGAAAAGAGTGCATCCCAGAGTTCATAGTTTCCAGTTCAATGGGCCTCTCTGCCTCAACAGTGTGCAATTCACTTCACCTCTCTTCATCTCTCCTCTCTGCCACTCTCAGGCCGATCAACAGTCCACCTCCACAGCCCATCAAACCAACTCCACGTGGATATAGCTAGGTAACTAGATGTTAAATACGTCAAGCAGATCCACTCAGTGAAGTGGCTTTCACTGGCCTCTCCAGTTGGAGAGCAGATAGTTGAGCAGACAGGCACCAAAAAAGGTAGGCAAATCTAGGCAAGTCACATATATAGGCTAATATTTATGTTAGACAGTGAGTGTTTTGGTGGGAACATGGCACTAAGCCAAGGGGGTGGTGAGAGAGGGGGAGAAAGAGAGTAAAAACCCAGCAAACCAAAATTGGTTATGTGAAAGTACCCATAACATTCGTTAGGTCATGGCAAGTCATAACACAAAAACTGTTCAGTCGTGGTGAAGATTATAGAACGTTTGAAGAAAACATTCGACCTGATGTCGCAAGAACATTCCTAGAACACATTTAATATGTTCGTTAAAAAGGTTCCCAGAATGTTTCATTGGGTTGTGGGAACAGTCTGGTGAGTGCATTGTGGGGACACCACAAAAGATACAGTGGCAAGAAAAAGTATGTGAACCCTTTGGAAATACCTGGATTTCTGCATACATTGGTCAAGAAATTTGATCTGATCTTCATCTAGATCACATCAATAGACAAACACAGTCTGCTTAAACTAATAACACATTGAACACACCGTGTAAGCATTCACAGTGCAGGGTGGAAAAGGTATGTAAACTCTTGGATTTAATAACTGGTTGACCCTCCTTTGGCAGCAATAAACTCAACTAAACATTTTCTGCAGTTGGGGATCAGACCTGCATAATGGCCAGGAGAAATTTTGGACCATTCCTCTTTACAAAACTGTTTCAGTTCAGCAATATTCTTGGGATGTCTGGTGTGAACTGCTCTCTTGAGGTCATGCCACAGCATCTCAAATCAGGTTGAGGTCAGGACTCTGACTGGGCCATTCCAGAAGGCATTATTTCTTCTGAAGCCATTCTGTTGTTAATTTACTTCTGTGTTTTGAGTCTTTGTCCTGTTGCATCACCCAACTTCTGTTGAGCGTCAATTGGTGGAGAGATAGCCTAACATTCTCCTGCAAAATGTTTTTTTGATAATCTTGGGAATTCATTTTTTCAATCAAAGATAGCAAGCTGTCCAGGCCCTAAGGCAGCAAAGCAGCCCCAAACCATGATGCTCCCTCCACCAGACTTTACAGTTGGGATGAGGTTTTGATGTTGGTGTGCTGGGCCTTTTTATCTCCACACATTGTTGTGTGTTCCTTCCAAACAACAACTGTAGTTTCATCTGTCCACAGACTATTTTACCAGTAGCGCTGTGGAACATCCAGGTGCACTTTTGCAAACTTCAGACTTGCAGCAATGGGTTTTTTGGACAGCAGAGGCTTCTTCCGTGGTGTCCTCTCATGAACACCATTCTTGTTTAGTGTTTTACGTATCATAGACTCATCAACAGAGATGTTAGCATGTTCCAGAAACAAGGCAGCTCTAACCAACATCTCCAATCTCGTCTCATTGATTGGACTCCAGGTTACCTGACTCCAATTAGCTTTGGATAAGTCGTGAGCCTAGGGGTTCACATACTTTTCCCAACCTACACTGTGAATGTTTAAATTACGGATTCAATATAGACAAGAAAAATACAACCATTTGTGTGTAATTAGTTTAAGTACACTATATTTGTCTATTATTGTGACTTAGATGAAGATCAGTAAAAAACTTGTGTGCCATCTGAAAATACAAATAAAATGGTTGACTTACGAGCCTAGTTGGTTTAGCCACGGAAAAAGTCAGGAACCGTCCCGCTAGACATGATTGGCTGAGATAATGGATGGGCTGGACATGTTGAGAAATTAGTTCGGATTGGTCTGCCATGTAGCACGCTTCTGTCTATAACATGAGCTGGTCAATATGTGTGGTAATCCTTCCTAACGCAGCATTTTTGAAAGATATCACCTAGTAGAACTGCAAAAGTGTTGCTCGCCACTTCCTGGAGGACAAGAGTTTTGAAATCAGTGGAATTCCCAGTGCAAGCAGAGTACGATAGCTAAGGAAATTGAGAAAATTCTGGGATTTGATTGCAAATATGCAGAGGGAGTCGAAAATGAGCACACACAGAAGGCTGTTGTATAAAACACTTGTCTTTGGATTACATCTTCAAACTAAGGGCAACCATGGCAGAGAGGGAGAAGAGTTCATCCATGTTGATGGGTAAGAGAGATTAGCTAGCTTTTTTTCCTGATATTATACGTTTCTAATTTTGTCAGAAAGTTGATTTCATTGCAAGTCAAAGCGTACTGTTAGCTAGCTAATGTTAGCTGGCTGGCTCGCTAACTAAAATTACGTGTATGATCTGTGTAGTAATATTTTTTGTATCTCAGAGCCATTTGCATTGTTAGTTATAGCCTAATGTTAGCCAGCTAGCTAACATTGAACCTGGTTCAACCTGCAGATTCATACAGGGTATTGACGTTATGAGTTGTGATTATAGTACATTGTTGAGCTAACTAGCTACATGTCTAAACAAAAGACTCCACTATGCAAGAAACCATTTCACTGTATCGTTTACACCTTCGGTATCCTGTGCATGTGACAAATAAACAGACTTTATTTGAAATAGAACGTATTTACCAGATACCAGGTTCTAAAATTATCTGGTAGAAACCCCTGCTTTTATTTCTTCACACTCACAAACCTAAGCAATTTCCTCTAATTGGCTCGCCATTAACTTGTAAATGTTGATCTTGTTGTGAGTTTATTTTCCTTGTAATTATTAATATAAATTAGCTAAAGTGAAGATTTTGTAAGCTATATAAGATGGTCATTATTTGAACTGGCTAGCCAGCTAACTTAACTTTAGCTAGCTAGCTAACAAGCTAGAATCTAACCAAAACATTGTTTATAAAGTTGCTTTTAGTTCCCTGGTTTGCTAGATTGACATACAGTTGAAGTCGGAAGTTTACATACACTTAGGTTGGAGTCATTAAAACTCGTTTTTCAACCACTCCAGAAACTACAGTTTGGCAAGTCGGTTAGGACATCTACTTTTAGAATGACAAGTAATGTTTCCAACAATTGTTTACAGACAGATTATTGCACTTATAATTCACTGTATCACAATTCCACGGGGTCTGAAGTTTACATACACTAAGTTAGTTGACTGTGCCTTTCAACAGCTTGGAAAATTACAGAAAAAAATATGTCATGGCTTTAGAAGCTTCTGATAGGCTAATTGACATAATTTGAATCAATTGAAGGTGTACCTGTGGATGTATTTCAAGGCCTACTTTCACACTCAGTGCCCCTTTGCTTGATATCATGGGAAAATCAAAAAATATCAGCCAAGACCTCAGAAAAAAGATTGTAGACCTCCAGAAGACTGGTTCATCCTTGGGAGCAATTTCCAAATGCCTGAAGGTACCAAGTTCATCTGTACAAACAATAGTACGCAACACCATGGGACCATGCAGCCGTCATACCGCTCAGGAAGGAGATGCGTTCTGTCTCCTGGCGATGCGTTCTGTCTTCTAGAGATGAACGTACTTTGGTGTGAAAAGTGCAAATCAAGCCAAGAACAACAGCAAAGGACCTTGTGAAGATGCTGGAGAAAACTGGTACAAAAGTATTTTTATCCACAGTAAAACGAGTCCTATATCGACATAACCTAAAAGGCTGCTCAGCAAGGATGAAGCCACTGCTCCAAAACCGCCATAAAAAAAAGCCAGACTACGGTTTGCAACCGCACATGGGGACAAAGTTTTTGGAGAAATGTCCTCTGGTCTGATGAAACAGAAATATAACCTTTTTGCCATAATGACCATCGTTATGATTGGAGGATAAAGGGGGAGGCTTGCAAGCCGAAGAACACCATCCCAACTGTGAAGCATGGGGGTGGCAGCATCATGTTGTGGGGGTGCTTTGCTGCAAGAGGGACTGGTGCACTTCACAAAATAAATGGCTTCATGAGGGTGGAAAATGATGTGTATATATTGAAGCAACATCTCAAGACATCAGTCAGGAAGTTAAAGCTTGGTAGCAAATGGGTCTTCCAAATGGACAATGACCCCAAGTGTACTTCCAAATTTGTGGCAAAATGGCTTAAGGACAACAAAGTCAAGGTATTGGAATGGCCATCACAAAACACTGACCTCAATCCTCTAAAAGAATGTGTGGACAGAACTGAAAAAGCATGTGCGAGCAAGGCCTACAAACCTGATTCAGTTACACCAGCTCTGTCAGGAGGACAGAATTCAAAATTCACCCAACTTATTGTGGGAAGCTTGTGGAAGGCTACCTGAAACATTTGACCCAAGTTAAACAATTTAAAGTCAATGCTACCAAATACTAATTGCGTGTATGTAAACTCCTGTCACACTTTAATGTGATGAAAGAAATAAAAGCTGAAATAAATCACTCTACTATTATTCTGACATTTCACATTCTTAAAATAAAGTGGTGATCCTAACTGACCTAAAACAGGGAATTTGTACTAGGATTAAATATCAGAAATTGTGAAACTGAGTTGGCTAAGGTGTATGTAAACTTCCGACTTCAACTGTATCCTAAATTCGTTATTTAACGGGTGGGTTTATTGGTGTTAAAATACTCCAGTTATGCTATTTAGTTGGTTTTTGTGTTTATACTTTTTCATAACGACAATGACAAGTTTGACGTAGGACAACAATAGTATGTTCATAATGTCACGGCGACAATTAGCCTTTAGTCTTCAAATCTTTGGTTGTTTAGTACATGGCCTCACATGTGAATCCTTATAGAGATGGGTGGGGCTAAGGCTTTCAAAGCAGAATTACCCTCTGATTGTTCCTCAACTGTAGTGTATGATATACTATTATCTAGCTTTGAGTCTCTACCTCTATCCAATGTCAAATTCAAATTTTGCTACATAAGACCGAATCGAGCCGCCCGGTCAGATATCTGAGTCACAATTTCATTTATAATCTTTTTTGTTTTTTAAGTGGGCTTCAACCTGCAGATCTAAGACTTTCAAAACATGATGAAGAAAGAAATCATAAAATACAGTGTTACAAGTATGATGAGGAATCGGAACATTTTAATAACTCGGAAATTGTGCTTTATGTCCCGATTGACCATATTTGACTGAAAAAATGACACAGGGCCACCGCAGAAGGTTAATGGTTTCACTGCAGATCCAAAGCATGTGTCTTTTCAAACAAAAATTGAGGCTCGGATACACTCTACTAAAAAAAGGATGTACTTTTTTTTGCAAATATTTATAAATATTCAGTCAGAAATCCAGAATTTATACTAATTGTAAAAAATAAAAGAAAGTGTAAAAATGTAATGTTAAACTTTTTTCCTATTTGAGACGATTGATACGTTCCCCCTGGCTTGTTTTTCATGATCTGATCCTAGATCAGCACTCAGTCTTGGATACCTTGTAAATATGGTACGCAGCATATAAAGAAGATGGGCGAAGTGATGGTCAATAACCCAACGACCAGTATTTCCCTGGGTTAGTTACTTGTAAGAAGGCTAAAAAGGAAGCATGGAATTCCTGATTGAAGATAATGGCATGGATGTATACTGAAAAAATAAGATATAAGAGAGCTTCCCTGGTGTGTAGACTGTCAGCATGCAGTATGAAGTGTAGAAATGGTGCGCGTATTTTTAAATACCGTTCAAATGTCCTTTGAACCAATGTGCAGTTTGTAAACATATTTAGTGTAAAAAAAAATACAGTTGCGTTTGAATGATTCAATGCTGTTCAAATGTTCTGTGATTAAAATGCCATGCATCTTTCTACTGCCTACAATACAGTCCTCAAATGAAAGTTGCCATTAAATCTGGAGAGAAACATAATCGGGATCTATTCCAATCTGCTTTAATTTCCACGCTGGGCATGTTGTGGTAATATTAAGTCAAACTTAAATATAACATTTATTAAATGTTCTTGAAAATGTTCTGTGGACCTCCAAGACAAGGTAAAAGGTATACTGCATGAACATCAATGGGATACTACACTAAAACAAATATGCTATGAACGTCATAAAAAATATATATTTCATTCGTACAACGTTAAGGGAATGTCCTGTGAAACCTAACTTAAACATTGTATGAATGTCACCACAACTGAGCATATGTTGTATTTTGAGAACCTCTCTTGTCATGCAGCCACACTGTTCCCACAACCCAATGATATGTTCTGTAAACCTTTAAAGCACTCAAAAAGGCTGTTCTGTCAACATTCTTGCAACATCAAAGACATTTTTTAGTGCACCCTGATACAAACATTATCTGAATGTCAGCACAACTAGACCGTTTTTGTGTTTTGGGAACATATCTCTGGTCATGTCCCCAACAATGTTACCACAACCTACTTAAAACATTCTGGGAACAGAACAGACAAAAGAACAGACTAAATGTGTTCTGGGTAGGCTTGGGCGGTACCCAGATGTTCATATTGTCATACCATCCTTCTCTGATACCAGGATTTAGTTAAGGTAATACCGGCATAGCACACAAGGGGCACTAAAAACGCAAGAAAATCCCATTAGGCCTCTATTACGAGAATGTTAACAAAATGAGCACGAACTAATAACGAAATCAAATAGACGCTGTTAGCTAAATGCTAATGAGTGAAAATTAACAGAAACTAATTGCAAAGAAAAGCAAATCCATCTCATAATGTAATACAAGCATAGCTAGTACCTACCAAAAGTCATTTTCGGTGAGTGTGGACATTTACAAGCGAAAGTGAACGTGACAAATTGTGCAAATGAACAAAGTTGTGATGCAGGCTTTTCTGAAGGAAGAGAGCAGATGGGAGAACAACTGAAGAGGAGACAAAAAACACAAGAAATGGCAAAAAGCCATTAGAAGATATCTGATGGCAAACATTTAACATCACCTCATGTGCGCCACACAACAAAGACTTATCAATAGCTATAGAACGCTATGGACTCACCAGCTCGCTTTCTTCCGTTGTGCTATTTCCAAACAAACACGCACGTGACTGCAGTGGTGTAAAGTAAACTCAGCAAAAGAAGAAATGCCCCTTTTTCAGGACCCTGTCTTCAAAGATAATTTGTAAAAATCCCAAAAACTTCACAGATCTTCATTGTAAAGGGTTTAAACACTGTTTCCCATGCTTGTTCAATGAACCATAAACAATTAATAAACATGCACCTGTGGAACGGTCGTTAAGACACTAACAGCTTACAGACGGTAGGCAATTAAGCTCACAGTTATGAAAACTTAGGACACTAAACTCTTTTACAGACAAAAAAAGATGCCCAGAGTCCCTGCTCATCTGCGTGAACGTGCCTTAGGCATGCTGCAAGGAAGCATGAGGACTGCAGATGTGGCCAGGGCAATAAATTGCAATGTCCGTACTGTGAGATGCCTAAGACAGCGCTACAGGGAGACAGGAATGACAGCTGATCGTCCTCGCAGTGGCAGACCACGTGTAACAACAACTGCACAGGATCGATACATCACACCTGCGGGACAGGTACAGGATGGCAACAACAACTGCCCAAGTTACACCAGGAACGCACAATCCCTCCGTCAGTGCTCAGACTCTCAGCCTATGACAGAGGCTGGACTGAGGGCTTGTATGCTTGTTGTAAGGCAGGTCCTCACCAGACATGGGTGGCAGGTAGCCTAGTGGTTAGAGTGTTGGACTAGTAACCGAAAAGTTGCAAGATCGAAACAATGAGCTGACAAGGTAAAAAATATGTTGTACTGCCCCTGAACAAGGCAGTTAACCCACTGTTCCTAGGCCGTCATTGAAAATAAGAATTTGTTGTTAATGACTTGCCTAGCTAAATAAAGGTAAAATATATATTTTTTGAACATCCCCTATGGGCACAAACCCATCGTCGCTGGACCAGATAGGACTGGCAAAAAGTGCTCTTCACTAACAAGTCGCGGTTTTGTCTCACCAGGGATGATTTTCGGATTTGCCTTTATTGTCGAAGGAATGAGCGTTACACCGAGGCCTGTACTCTGGAATGGGATCGATTTGGAGGTGGAGGGTCCGTCATGGTCTGGGGTGGTTTGTCACAGCATCATCAGACTGAGCTTGTTGTCATTGCAGACAATCTCAACGCTGTGCGTTACAGGGAAGACACCCTCCTCCGTCGTGGTACCCTTCCTGCAGGCTCATCCTGACATGACCTTCCAGCATGACAATGTCATCAGCCATACTGCTCATTCTGTGTGTGATTTCCTGCAATACAGGAATGTCAGTGTTCTGCCATGGCCAGCGATCAAGAGCCCGGATCTCAATCCCATTGAGCACGTCTGGGACCTGTTGAATCGGAGGGTGAGGGCTAGGGCCATTCCCCCACCACAGAAATGTCCAGGAACTTGCAGCTGCCTTGGTGGAAGAGTGGGGTAACATCTCACAGAAAGAACTAGCAAATCTGGTGCAGTCCATGAGGAGGAGATGCACTGCAGTACATAATGCAGCTGGTGGCCACACCAGATACTGACTGTTACTTTTGATTTTGACCCCCCCCTTTGTTCAGGGACACATTATTCCATTTCTGTTAGTCACATGTCTGTGGAACTTGTTCAGTTAACTTCTCTAGGATAGGGGGCAGCATTCAGAATTTTGGATGAAAAGCATGCCCAAATTTAACGGCCTGCTACTCGGGCCCAGAAGATATGATATGCATATAACTGGTAGATTTGGATAGAAAACACCCTAAAGTTTCCAAAACTGTTAAAATGGTGTCTGTGAGTATAACAGAACTGAATTGGCAGGCGAAAACCTGAGAAAAATCCATTCAGGAAGTCGTTTTTTCTGTTGGTTTTGTAGTTTTCTATTCAATGCCATTACAGTATCCATTGACTTTGGACTCAATTTGCAGCTCCTATGCCTTCCACTAGATCTAGTCTTTAGAAATAGTTTCAGACTTGTATTCTTATAAATGAGGGAGTAAGGGCAGTCTGAATGAGTGGACCCTACCGTGTCGCAGAGCTTTTTCATGCGCAATCCCGAGAGAGTGCATTTCTTGTTTACCTTTTATATTGACAACGTTATTGTCCGGTTGAAATATTATAGATCATTTAGGCTAAAAACAACCTGAGGATTGAATATAAACATCGTTTGACATGTTTCTATGAACTTTACGAATACAATTTGGATTTTTTTTGTCTGCCTGTTTTGACTGCGTTTGAGCCTGTGGATTACTGAAGAAAATGCGAACAAAACAGAGGTTTTTGGAGATAAAGAGACTTTTTATCGAACAAAAGGAACATTTATTGAGTAAATGAATGTCTTCTGATTGCCACCATATGAAGATCATCAAAGGTAAGGGATTAATCTTATCTCTATTTCTGTGTTTTGTAACGCTTCTGCTTGGCTGCTTACTGTTTGTAATAATTTGTCAACTGGGCTATGTTCTGGGCTAGGTATGTTCTGGGCTAGGTATGCTTTCCCCTGAAAAGCATTTTATAAATCTGACACCGTGGTTGGATTAACAAGAAGTTAGGTTTAAAGATTATGTAAAAATATGTTTTGTTTTCTGAATTTAAAAAAATAGCATTTCTGTATTTGAATTTGGCGCTCTGCAATCTCACTGGATGTTGGCCAGATGGGACGCTAGCGTCCCACATACCCTAGAGAAGTTAAACGCAGTTGATAGTGACAGGATGTTTCTTTTTTTGGCTGGTTTGCTTAATATAAGGAATTAAAAATGATTTATACTTTTACTTTTTATACTTAAGTACGCTTTATGGATTCCATTTACTTTTTATACCTAAGTATATTTAAAACCAAATACTTTTAGACTTTTACTCAAGTAGTATTGTACTCAGTGACTTTCACCGAGTCATTTTCTATTAAGGTATCTTTACTTTTACTCAAGTATAACAATTGAGTACTTTTTCCACTTCTGCTCAACTGTTCTAGAGAACTACGGTTAGCTTCATAATTTTAAATAATGTGACAGGTGGGTGAAATAAAGAATGCAATCTTCTTTATCTCCTAAGGTATTGCACAAGTTGACTGCAGGTAATAACTTCAAAAGTAGCAACACATTGTTAAATGTATAGAAAAACTTCAAAGAAATAGTTTGGACGGTATTGAAAAATCATCCTGTGTCTTTTTCCAAATACCCCGGTATAACACCCAAGCCTAGCTCTGGGAATGTTATTGTAACATCAGATGAATGTTTCTATGCACCCTAAATTAAACATTGTACAATCATCCGCACAACTGGACAGTTTGTGTGTTTTGGGAACATCCCAACAATGTTCCCACCGGAATGTTCTGACAACCTAATGAAAATAATCTGGGGACCTTTAAAGAACAGACTAAATTTGTTCTGCGAATGTTCTTGTTACATCAGGTGAAGGTTTTTTGCACCCTAAAACAACCGTTCTTGAATCAACACCACGAATGGAACGTTTTTGTGTTATGAGAATATTTGCGCGACCTAGCGAATGTTCTGGAAATTTCACAGAACCAATTTTGGTTTGCTGGGAAAACTTTACTCGTACATTATTATGTTATCAAAAACATTCTCTGAATGTTAACGTTAGATAAAACCCTAACTTCAACTTAATTGGAAACCTAGCTAATGTTCTGGGAATGTTCCTGGGTTGCAGTGGAGAGAGAGAGAGAGAGAGAGAGAGATAGACAAATAGAAAGAGAGAGTCATGGGAAGACTCGTTTTCAGAAAAAGATTACATTCAAACTGAGCACCCTGTCTTTGTGAAAACTCAAATGAGCATTTAGAGGGGGATCAAAATGGACAAAGTCAAGTCGCCAATGTTATGACTGTAGTCTTGAACCATTTTTCCAGACTGTAGGTCTACACCACTCTGATGCATATCAAATACTATGACACCTTGCATGATCAACCAACAAAAACTATAATTCTCTCTCTGTCTCTCTCTCTCTCTCAGGCCCAGCCAATGTTATTCCAGGTAACATCATCAGAGGGTTGAAGCGTCAGGCAGGCAGCAGAGATTCCTGTTGATTAGTGTAGCAGATAAGAGGTTGGTAATCTCCCTCCCAGTGAACACTAGCGCCCACACATATACACACACTGCTCTGTTCCTGCTTCTGGTAGCTGTAGGGAAATGTAAATCATCAGTCAGCCATGACAGCCCCTCAGCTCTACAATCAGTCACAGCCACTGACCCAAAAGCATCAAAGTAAAATATGCCTGGTTCACATCTAACAGCTGATATAAGGAGAGAGGACAGCAGACGAGTATCGTGAAACACATGCACCCAATGGCTTACCAAAAACAGGGCAGACTGAATTTTACTATTCAAACGATTATAACGGTGACCATCTTCATTTGACTGACAAATAACCTTCAGCCCAAATTCCAGGACCATCACAGCCCGAGCACACACGCAGACAAACACACAAATCGACAACTCAAAGAGAGAGGAGAGAAGTAACCCATGTCTCCAGATAATGACTCGGTCTCCTCACATTTCAGGTGAGGACAGAATGTGTCACATCAGGACGTGTCCTGACAGCAATGCCCTGCTGGGAGTATTGGTTCCTACTCAAACACTCATGGAGAAAGAGGGACACACACACTTTCTGTGCTCTCGTTTTTCTCAACTCCCTCTATTCTCCCACTGTAAGGCCAGCTCTGAGGGGACATTATACAAATGATGTGTTCTTATTGAAGTGTGGCTCTGAGAAAACCCCGCCCACAACCAGCCCCTCACCCTCCGTGTGCCTCACATCAGTTGGCTGGGGTTCTCCTGAAGGTCACGGCGGGGTCAGGAGTCCACCATATTGAATATTGCTCTTCTAAAGATAGACTGTGGAGAAGGAGTGATCGCGCCTACAGACAGCGAGTCACGTGGCCGTGGCTTGCTATATAAAGCAGGCAGACAGGCATCGAGGCATTCAGTTACTGTTCCATTGAACGTTAGAATAGCCAAAACGAGAGACCTAAGCTGTGAGCGTGGTATGATTGCCGGTGCCAGACACACTGGTTTCAGTATCTCAGAAATGGCCACCCGCCTGGGCTTTTCACACACGTCAGTAGAAAGGGTTTCCCGAGAACATGCAGTCAGAGGCGGTCCTGTGGGCAAAAATAGCTTGTTAATGAGAGAGGTCATGACGAATCCCGGCTCATGTTGCATCATGCTGATGGCAGAGTCAGGATTTGGTGTAAGCAGCGTGAGTCCATGGACCCATCCTGCCTGGTGTCAACTGTATAGGCTGGCGGCAGTGGTGTACCGCCGTCCAAGCTATAGCAACGCAACTACGTGATCATACCACGTCAGCACGGACCAACATTGCTGTGGAACGTTTCTGACTTGTAGAATCCAGGCTGTTCTGGAGTCAAAGAGGGCTCTGACCCGGTACTAGATGTGTGTACCTAATAAAATGTCCAGTGAGTGTATGGAGTATACTGTATTGTGTGTGGGTGTACTGTATGGTGAGGAATGGGGCTATGTAGTGTTCTAATCTAGAATAATGGATGTCATGGATGCCATATACATGTCATGTACAGTACGGTGTAGCCTATATAGTGATGCACACAGTATGGTAAACAGCAGTGAACTAAAAGGGTTCTAATCTCAATACATTCCAACTGCACTATCTAGATGTTCTACTGGTACATGTGTGTGTGTGTGTGTGTGTGTGTGTGTGTGCCAGCGAGTGTGTGTGTGTGTCTGCATTAGGGTCTGTGAACGGTGAGTAGTGTGCCCATCTGCTCCGTACATCCTATATTCGGACAGACTCTCACACAAAGGATCACACAAGCTAGAACATTACATTTCGTACAACGGTTTGATTTGTCTAATCTTATCAATTTCTTCTTAGCTGGTAGTGCAGAAGCACAACGTTCTATCTGCTACTGTGAATGCTTTAAGTCTGCTCAGACAGGGTGAGAACAGGTCATAATAGCTCCATTTGAGTCTTAATGAAAGAGAGCGAGGCGTGGTCAGACGGACAGACTCTCACACAAAGGAAACACCAACATAAAGTGTCTTAATAGGGTGTTGGGCCTCCACGAGCCACCAGGACAGTTTCAATGCACCTTGGCATTCAAGTGTCTGGAACTTCCTGTGTGGAAGCACGTCATGCTTTCAATTAATACAGAACACAAATATAAACGCAGTATTTAAAGTGTTGGTTCCAGAGTTCATGAGCTGAAATAAAAAATCCAGGAACTATTCCATACGCTAAATTTCTCTCTAATTTTGTGCGCACATTTGTTACATCCCTGTTAGTGAGTATTTCTCCTTTGCCAAAAAAAATCCATCCACCTGACAGGTGTGGTAGATCAAGAAGCTGATTAAACAGCATGATCATTACACAGGTGCACCTTGTGCTGGGGGACAGTGAAAGGCCCCTCTAAAATATGCAATTTTGTCAAACAACACAATGTAACAGATGTCTCAAGTTGAGGGACTATAGAAATGTCAACCAAAGCTGTTGCCAGAGAATTTTATGTTAATTTCTCTACCCTAACCCCGCCCCCAATGTCATTCTAGAAATGTACCAGTACGTCCAACTAGTCTACCAACCACAGACCACATGTAACTACGCCAGCCCAGGACCTCAACATCCGGCTTCTTCACTTGCGGGATCGTCTGAGACCAGCCACCCGGACAACTAATGAAACTGTGGGTGGTTTGCCCTACCGAAGGATTTCTGCACAAACTATCAGAAACCGTCTCAGGGAAGCTTATCTGCATGCTCGTCGTCCTCACCAGGGTCTTGACCTGACTGCAGTTTGGCGCTGTAACCCGTCTTCAGTGGGCAAATGCTCACCTTCGATGGCCACTGGCACGCTGGAGACTGTACCGAGCAGAGTGCCCCATTGTGGCAGTGGGGTTAGGGTATGGGCAGGCATAAGCTACGGACAACGAACACAATTGCATTTTATCGATGGTAATTTGAATGCACTGAGATACCGTGACAAGATCCTGAGGCCCATTGTCGTGTCATTCATCCACCGCCATCACCTCATGTTTCAGCACGATCATGCACGGCCCCATGTCGCAACACAATTCCTGGAAGCTGAAAATGTCCCACTTCTTCCATGGCGTGTTTACTCACCAGACATGTCACTCATTGAGCACATTTGGGATCAACGTGTGAGACAGCATGTTCCAGTTCCCAACAATATCCAGCAACTTCAGACAGTCATTGAAGAGGAGTGGGACAACATTCCACAGGCCACAATCAACAGCCTGATCAACTCTGTGAAGGAGATGAGTCGTGCTACATGAGGCAAATGGTGGTCACACCAGATACTGACTCGTTTTCTGATCCTTTTTTAAGGTACAGTATCTGTGACCAACAGATGCATATCTGTATTCCCAGTCAAGTGAAATCCATAGATTAGGACCGAATTAATTTATGTCAATTGACTGATTTCCTTTGCATGTGTTTATATTTTTATTCAGTGTACTTTGTATCCCTCATTTACTCGAGTCGCAAAACAATTTTGTCACGCCCTGATCTGTTTCACCTGTCTTTGTGCTCGTCTCCACCCCCCTCCAGGTGTCGCTCATCTTCCCTATTATCCCCTATGTATTTATACCCGTGTTCTCTGTTTGTCTGTGGCCAGTTCATTTGTGTTCGTAGAACCTACCAGTGTTTTGTTTCCCTGCTCCCGGCTGTTCCTTGCTGCTGTTTTCTAGTTTCTGACCGTTCTGCCTGCCCTGACCCTGCCTGTCGTCCTGTACCTTTGCCCCACTACTCTGGATTACCGACCTCTGCCTGACCCTGAACCAGCCTGCTGTCCTGTACCTTACACTCTCTCTGGATTATTGACCCTGCCTGCCTTGACTTGTTGTTTGCCTGCCCCTGTTACTGGACCAGCTCCACAACACCATCTCCTCCCAATGAGCCCCCATTGGTAGGCAAGAAGAGTTGCTTCGCGGTCTGATGGAAGGGTTCCAGGCCGTGGTCGAACGATATGACCTAGCATTGGACACATTGCGGGAGAAATTCCGTGGGTTGTCTACTAGGCAGCCTACCACGATGGTAACCTCCCAGCCCCTCAGTAACCCAGCTGGTAGCAGCGCCGTTACCCCGCCTACCTCCCCCAGGGGGGCTTCGATGGAGACTCGGGGGCACCTGTCGGGCGTTTCTCGCTCAGTGTTCCCTCGCCATGGAGCTGCAGCCCTCCCCTTTCCCCTTGGACCGCTCTAAAATAGCGTACCTCATCACGCTGCTTTGGCAGTACTCCCTCATCCGCCATCCCCGCGGAGTACCAGGACCTCCGGGAGGAGTTCAGTAAGGCCCGGGTCACTTCGCTTCACTGCCTGACCTGTCGTTTGTCTGCCCCTGCTTGAGGAATAAACTTTTATTTCTTCAACACTGTCTGCACCTGGGTTATACCTTAAAACGTTGTAACTTTAATATAACATTGGGATTGACACAATTTCATGTGTACAACATCTACAGAACTTCATCACTATACTAAGAGCTTTGCCATTTCTTAAAGGACATTTTTGGGGGGTCAGCGCCCGCCCCCCATTCTACATAATTTGCTGTTTGGGATAAGTTTTGCAAAAACTAGTGAAATCACAAAAACGCTGTCTGGACTCTTCCATAACCTTCAACTTAGATAACAAATAAAGCATAATTTTGACTGCTCATTAACAAAATGTTGCATTACTCTGCCATTTTTTTTAAAGTCACCCCCCCCATCCGAGACTTTTCCAAAATAAGTCTATACAACACACTGCCGTTGTTAGAATCTTAATATTACAAACAGAACTGGAGTTATAAACAGTTTTATGAGGTCATTTTTTGAATGCTTTTCCCCCTTTTGACCATTCTCTCAATAGTAGGGCCAGCTCAGCTCCTTCTCCCGACAGTCCTTCACCCGACATGAATGTGCCATGCCCAGTTGATAATCACCAGAATAATTGCCTCGAAACTGAACCGAAACTAATTTCACACATATAACAACAGATTAAATCAATTAAAAAGTATGATGGGGAGAAAGGGAGAGAATGGGTGAGTTGATGAGCGAGGGGAAGCGAACAACGCAGAATTCTGAATAACCTACACCTACGAGGCCTAAGCGCAAAAAAATCCAGAACGGTGCGTACTGAACAAGAGCCTGCGCCACTACCAATTGCGGGACAGGAGAGAGGAAGGGACGGCACCATTTAGATAGAACAAGTCGGTGACAATGCTACGGGCCAATTATCAGCACAAAATGTCAATACTGAGAGAGCAGGCCCTACATCTCAAGCAAAAAACAACATCCGCAATGCACTCACCAGCTTTCGTTGTTTATGTGACACGTACATGCTACAGTATTCAGGCACTGACCTGAGCATTCTGTGGAAAGAGCGTGTATATGGAGTTTTTGGTCAGACATACAGTGGGGCAAAAAAGTATTTCAGCAACCAATTGTGCAAATTCTCCCACTTAAAAAGATGAGAGAGGCCTGTCATTTTCATCATAGGTACACTTCAACTATGACAGACAAAATTAGAAAAAAAAGATCTCACACCGTGGGGTCAAAATGAGCACAAGAACAGTGAGCAAAAATCCCAGAACCACACGGGGGGACCTAGTGAATGACCTGCAGAGAGCTGGGACCAAAGTAACAAAGCTTACCATCAGTAACACACTACGCCGCCAGGGACTCAAATCCTGCAGTGCCAGAGGTGTCCCCCTGCTTAAGCCAGTACATGTCCAGGCCCGTCTGAAGTTTGCTAGAGAGCATTCAATGATCCATAAGAAGATTGGGAGAATGTCATATGGTCAGATGAAACCAAAATATAACTTTTTGGTAAAAACTCAACTTGTCGTGTTTGGAGGACAAAGAATGCTGAGTTGCATCCAAAAACACCATACCTACTGTGAAGCATGGAGGTGGAAACATCATGCTTTGGGGCTGTTTTTCTGCAAAGGGACCAGGACGACTGATCCGTGTAAAGGAAAGAATAAATGGGGCCATGTATCGTGAGATTTTGAGTGAAAACCTCCTTCCATGAGCAAGGGCATTGAAGATGAAACGTGGCTGGGTCTTTCAGCATGACAATGATCCCAAACACACCGCCCGGGCAATGAAGGAGTGTCTTCGTAAGAAGCATTTCAAGGTCCTGGAGTGGCCTAGCCAGTCTCCAGATCTCAACCCCATAGAAAATCTTTGGAGGGAGTTGAAAGTCTGTGTTGCCCATTAACAGCCCCAAAACATCACTGCTCTAGAGGAGATCTGCATGGAGGAATGGGCCAAAATACCAGCAACAGTGTGTGAAAACCTTGTGAAGACTTACAGAAAACATTTGACCTCTGTCATTGTTATATACCCTTTGTTGGCAAAGTATTGAGATAAACTTTTGTTATTGACCAAATACTTGTTTTCCGCCATAATTTGCAAATAAATTCATTAAAAATCCTACAATGTGATTTTCTTCATTTTGTCTGTCATAGTTGAAGTGTACCTATGATGGAAATTACAGGCCTCTCTCATATTTTTAAGTGGGAGAACTTGCACAATTGGTGGCTGACTAAATACTTTTTTGCCCCACTGTATATGGAATACTTTTCTTTGGAGATTATTTAGAGCATTACCACCATTTACACACAAAAAAACAGACAAATTCGCCATGGTATTCGACATAAATAATTACATTTTTTGACTGCTGTCATATCAACATTTATGTATCTTATCAAGCCTACTTGTGGCTTATAATGATGTTGAGGCTATTGATGTTTTCATAATTTGACCGCGCATCTTGCTGACCGTGCGTCTAGGAGGTTGGGGTATTTTTTTAAATTTTGCCTTGACAAAAATAAGCTGTTATTGTGTTCCAACACATACAGTTCATTTTCTATAGTTGTAACAAAGAAACTCCACAAATAAAATTGATTAAAAAAAAAAAATCTAACTTTTTTTTTTTTTTTTACATATAGCCGACAGTAACTTAAACTAATGAAAATGCTATTGGGTTATTTGAAATACAATTAAAATAATATTTTAATGTTACATTAGACCTTCATAAACACAACCAAATGATTATTTCTGCAATAGCACATAGGACATGTATGAACTACACTGCTAGAATGTTGCAGTCAAAATGACTGCTCATTAGCTTGAACAGGGATCCCTCAAGCCCCAGCGGTTTTAGTGTTAATGAAGTCATATAAAGACAACGAAGACGATGAGTGAGAAGAGAGAGAACGAGGAGAGGTAGGGAGAGAGAGAAAGGGTGAGAGAAAGAGATATAAAAAGAAAAGATAGATGAAGACATTTACATTACATTTAAGTCATTTAGCAGACGCTCTTATCCAGAGCGACTTACAAATTGGTGCACTCACCTTATGACATCCAGTGGAGCAGCCACTTTACAATAGTGCATCTAAATATTTTAAGGGGGGTGAGAAGGATTACTTTATCCTATCCTAGGTATTCCTTAAAGAGGTGGGGTTTCAGGTGTCTCCGGAAGGTGGTGATTGACTCCGCTGTCCTGGCGTCGTGAGGGAGTTTGTTCCACCATTGGGGGGCCAGAGCAGCGAACAGTTTTGACTGGGCTGAGCGGGAACTGTACTTCCTCAGTGGTAGGGAGGCGAGCAGGCCAGAGGTGGATGAACGCAGTGCCCTTGTTTGGGTGTAGGGCCTGATCAGAGCCTGGAGGTACTGAGGTGCCGTTCCCCTCACAGCTCCGTAGGCAAGCACCATGGTCTTGTAGCGGATGCGAGCTTCAACTGGAAGCCAGTGGAGAGAGCGGAGGAGCGGGGTGACGTGAGAGAACTTGGGAAGGTTGAACACCAGACGGGCTGCGGCGTTCTGGATGAGTTGTAGGGGTTTAATGGCACAGGCAGGGAGCCCAGCCAACAGCGAGTTGCAGTAATCAGACGGGAGATGACAAGTGCCTGGATTAGGACCTGCGCCGCTTCCTGTGTGAGGCAGGGTCGTACTCTGCGGATGTTGTAGAGCATGAACCTACAGGAACGGGCCACCGCCTTGATGTTAGTTGAGAACGACAGGGTGTTGTCCAGGATCACGCCAAGGTGTATAGAGAAGTCTATACAGCTTGATAGAGAGATCTCCAGTGTGTGTGTGTGTGTGTGTGTAAAAAAAGAGAGATCAGATGAATCTCTGTCCCTGAAGGACTGGTGGAAGGCTGCCTCTTAACGAGGTCTGGGGCTCTCTGTCTAATCACACACACGCACATCAACCCCTCCGCTCTCTAATTAGTAGATTCCATTAGTGTGCAAGGAGTCAGGTCTGGTAAGGGGTTACTGTCACAAGGACCTGTTTGTGAACACTTTATCGAAGACTCCTTCCTGGTTCACTGCATTAGCTTCATTTTAGACACCTTGTTTCAGCTGGTATTTTGTGAATAGAATATTGGTAACGAGTACGCTACAACTATTAGCGTCAATTGCTTAGCGTTTACATAACTCCCTTTACATAATCTCTTAATCAACCTTGGTTCTACCACTACTAGTTACCACTGTCACACGCACGCACGCACACACACACAAAGACACAAGTGCACACATACAGAGAGAGAGATGTTTAGAAGCTGGGTTCTTTTCTCTGGCTATTTTGCATGGGGGTGGTTCCAATGCTTGGAAATACATTGTGTAAATCAGTGTGTGTGTGAATGTTTGTGTGTGTGTGTGTGTGTGTGTGAAAGAAGGAAAGAATAAGAGGGTCCATGGTTACCTCTGCTAGTAAACAACTTCCTCCTCTGTAATTGCACTGCTGCCAATGTGTTACTCAGCATGTGTGCGTACCTCCCGGTCTGAAAACACTGCTGTGTACTGTATATGTGAGCAATGTGTGTGTGTCTGGCTCTCTAATTGTGCTGCTGTGTGTGTGCTATCGTGTGTATGTGTGTGCGTGCATGTGTCATCCCCTCCATTAGGTGGGCTCCTGAGGGTCTCTAATAAGGCTGGGCTTCTAGTCTGATAAAAAAATAAAATAAACTGCGTATTCTCCTTGTCAAATACTGCATGTCAAGATAAGATGTACTATTTACTATGTCCTCAATTCAATTTCAGTTCTCATGGCATGTTGGTAAACGCTGTGAATTAAAATGTCTTATGATATCGATGTCATGTTTCTATGTTTGAAGTAGCCCTAGTGCACATAAATGACAAGACGTAGTAGCACGTAAATAACAACTGGAAACCTTTGTCTGGCTTTGGTTCCGGTCCAACAGCTTGTTATATTAAATAGAGTGCCTTTTAATATAGACCACATGGGCTGCGTTTACACAGGCGGCCCAATTCCTAATGTGTTCCACTAATTGGTCTTTTGACCAATCACATCAGATCTTTTCAGAGCAGATCTGATTGAAAAGATCAATTAGTGAGAGAGAAGGGAAAAGATATCAGAATTTGGGCTGAATTCAATCAATATGAATAAAGACTTGCTAACGCGCCCAAAATTCTCCGTGCACCCGCTGTGACTTCTAGGAAGATATTAACACACTTAACCCAAACATTTCATCATTATAAAAGCCCCAGTTACTTTGTTGCTTTGACAAAGTCAATTCTGAAGATTATTATCTACTTAATGTGATGAGAGATTCATTATCATCTGTCCCCCATTTTAAAGGTCAACCCTGTTACATGAACTGAACTCTTGTTTTTCAAAAGAAACACTGAACATCTAATAGCCAAATCATAGTGTAAAAAGCAAGTGAGCTGGTTCTACTCTTTTTGGCCATTTTCTGGACTTTTTGTGGTGGAAAAACCACACAAAAGCAGAAGACAAAATGTCCATCTCGCGTGGACTATATAAAGTATATCTTATTTTTACATCGGTTTTGATGCAGTAAATACAGGCACTACCCGAAGATATGATAGATAACCGATGGCATGTACATGTTCGTCTAACTAGCGAGAGTCTGTAGGGGAGAGTGGGGTAAAATTGAGGCAAAGCGTTAGTTTAGCCTCCCCTCGTTTCTAGAAAACCATACACAGAATCAATTATTTGACCAAATATTTAGGAAGAGGTCATCATTTCTTGGAGTCTGTGAAGGAAGAAACCACATGGAGGAAGTGGTAAGCGAGTTAGTTCCAAGAAACAGATTTTCACAAAAGTTAAAAATGAATTTAATGTGTTAACCTCTTAAGTCGACCCTCTACTTTTTTGAACATTCTGTTAAAAATCGCGCAACATTTCAGCGCCCTGCTACTCATGCCAGGAATATAGTATATGCATTTGCTTAGTCTGTGTGGATAGAAAACACTCAGACGTTTATAAAACTGGTTAAATCACTGCTGTGGCTTTACCAGAACGGCATTTACATCGAAAAGCACAGGAAAAACTGATCACTGAAAATGGGAAAATATATCCATGCGCTACTTGAACCCATTGATAAAGGTGAACCACAATTAATTGACTGAGGTTGCAGTACCTACAGCTTCCACACGGTGTCTAGAGTCTTGTCATTTCCCTTCGAGTTTTTTCTTGGTCAAACACATGCAGGGCACCGTATCTCCTTAGGTCTAGGACCGGATATTTTCGTTGAGTTTCTAGCCGGACATTTTTCCAGACGGACAGCTAATGATCTTTACATCGCCTCCTGATGAATTTTATCGCTTATTAACGTTTACTAATACCTAAAGTTGCATTACAAACGTATTTCGAAGTGTTTTGTGAAAGTTTATCGTTGACTTTTTGAATTTTAAAAAATGACGTTACGTTTTGAAACAATGTTTTTTTCGTTTATCACACAGTATCGATATCTAGGCTTTATATGGACCGATTTAATCGAAATAAAGACCCAAATAGTGTTTATGGGACATCTAGGAGTGCCAACAAAGAAGATGGTGAAAGGTAATGAATGTTTTCTATTTTATTGTGCGGTTTGTGTAACGCCGAAATGCTAATTATTTTGTTTACGTCCCCTGTGGGTCTTTTGGGGTGTTACATGCTATCAGATAATAGCTTCTCATGCTTTCGCCGAAAAGCATTTTAAAAATCTGACTTGTTGCCTGGATTCACAACGAGTGTAGCTTTAATTCGATACCCTGCATGTGTATTTTAATGAACTTTTGAGTTTTAACTAATACTATTAGCATTTAGCATAGCGCATTTGCATTTCCAGAGCTCTAGTTGGGACGCAAGCGTCCCGAGTAGAAGCAACAGGTTAAGTGGTTTCACGATGCTTGTATCTCAACCAATGTAGATCGTTTTAAGGTAGCATTGTACATCAGTTGGGATCTCTGTAAGCTACAATATGAGGTCCCTAAATCTAGCATGAATGTGCATCCTTGCACTTGAAAGTAGCTGTGCGGGTTAATATAGCCCAAATGTTTGCTTTGTGGTAACTTGAGACAATGGCCGCTATACCCAATACAAATTATGATTACATTTTGTCTGTTTTATGCATAATATGTATAGTATTTTTGCAATATGTCAATGCATTTTATTGTTACAGCGCAGACATCATGACCCCTGTATACAAACATAAAACAACCAGCATTCTAGGCCCCCTTTGAGGTTCTTAAAAAAGTAGCCAATGAAGTGAGAGCAGGGCAGTCCATTGGAGCAGCAGCAAAGCATGAACAAATAAACTGAATGACACTGAAGAGGTACATTGACTACAAAAAGAAGACAAACATGTAATTGTGTGAAAGAGAGGCTATGATAGAGTAGCAGATGCACACAAAGTCTTAAACTGGTCAAGAAAACTGGTCAAGAAATAGAAGGGTAAGTGATATTGAACAGAGAGATCTATTTCTGAATGTAGGCATACTTTGAAGACACAACACACCACAACCCCATTCCATGAATTGAACTTTGACCTACCATCACCCACTGTCACAGGACACCACCACCTACTTACCCCAAGGTGGCTCAACTTACTCTGTCACTTTGCTAAACATTTCTGGGAACGGGGGCAGTATTGAGTAGTTTGGATGAATAAGGTGCCCTATGTAAACTGCCTGTTACTCAGGCCCAGAAGCTAGGATATGCATATGCATGGTAGTATTGGATAGAAAACACTCTAAAGTTTCCAAAACTGTTACAATAATGTCTGTGAGTATAACAGAACTGATATGGCAGGCGAAAACCTGAGGAAAATCCATCCAGGAAATGCTATTATTTATTTTGAAACGGCTGTTTTTCCATTGAAAGCCTATCCACCATACAAAGACTTATGACTGAGTTCACGATCCCTATGGCTTCCACTACATGTGGCCAGTCTTTAGACATTGTTTCAGGCTTTTACTCTGAAAAATGAGGGAGAAACACCACTTTCAGTAAGTGGACAGTGGAAATTTCCAGAGATGTTTTCTGCGCGTGACCGGGAGCGCGCCCTTCTTGTTTTTCCTTTTCTATTGACGGAGATATTGTCCGGTTGAAATATTATTGATTACTTATGACAAAAACAACCTGAGGATTGATTATAAACATTGTTTGACATGTTTCTACGAACTTTTATGGTACTTTTTCGTCTGCCTGCTGTGACCACGCTTTGTGCCAATGGATTACTTAACAAAACTGAGGTTTTTGGACATAGAGGGACTTTATCGAACAAAACAAACATTTATTGTGTAACATGGGGTCTTGTGATTGCAACTAGAGGTCGACCGATTCATCGGAATGGCCGATTAATTAGGGCCGATTTCAAGTTTTCATAACAATCGGAAATCGGTATTTTGGGCGCAGATTTAAAATTTAAAAAAAATTATACCTTTGTTTAATTAGACAAGTCAGTTATGAACACATTCTTATTTTCAATGACGGCCTAGGAATGGTGGGTTAACTGCCTCGTTCAGGGGCAGAAAGACAGATTTTCATCTTGTCAGCTCAGGGGATCCAATCTTGCAACCTTACAGTTAACTAGTCCAACGCAATAACGACCTGCCTCTCTCTCGTTGCACTCCACAAGGAGACTGCCTGTTACGCAAATGCAGTAAGCCAAGGTAAGTTGCTAGCTAGCATTAAACTGATCTTATAAAAAACAATCAATCATAATCACTAGTTAACTACACATGGTTGATGATATTACTAGATATTATCTAGCGTGTCCTGTGTTGCATATAATCTGACTGAGAATACAAGCATCTAAGTATCTGACTGAGCAGTGGTAGGCAGAAGCAGGCGCATAAACATTCATTCAAAAGGCACTTTCGTGCGCTGTTTATGACTTCAAACCTATCAACTCCCGAGATGAGGCTGGTGTGACCGAAGTGAAAAGGCTGGCTAGTTAGCGCGCGCTAATAGCGTTTCAAACTTCACTCGCTCTGAGCCTTGGGGTGGTTGTTTCCCTTGCTCTGCATGGGTAACGCTGCTTCGATGTGGTGGCTGTTGTCGTTGTGTTGCTAGTTCGAGCCCAGGGAGGAGCGAGGAGAGGGACGGAAGCTATACTGTTACACTGGCAATACTAAAGTGCCTATAAGAACATCCAATAGTCAAAGGTTAATGAAATACAAATGGTATAGAGGGAAATAGTCCTATAATAACTACAACCTAAAACTTCTTACCTGGGAATATTGAAGACTCATGTTAAAAGGAACCACCAACCTTCATATGTTCTCATGTTCTGAGCAAGGAACTGAAACGTTAGCTTTCTTACATAGCACATATTGCACTTTTACATTCTTCTCCAACACTTTGTTTTTGCATTATTTAAACCAAATTGAACATGTTTCATTATCTACTTGAGGCAAAATTGATTTTATTGATGTATTATATGAAGTTAAAATAAGTGTTCATTCAGTATTGTTGTAATTGTCATTATTACAAACAATTTTTTATTTTTTTATATAAATAAATAAAGATCGGCCGATTAATCGGTATCGGCTTTTTTGGTCCTCCAATAATCAGTATCGGTATCTGAGTTGAAAAATCATAATCGGTCGACCTCTAATTGCAACCATAACACTTGTATCTTTTATGTATGTTTATTATGAGAATTTGTGTTTTGTTCAGTTTCACGCTCTGAAATTTCACCGGATGTCGTTTGAGACAGTGGATTACTGAACAAAACGCGCTAACAGAATGGAGATTCATGCTTTCGCCGTGAAATCTGTTTGAAATCTGACACTGTGGTTGGATTAACAAGAAGTTTATCTTTAAGCCAATGTATAACACTTGTATGTTTTAGGAATCTTTATTATGAGATTTCTGTTTGAATTTGGCGCCCTGCAATTTCACTGGCTGTTGGCTAGCGGAACACCTATCCCTAATACAACTTACCCCATACCAAGAGGCTACTTTTTTGGGGGGGTGGGGGGGGGGGGGGGGTTGTTTACTTAAATTCTGATTCATTCCAGGGATACACAACATCCTGAAATATGTATAGATATCTTTGTTAGAAAGAATATTATATTTCCCTTGATGTAGTAATGCTGAATGTAAAGAATTGCTGAACTTACCCCACTCTGTCCTATAGCTACTTTCTCTCTCTCCCCATCCTGTTTCACAGACACCGCCCCCGCCACTCCCCCTCCACGCCCTGTAGCAGCAACAAGCAGAGCGGATGGCCTCTCCCGAGTCGCGCAGGCTATGCAGCATGAAAGTGCTGAAGAACATGCATTTCGACTATCCGGATACCGGAAAAAAATGCATGATTTATTTGAATACTGCAATTATTTAAAAATGCCCTTCCCTAGTGTCCATGTGTCTTCTGAAGCAGCCAACCGCAGCCCCCCTATCTCCCTCTCCTTAGACTGTGTGAGAAGCCCTGGTGAGAGGGAAAAGGAAGAGGCTGAATTCCTCCAGTTTATCTAGTCATCTGATCTAGGCAGCCAGTCATGTGTTAGAGCAGCATTCAGACTTTAGAGGGAAATCTGGTTTCAAAGTAACTGTCCAGTGAAAATCTGACTTTTTAAAGTTAATATTCTGCTAACTCATACCAAAATAATGTTGTCGACTCATCCTATACTCGTATTTCTGGCTAAAGCATAAATTAAAGAAAATCACATAAAAAAAACGTATCTCAATCTTGTATTTCAAACTGGTTTTGGCTGAGAAGTCTCTAGCCAGCTCAGTCATTGAACCATAATCAGCTGTTTATTTGTAATTCATATTTTTATTGACCAGTACATGCTCACAATATTCTATTGTTGGGATAAACCCACACCATTCAAACACACAAAAGCTGCTTTTATCACTTTTTGGGGGGGGGGGGGGGGGGGGGGTTGGCCTAATTAATCAAATCTGGAAACACCCTGTTCTCCTCTACTCCTCTCCATTCCTATTCACATATATCTTCTTCCCAGACATTACTCTTCCACAATGCTTCTTTTCTTTAAGATGAGTACCTCACTCTTTTCCCTTTTTTCCCTCTCTTCCTCTGTCTCTGCCCACCTTACAACACTTTCGGAGATATCTACAGTTGAAGTCGGAAGTTAACATACACCTTAGCCAACTTCATTTAAACTCAGTTTTTCACATTTCCTGACATTTAATCCTAGTAAATATTCCCTATCTTAGGTCAGTTAGGATCACCACTTTATTTTAAGAATGTGAAATGTCAGAATAATTGTAGAGAGAATTATTATTTCTTTCATCACATTCACAGTGGGTCAGGAGTTTAGACACTCAATTAGTATTTTGTAGCATTGGCTTTAAATTGTTTAACTTGGGTCAAATGTGTCAGGTAGCCTTCCACAAGCTTCCCACAATAAGTTGGGACAGAGCTGGTGTAACTGAGTCAGGTTTGTGGGCATCCTTGCTCGCACACGCTTTTTCAGTTCTGCCCACAAATGTTCTATAGGATTGAGGTCAGGGCTTTGTGATGGCCACTCCAATACCTTGACTTTGTTGTCCTTAAGCCATTTTGCCACAACTTTGGAAGTATGCTTGGGGTCATTGTCCATTTGGAAGACTCATTTGCTACCAAGCTTTAACTTCCTGACTGATGTCTTGAGATGTTGCTTCAATATATACACATCATTTTCCACCCTCATGATGCCATCTATTTTTTTTAATGACTTAAATGTAATGTAATGTAAATGCACCAGTCCCTCCTGCAGCAAAGCACCCCCCACAACATGATGCTTCCACCCCCATGCTTCCCGGTTGGGATAGTGTTCTTTGGCTTGCAAGCCTCCCCCTTTTTCCTCCAAACAAAACAATGGTCATTATGGCCAAACAGTTCTATTTTTGTTTCATCAGACCAGAGGACATTTCTCCAAAAAGTACGATCTTTGTCCCCATGTGCAGTTGCAAACCGTAGTCTGGCATTTTCATGGTGGTTTTGGAGCGTGGCTTCTTCCTTGCTGTGCAGCCTTTCAGGTTATGTCGATATAGGACTCGTTTTACAGTGGATACAGATACTTTTGTACCCGTTTCCTCCAGCATCTTCACAAGGTCCTTTGCTATTGTTCTGGGATTGATTTGCACTTTTTCGCACCAAAGTACGTTGATCTCTAGGAAACAGAACGCGTCTCCTTCCTGAGCAGTATGACAGCTGCGTGTTCCCATGGTGTTCATACTTGCGTACTATTGTGTGTACAGATGAACGTGGTACCTTCAGGCGTTTGGAAATTGCTCCCAAGGATGAACCAAACTTGTGGAGGTCTACAAATGTTTTTCTGAGGTCTTGGCTGATTTCTTTTGAGTTTCCTATGATGTCAAGCAAAGAGGCACTGAGTTTGAAGGTAGGCCTTGAAACACATCCACATGTACACCTCCAATTGACTCAAATTATTAGCCTATCAGAAGCTTCTAAAGCCATGACATAATTTTCTGGAATTTTCTAAGCTGTTGAAAGGCACAGTCAACTTAGTGTACGTAAACTTCTGACTCACTGGAATTGTGATGCAGTGAATTTTCAGTGAAATAATCTCTCTGTAAACAATTGTTGGAAAAATGATGTCGTAGCTGGCCTAACCAACTTGCCAAAACTATAGTTTGTTAACAAGAAATTTGTGGAGTGGTTGAAAAACTAGTTTTAATGGCGCCAACCTAAGTGTTTGTAAACTTCCGACATCAACGGTATATTAGCAGCAGTCTCAGTGTTTAGGCTCTTAACTATGGGGCATTACCAGGAGAGAACAACTGTCCCTTTCCATTGAAGCCACGGCGGTTCAAGGCCGACAGCGGTACTGCAGGCATTGTTAGCAGAAAACAGGGTCCCTCATTATAGTGAATGAATTTTTTTAAATCATAGTGGTCAATCTAAATCAAAAAATATGTTTTGAAGACAATCATGCTCCCAATTATTGCTTCTAATACACCAGATGTAAGTCTGAATAAACAACGCCGAAGGGGGTGGCTGACGTTTTACGGGCTCCTGTCAAACAGCAATTTTTTTTATTTTATGCATTTTGTTTATAATGTTGCTGCTACCGTCTCTTATGACCGAAAAGAGCTTCTGGACATCAGAACAGCGATTACTCACCTCGAACTGGACAAAGATTTTTGTCGTGACAAGGCCCAAATCCCCATCATCCTCGTGAAGAAAAGACAGAGAAAAAGGGTGAGGAAGGCGGGGTGCCTTGTATGCCTAGTCGTCTGCGAATTCTTAACACTGCTACCCTCCATATTATTGGCCAACGTGCAAATCATTGGAAAACAAACTGGACAGTCTACGATTAAGACTATCCTACCAACGGGACATTAAAAAATGTAATATCTTATGTTTAACCGAGACTTCGCTGAACGACGACACAAATGATATAGAGCTGGCAGTCTTCTCCGTGCATCGGCAGAACAGAGCAGCTACGTCTGGTAAGAAGAGGGGCGGGGTGTGTGTCTATTTGTCAATAACTGCTGGTGTGCGATGTCTAATATTAAAGAAGTCTCAAGGTACTGCTCGCCTGAGGTAGAATACCTCATGAATAGCTGTAGACCACACTATCTAACAGAGTTCTCCTATATATTATTCTTAGCCTTCTACTTACCACCAAAAACCAATGCTGGCACGAAGACCACACTCAACAAGCTGTTTAACTTCTTATGGCTGGGGGGCAGTATTGAGTTGCTTGGATTAATAAGGTGCCCAGAGTAAACTGCCTGCTACTTAGGCCCAGAAGCTAAGATATGTATATTATTAGTAGTATTGTATATTTGGATAGAAAACACTCTGAAGGTTCTAAAACTGTTTGAATGATATCTGTGAGTATAACAGAACTCATATGGCAGGCAAAAGCCTGAGAAAAAAAATCAAACCAGGAAGTGGGAAATCTGAGGTTTGTAGGTTTAAGTGTTTGCCAATCCAAGATACAGTGTGAATTTGGTCCGATTGCACTTCCTAAGGCTTCCACTAGATGTCAACAGTCTTTAGAACCTTGTTTCAGGCTTCTACTATAAAGGGGGAGCGAATAAGAGCTGTTTGAACCAGGTGTCTGGCAGAATGCCATGAGCTAAATCATGCGCGCGGCCGTGAGAGTTAGCTGGATTTGTGAACTAAACGCGCGAACAAAAAAGGAGGTATTTGGACATAAATGATGGACTTTATCGAAAAAAACAAACATTTGTGGAACTGGGATTCCTGGGAGTGCATTCCGATAAAGATCATCAAAGGTAAGTGAATATTTATAATGCTATTTCTGACTTCTGTTGACTCCACAACATGGAGGGTATCTGTATGGCTTGTTTTGGTGCCTGAGCGCTGTACTTCTTGGTGACAGGGGGCAGTATTTCCACGTCATGCCCAAATTCAACTGCCTGCTACTCATCCCCAGAAGATAAGATATGCATATTATTAGTAGATTTGGATCGAAAACACTGAAGTTTTCTAAAACCGTTTCAATCATGTCTGTGAGTATAACAGAACTTATGTAGCAGGCGAAACCCAGAGGAAAAACCATTCAGATGTTTGTTTTTTGAGGTCACTCTCTTTTTAATGGGTTTGCATTGGGAATCCAGATTTCTAAGGGACCTTCTTGCAGTTCCTACCGCTTCCACTGGATGTCACCAGTCTTCCTGTCTGGGTTGGCGCCCCCCTTGGGTTGTGCCGTGACGGAGATCTTTGTGGGCTATACTCAGCCTTGTCTCAGGATGGTAAGTTGGTGGTTGAAGATATCCCTCTAGTGGTGTGGGGGCTGTGCTTTGGCAAAGTGGGTGGGGTTATATCCTTCCTGTTTGGCCCTGTCCGGGGGTGTCCTCGGATGGGGCCACAGTGTCTCCTGACCCCTCCTGTCTCAGCCTCCAGTATTTATGCTGCAGTAGTTTATGTGTCGGGGGGCTAGGGTCAGTTTGTTATATCTGGAGTACTTCTCCTGTCCTATTCGGTGTCCTGTGTGAATTTAAGTGTGCTCTCTCTAATTCTCTCTTTCTTTCTCTCTCTCGGAGGACCTGAGCCCTAGGACCATGCCCCAGGACTACCTGACATGATGACTCCTTGCTGTCCCCAGTCCACCTGGCCGTGCTGCTGCTCCAGTTTCAACTGTTCTGCCTTATTATTATTGGACCATGCTGGTCATTTATGAACATTTGAACAGCTTGGCCATGTTCTGTTATAATCTCCACCCGGCACAGCCAGAAGAGGACTGGCCACCCCACATAGCCTGGTTCCTCTCTAGGTTTCTTCCTAGGTTATGGCCTTTCTAGGGAGTTTTTCCTAGCCACCGTGCTTCTACACCTGCATTGCTTGCTGTTTGGGGTTTTAGGCTTTGTTTCTGTACAGCACTTTGAGATATCAGCTGATGTACGAAGGGCTATATAAATAAATTTGATTTGATTTAGAAATTGGTTGAGGTTTTTCCTTTGTGTAATGAAGAAGTAGCCCTGTTCAAAACGAGGGTCACTTCAAGTGTATTGTTTGTTAGAGGCGCGTGACCAGAAAGCTAGCGTCAGTTGGTTTTCTTCCTGTATTGAACACAGATCATCCCGTCTTCAATTTTATCGATTATTTACTTTAAAAAATACCAAAAGTTGTATTACAAAAGTAGTTTGAAATGTTTTGGCAAAGTTTACAGGTAACTTTTGAGGTATTTTGTAGTAACGTTGCGCAAGTTGGAATCTGTGTTTTTCTAGATCAACCGCGCCAAATAAATTGACATTTTGGATATATATCGACGGAATTAATCTAACAAAGCTTCTTCTACTTCTAGCTTATTCTACTGGCACTCCAATATGTCACATAAACATCAAAATGGTCTAAGGTAAGGCATGATTTATATTTTTTATTTCTGCGTTTTGTGTCGCACCTGCAGGGTTGAAATATGTTCTCTCTTTTGTTTACGGAGATAATAGCATCGTTTGCTTTCGCCGAAAAGCCTTTTTGAAATCTGACATGTCGGCTGGATTCACAACACGTGTAGCTTTAATTTGGTATCTTACGTGTGATTTCATGAAAGTTTGATTTTTATATTAATTTATTTGAATTTGGCGCTCTGCATTTTCTCTGGCTTTTGGCCAGGTGGGATGCCAGCATCCCACATATCCAGAGAGGAATATCTACATAGGCGTAGAGGCCCATTATCAGCAACCATCACTCCGGTGTTCCAATGGCACGTTGTGTTAGCTAATCCAAGTTTAGCATTTTAAAAGGCTAATTTATCATTAGAAAACCCTTGTGCAATTATGTTAGCACAGCTGAGAACTGTTGTTCTGATTAAAGAAGCAATACAACTGTCTTTCTTTAGACTAGTTGAGGATCTGTGGCATCAGATAGTTGAGTATCTAGGAACCAGCTGTTCTGGACAAATGTGTATTCACGCTCTCCGTAGCTGGTGTGAGCAAGACCTTTAAACAGGTCAACATTCACAAAGCCACGGGGCCAGACGGATTACCAGGACGTGTACTCAAAGCATGCGCGGACCAACTAGCAAGTGTCTTCACTGACATTTTCAACCTCTCCCTGCCCGAGTCTGTAACACCTACATGTTTCAAGCAGACCACCATAGTCCCTGTGCCCAAAAAAGCGAAGGTAACCTGCCTAAATGATTACCAACCCGTAGCACTCACCTCGGTAGCCATGCAGTGTTTTGTAAGGCTGGTCATGGCTCACATCAACACCATCATCACGGAAACCCTAGACCCACTCCAATTTGAATACCGCCCCAACAGATCCACAGATGACGCAAACTCAATCGCACTCCACACTGCCGTTTCCCCCCTCGACAAGTGGGAATGCTGTTAATTGACTACAGCTCAGCATTCAACACCATCGTGCTGACAAAGCTCATCACTAAGCTAAGGACCCTGGGACTAAACACCTCCCTCTGCAACTTGATCATGGCCTTCCTGATGGGCCACCCCCAGGTGGTAAGGGTAGGCAACAACACATCTGCCATGCTGCTCCTCAACACTGGGGCCCCTCAGGGGTGTGTGATTAGTCCCCTCCTGTACTCTCTGTCTCCAACACCATCATTAAGTTTGCTAACGACACAACAGTGGTAGGCCTGCTCACCGACAAAAATGAGACAGCCTATAGGGAGGAGGTCAGAGACCTGGTCTTGTGGTGCCAGGACAAAAATCTCTACCTCAATGTGAGCAAGACAAAGCAGCTGAAAGTGGACTACAGGAAAAGGAGCATGTGACAAGTACAATTTGATCCTATTAGCACACAGAAGAAGTTGAGGATAATTGAGTTACTAAATGCAGCCTTCAACTTGAGTTACTCAATAAGAGGGGGCAGCAGTGAGCTAACCTGCAATGTCACTTCCTGGAGTAGCTCAAACTGCACATGTTATGTCGCCATCTTAACCAACCTAATTTGGCTTCAATGCGCTATTGAGTCTTCACGTAGGTATGAATGGTGTCGCTTGATCGATGGCTTTGTCTATTCATATATGTCACAAGTCACTAATTCACAGGGGAGGTATTTGAATGTAAACATCTATGTTTTTTTCAAAATGCATTCTTTGGCAGAAATGCCTTCTGGAACATGTTAAACTTTATGTGCCTTAACAAACTTGTATGCCATCTGTAAATACGAATACAATTGTTAACATACGAGCCTAATTCCCACTATGCCATGTAGCGCGCTTCTGTCTATAACAAAGGGTTGCTCAGTATGTGTAGGTAATTCTTTCGAATGTATCTTTTTTGAAAGATGTCCCGAAGAACTGCAAAAATGTTGCTCTCGACTTTCTGTAGGGCCGAGTTCTTGAAATCAGTGGAATGCCCGGTGGAAGCAGAGTATGATAGCTAAGGAGATGAAAATTCTGCCGTTTGATTGCAAATATGCGGAGGGGGTCAAAAAGAGAACACACAGAAGGATTGGATATAGTGTGTGTTTACCAGAGACGGTAATGTAAAGAACAACATGACCAGCACCAAAGTCAAATTAGGATATAACATTAGGCCAACGAGACAGTGTCCAAGTTCTAAAATTCTCAGGTAGAATCCCCTGCTTCTATTTCGTCACACTCACAACCGTAAGCTATTTTCTGTAAATAGCTTGCCATTCAGTTGTAAATAATTATCTTGTTGTGAGTTTATTTTCGTTGTAATAATGAATACAAATTAGCTAAAGTTAAGACATTGTCAGCGATATGACATGGGCATTTTTTGAACTGACTAGCCAGCTAAATTAAGGTCAGCTAGCTAGCTAACGAGCTAGAAACTAACAAAAACATTGTTTAGAAAGTTGCTTTTAGTTGCCTGGTTTGCTAGACTGACATATACTAAATTTATTTTTTAAACAGATGGGTTTATTGGTGTTAAAATACACCGGTTAAGCTATTTTGGACCACCAGGCTGCTGATGTCATGCATGTGAATCCTTAAAGAGATGGGTGGGGCTCAGGTTTAAGAGGGTGTGAACTATGCTGAATGGGTGTAGACAAAGAAGAGCTCTCCAGTAGGTGTATCAAAATATTCAAGGGCCATTTTCTCAAAAGTGGAGTTACAAATTTATCAACTTTCAAAGCAGAATTACTTTCCCATTGTTCCTCAACTGTAGTGTAGGATATACCATTTTCTAGCTCGGAGTCTCTACTTTTAGCCAATGTAAAAAACACAGTATCACATTTTTCTACATAAGACCAAATCGAGCCTCTCTGTCACATACACAGTCATTGGGCATTACCTTGGAATCATAAGGAGCTGTGTGTTTGTGTATTAGTGTGTGTGTTTGTGTGTGCGCCTCTGTGTGTTATGTTATGTTCTGTTATAGTAAGCTGTACTACAGTAAACTGTGTGATGTGTTACAGTGTTTCGTAACATTATTCTTAGCGTGTCAGTGTCGTAACATTGAGTGTAATAATAGCTATCCTGGAGAGGACACACAGGAGAGGAGGAGACACGTTCTGCATTCTGGAACGAAGGTCGTCAGTTTAATTGGAAGTGCAAATTGCGTTCACATGTACAGAAACCCACAGTGGATTGAAGAACGGGTGGAGAACCACCAGTGAGCGGCGAGATGGGTGTGTGTGTGTGCGTCTGTCCTCCAACCTTTCACAGCTAAAGGGATGTTACCTGCTGTTGAGGCGACAAGATCATTTGGACAAATATTTGATTTAAAGGAGCGATATTGACTTGTCAATATGTGCTAACACCAGACATCTGTTGGAGGGACAGAGACGTCTTTCTTTTTTCAATTTCTCCCTCTCTCCTTTTGCTTGTGAAGGATCGGGTGTTCTCTATTCTCTCTCTCTTCCCATTCTCCCTCTGGACACACACACAGTATGATTCCTCTGCTGCTGAGTGACAGGGTGTGTTCCGGTCGTAACCCCACAGTAGCACACTTCATACACACACACACACACACACACACCCTTTCAGGATCAATGAAGTGTGCGACTGTATAAAAGTAACACACACACACACAAGCAACAACTCAGGCAGTCACACAGGCTGCTTATCAATGAGTGATGATGGAGAATGTTCTGAGTGCATTTCACATCATTGATACGTGGGAAACTCTATAGGAAATTAGACCTTACACGTCCATCATTCAACCCAACCAGCAACATCACATCATTCAATGCAGCAGTAGATTCTCAGTGACTTCCAGCTCTCTCCATGTCTCATAGGCTGAGGCCGGAATTCAAACAGACTCAGATAAATGACCCATCTATATTATAATAATGTAAAGCTCTCAGCTACGGGAGGATCTCCTCCTACAATTTTGCACCCATCTTCTTAATTTTAGGCAAAAAAAAGTGTGACATCCGTCTGTCCACTTTATATTCCCTAAATTGACTACATTACCCATAATGCTCATTGACAAGACCTTCCCAAATTATCATGGCAATTATGCATCACAATAGTTGGCTAATACTATTCTATGCAACATGCAGCAATCCACGGTAGGCCTATAGAAGGGACAGGATCAGCTGCACTTATAGTCTATGGCGGGCCCATGCTTAAAATCTTCAAGTGGCATATCTCATGTTGCCCTGCTTTCCTCAACTCAAAGCATAGGCAACAAACGTGAGCTGGTAGACTAGTCAGCCAGCACTGGAGAGGTGGATGTTTGGCGAGCGCAGTGGAAGCTTTTGGAGAGAGGAGGGTATCAGCTTTCTGTAGGTATGACATTTATTTCCCCAACTCTCAATATTTACCGTTTTAACACCAAAAGTATCTTAGAGACATAGTTTATAGAGCGTGGGATACGCACAACTGACATTCCAGGTGATTGCATAGGCCTTTATAGAGGCGACATCCTATGCTGCAAAGCATTTTAGGACAATACATTTACTGTTAGATGAACAAGTTACACGACTAACTATCAGGAAATTAGATTTAGCGATCTAGCTAATGGGTTTTGATATACCACTTCCTCAGATGGTGAATTAGCCCCAAGGCAATTAGCCTATAGATATTCGTACGCAAAAAAAAGATGTAAGCAAATTCATCTCTGTTGAGCTAAATAAATATCACATTCTGGAGCCCTATTTTGACTGTAAAATTATAGCAACAATGCCTAATTGTCTACCCAAAATGCATGCCAACCACTGGTATAAGTATTGCACATCATCAGTTTTGCTTAGTCATGTTTGATTAATGTTGCATTACGTAGAAATCGCTCTGCCATTTCCTGGTTGCTAAAACTCTTAATAGTTTGCCTAAAAAAAATGTATAGTATAGTGTAGAGAATCATGTACAATCTAAACTGCTGTGAAATATATTTTCCATAACCAAAAATAGTTGTTCTAGCTGTTTGAAGCTGGTGTGCAAGACGCAAAAACTCCATTTAAGATTGGAAAGCATAAAAATAGAGCACATAGAACATTTCTATGTCAAATTGACTGGTTCACCTAAAAAAGTTGCACATTGCCACTTTAAACGTATCTAAAACGTATTTATTGAATCATACCATCTCAATAGGCCAAACCCCTCCCTAACCCGGACGACGCTGTGCCAATTGTGCGCCGCCAAGGGCTTCCGAGTGGCGCAGCGGTCTAAGGCACTGCATCACAGTGCTAGAGGCGTCACTACAGAGCCTGGTTCGATCCCAGGCTGTATCACAACCGGCCGTGATCGGGAGCCCCATAGGGCGGCGCACAATTGGCCCAGTGTTGTCTGGGTTAGGGGAGGGTTTAGCCAGGGTAGGCCGTCATTGTAAATAAGAGACGTGAAATAAAGCTGTGCAGCGACGCTCCCCATCCAACCTGACAGAGCTTAAGAGGATCTGCAGAGAAGAATGGGACAAACCCCCCAAATACAGGTGTGCCAAGCTTGTAGCGTCATACCCAAGAAGACTCGAGGCTGTAATCACTGACAAAGGTGCTTCAACAAAGTATTGAGTAAAAGGTCTGAATACTTATGTTAAAATTTGCCTTGTCATTATGGGGTATTTCAGAATAAAGTAACAAAATGTGGAAAAAGTCAAGGGGTCAGAATACTTCCCGAATGCACTGCATGTTTTGTGTTTGCTTGAAATGTGGCCTGAATCTCTGGTAAATGCAGAAGACTGCACCAAGCTAAGGTAGTGAACGAATGTCAACTCACAGTTAAAAATAGGAACAAACCCTGATATCAATTTCCTATTTAAAAAAAATAAAACACGGAACATTTCCCTTTTAAAAAGTAGGAAGCTGGAGACAATATGTTCACAAAACATCTGGTCTACAATGGCTACTGTATAATTTTGTTTCCTAGGGGTGTGCCCGACTTGTATTCGCAATCGTACTCGTAAGTTGACAGTCGGATAAGATGAGACTTGTGATAAAAAAAAGAATTGAAGTGTTTTAATGTGCCTAAATAAATGCTGTCAAAATACCTCGCTGCACATTCTCACTGCAAAAAAAAAAAAGCTGCCGATTAAGAGCAGTGCACGGAGGGGTGTGTGTGTGTGTGTGTGTGTGCGTGTCTCCTCGACTTTGCTGTCACTCAGTCAGAATGCGAATCAGCGTTTCATCCTTTTCCCTACCCTTGGCCCGCTTGTTAGATATTATGCACAAACGTCCACGCCATGTGATTTATCATAATAGAACGCTGCAGCAATCTAAATGATCAGACCGAAAACATGCGAGGAAAAGTGATTGGGTGAAATTATGAAGAGAGTGGACAGAGAAATACAAACTTCACTCTATCCAATCAGAGCAGCAGGGTCAACACATAGCCCGCCTTTCTCTTTACAGCCAGGCAAACTAGCCAGTTGAGTCATTTAGACCAGACCATGTAAAACCTTGCACATGACTTGACTAAAAGACAGTACATTATGGTTTAGTAACTCTGTGACTGAATGACATGAGAAAGATGCACCCAAAAAAAGTTACTTTCTTCCAATCGCGGATAATTACAACAAAAATGACTTGGATCATAATGGCACCCAGAAAATTACCCATATCCGTTCTGATACTCGTTTAGCCCGACTACACGGCCCTATTGTTTACCCACGGTCTGTTTCCTGCCATATTCAACAGTACCGAGAAGACATGATCACCTGCTCCTACATGTAGACTATAGATTACATAGGACGTGTGTCTCTGTCATTAAGGGCAGGCTGTGGTTCACAAACATTTCTAGAACCCTTGCACAAAAAGGCGTCATCTAACATTATGTGTGTTTAATACGCAAGGGCAGGCTGAGATCTAACAAGTCAACCACAATGTCTAAGAGTACAAACAACCACCATTGGTTTCACCGATAACACCAACAGGCATTAGGTCGAAAATAAGTCATCAACTTACCAATTCAGCATGAAGTAAACTTCAGCGGGTGAAACTCATATCTTGGCCTGTGAGATCAGAGAAGGGAAAATGTAATAACAAGTCAGGGCCTAATCTCTGGAGATTAGGATCCTTCCCTGAAACCAGTAAATCCTTAAAACTATGGACATGACCTCACAGATGGACTGGAGACAGACACAGGCGCGCACACACACCACCATAAAGGCTTGGGAAGAGAGGACTGGCATGGCAAATGTCTCGCTAGAACAATAAAGATGAACGATGTGACTCGTAATGTGTTCAAACAAACAATGGAGCTGTTCTTTATTACGTCGACTGATGTTCAGTGAGTTTGTGTGTGTGTGTGTGTGTGTGTGTGCTGGGCTACCCTGTCTTTCCCAGACCTTACACAGTATGTCCATTTTTTTATAGATGGATAACTGCAACATGGCTGAGAAGAGGACAAGAGGACCGGACGGGAGGAAAACATGATACCTCAGTCAACACAAAGGATGGAAATGGCAATATGGAATCAGATGGCTGACCTAGAGCAGACAGAGCTGAGAAAAGGCACGCGAGGGTTTCAGCATGCCTCCCCTCAGATGGAGGTGAGAGAATGCTGGGTGATGTGGTTAGGAAACCGTGTGTGAAAAGAGAACGAGAGAGAGAGAGAGACTATGTGTCCTAGGTAGCAGCTGATTCCTTCCGTCTCCAATATTGGCCATTCTGAAATCTGCTCAGTATTTTTCGGTCTACAAATATATTTCACCCCACTGTTTCCCTGACCCTGGTGTTCAAGTGGACAACCACAGGTCAACTGAAGTCAGGATCTGTCATCTGTCCCATTGCAACTCCACCAGATGACCAGGTGTTGGACTGACAGATACAAGGTTGCTGGTTCGAGTCCCACTTGGTTTAACTACATCTTCAGCAATAGAATGTTGGTTACCTCACCAGTATCAAAACAAACAACCCCCTGAAGGAAGACCCAAACACAAGTACCACTTACAGTATGAAGCGGGCAAGACCATGATACCACTACCAGCATCTCCAAACACAACAAACCTTGGCCTGTGTGAGTATGTGTGTGTGTTTTCTCATATAAATCTCCACGGGCAGACCAATAGAGCTAGGGGACAGCAGCATGCAGCAGGCCTGAATACCAGCCAACATCATCACACATAAAATGCCGTTGAAGTCGGAAGTTTACATACACCTTAGCCAAATACATTTTTCACCAGTCCTGACATTTAATCGTAATACAAATTCCCTGTCTCAGTTAGGATCACCACTTTATTTTAAGAATGTGAAATGTCATAATAATAGTAGAGAGAATTATTTATTTCAGCTTCTATTTCTTTCATCACATTCACATCGGGTCAGAAGTTTGCATACACTCAATTAGTATTTCGTAGCATTGCCTTTAAATTGTTTAACTCGGGTCAAACTTTCAGGTAGCCTTCCACAAGCTTCCCACAATAAGTTGGGTGAATTTTGGCCCATTCCTCCTAACAGAGCTGATGTAACGGAGTCAGGTTTGTAGGCCTCCTTGCTCGCACACACTTTCAGTTCTGCCCACAAATGTTCTATAGGATTGAGGTCAGGGCTTTCTGATGGCCACTCCAATACCTTGACTTTGTTGTCCTTAAGCCATTTTGCCACAACTTTGGAAGTATGCTTGGGGTCATTGTTCATTTGGAAGACCCATTTGAGACCAAGCTTTAACTTCCTGACTGATGTCTTGAGATGTTGCTTCAATATATCCACATCATTTTCCAACCTCATGATGCCATCTATTCTGTGAAATGCACCAGTCTCTCCTGCAGCAAAGCACCCCCACAACATGATTCTGCCACCCCGTTCTTCACGGTTGGGATGGTGTTCTTCGGCTTGCAAGCCTCCCCCTTTATCCTCCAAATATAACGATGGTCATTATGGCCAAACAGTTATTTTTTGTTTCATCAGACCAGAGGACATTTCTCCAAAAAGTACAATATTTTTCCCCATGTGCAGTTGCAAACCGTAGTCGGGCTTTTTTAATGGCAGTGACTTTTTCCTTGCTGAGTGGCCTTTCAGGTTATGTCAATATAGGACTCGTTTTACTGTGGATATAGATACTTTTGTACCTGTATCTTCACAAGGTCCTTTGCAGTTGTTCTGGGATTGATTTGCACTTTTCGAAACCAAAGTACTGAACACATCTCCTTCCTGAGTGGTATGACTGCTGCGTGGTCCCATGGTGTTAATACTTGCATACTATTGTTTGTACAGATGAACGTGAGACCTTCTGGTGTTTGGAAATTGCTCCCAAGGATGAACCAGACTTGTGGAGTTCTACAGAAAAAATTCTGAGGTCTTGACTGATTATTTTCAATTTCCCATGATGTCAAGCAAAGAAGCACTGAGTTTGAAGGTAGGCCTTGAAATACATCCACGGGTACACCTCCAATTGTCTCAAATTATGTCAATTATCAGAAGCTTCTAAAGTCATGAAATCATTTTCTGGAATTTTCCAAGCTGTTTAAAGGCACAGTCAATTTAGTGCATGTAAACTTCTGACCCACTGGAATCGTGATACAGTGAATTATAAGTGAAATAATCTGTCTGTAAACAATTGTTGGAAAAATTACTTGTGTCATGCACAAAGTAGTCCTAACCGACCTGCCAAAACTATAGTTTGTTAACAAGAAATTTGTGGAGTGGTTGAAAAAACTAGTTTTAACAACTTCAACCTAAGTGTATGTAAACTTCTGACTTCAACTGTACTTTGATTTACTGATAGTCAATGCTGAAGGGAAGAAGAATGCAATTCATCTTTTGACTATTTTAACTTGGTCATGGCTGCATTTTTGTCGCCCATAGTAGGCCTAGCTCATACAAAAATAACTGTACTGGGGATACTGGAAGCTGACTAGCTTAGCTATTTATAATGACATTTGAAACTAATAAAAGACATAGCATTAACAACCATTTCCACAAATGCATACAAAGCACTGGAGCTGCTGCTGGATTAATAAATGGCAATGAAATGACTGCAAATGTTCACACAGTTTGCTGCACCCGAATGTAGTCTTTAAGCTTGTGATACAGCAAAAAATGTTCAACAGTCTGCGTCCAGGAAAATGGACATAGAAGGACAGGAGAATTAGGTCCTCCATAGACATACCTCTCCATCATCTGTCCTCTAAACACAGTGTGTGTGTGTCCTCTACCACGAAGAGCCACACAGGAGGAGTCGTATCCTTCTATTTTTGCAGGCGGCAGGGTAAACGCTGTGATTCATAGGAATCCTATCTGTTTGTTTTGCCCGTTTGGCTAAATGTCATTTGGGGGACTCTGATCAGCAAGGATACTGCTTCTAAGTCCATGCCAATTTTTATGTCCAGTTTAACAGCACACCTGAACATGACGCTTGTGTTTTTAACTCTAGAATAAGGCTATTTTTGTCACATCGCTTTCCTTTATCCAGTGTTTCTCAATCTTTTCTGAGCCAGGGACCAGCAGCAAGCTACTGTCAACCAGCTACTGTAAGACAACTACCATTTCCGCCTTGAAGATGGCGGCTAAAACTAGCGATTTTAGCCGCCTAAACCGGTGTCCATTCCCTGGGACTTGTTTTGGTCGACAAACACACACACACAGCAACCTGATTCACAATGCAGCATCAGCCATTCCATTAACACAGAACAGTCAACATCCATTACAGAATCACTGCATTGTGTAATAAACGCCATATATCACCTTTTAGGTAACAGGGCCCACAACCTGTCAAATATGCAGCAGCCATGTTTTACACAAGCACCATCTGAGTATTGGCCAATGAACAAACATCCTCAATCTGTATTTAGCCTAAGCTTCCCCCTCAAACAATTACCATACCTTTTGGTCCGAAATAAAACACCCACACACTAAGCTTCTTAACCCATCTCTCCTCATCAGAATCAGTGTTAGGCTACATTGTGGCTTCTATGCCATGCAGGTAAGGTAATTGATTTTGTGCGAGGGAGGGAGGAAAGGTAGGGCAATGTTTGTCTCTCTAATCACCATAAAAGTGCTTATGGCACTGTCAATACTGACCTGCGTAGGGTTCACACACACAGCAGACATACTGTGGCAGGAGCTACTGAACTCAACACACGCAGTCACACAGACAGACAAACTCTTCAATAGAGATCAGTTAGAGACCTAAAGACATTGCATTAAGTAGATATTATTGTTACCTTTGTTTTACAGTACGGTTGTTATTGTGGTAAACTAGTGTTTTTAGCCATTATAAACCCCTCATTTCGTACCTGTCTAATGAAAAGCATGCGACACACAAACATACGGTAATACTGTTCTCTTTCTTCATCTGGCAGTTTATTACTTGTTCAATTCATTCTAGTGACCAACAGCAACCTATTTCCTACACAAGGTCAATTCGACCATTCTTGGGTTAATATCTTTGTTAGAAGCTAAGAAAACGGGCACTTTTCATTGCATTTCGACCGAGTCCTGGCCAAAGTGTCTCCATTCGCCCCCCCCCCCCCATCAGCTAAATGCCACTTCAAACGCAGAGATTGTAAAAAATAAGTGTCTCCAAACACTTCTTGTTCCCTGTCACTGACCGCACGCACGCACATACAGGACATTGGCCCCGCGCGTGCACGCGAACAGGTGGCGGTTCCGCGCACAGGTGTGTGTCCGTAATTCCCTAGCGTCAACATACATAGTAACTGTTCATTGGTCAAATGCAAATAGTCGTCTTTCTCAATCATTTCATAACAGCAAATGTGCAACATATACAACAAATGTGCAACATATGGGAAAACGCCATGGAACAATGGACTATCTAATGCATTTCGCTGTCTGCTCATTCTTACAGAAATCAGCCACGATAGCTCAAGAGAAGTATATTGGCTGGCCGTTGTTTCTAGATTTTCTTCCCACCTGGCGTGTGAATGGACGACGCGGAACGTGCATGGCAAATGATTTTACACCGCTCATACAGCCCTAAAACATCAGCACAATCTCGTACGTTAGCAGGCTAGCGGTTAGCGGTCTAACATCAGCACAATCTCGTACGTTAGCAGGCTAGCGGTTAGCGGTCTAACATCAGCAGACATCGTCGGCATGAGTTGTGATCTAGCCATTTCCACAACATGTAAAAAAAAATATTTAAAAAATTGAGCAAGCTATTGTTCAATCAATCGTATGTTTGTTCATAGCTAGCTAGTAGCTGCCATATATATTTTTTTTAACCCAAATAGTGTTGAAGAGGGCTTAGCTACGTAGCATCCAACAGTAGCTATAGCAAGTGCATCCGTCTCACGCAGAGCAAGCAGCGCGCCAGTATACTTTTATGGGCAAGCAAGCTTGATATCCCTGGTGCTGTCTGTCCCGTCAGCTAACGCTAGCAGCTAGCCAGCCGCTAGCTTGGCGGAGGAAACGTCGATTTGTCAAGTTTCGGATGGTGATAAACAGCTGCACGGCTAGACAGCTAACGCTGCACACCATCTGGGACGCCGTTCCATTTATTTATTTATTTATTTTTTAAAACGAACGCGACGGATGAATATGACAGCCATGCACGTGTTGTGCGCGCATGTACACGAGCTATAATTATTATTATTTTTTGCATCAAACCACGAACGAGACCGGTCCCTTTCGAAAATAACCCACATGATTTGTCCCCGTTTCTGTAACGTAACAGCGGCTTTCCTATCGGGTGGTGCGGAAATTCGCTTGCAGACTGGCCGCTCTGCTAGAGATGGGAGTTGAAGAGTCTCACGGCTTTTTCAACCACCAATATGAACAAGATGTTTTCTCTCTCCGAACCTAGAGACACCCACATACATATGAATCGTACAGCTGTGGTGCTCAGCAACACATCTCCAATGTCCCACTTGCAGGCAATTTGAGGCAAAAAGACAGAAACATGTATATACCCTTACGTGAATTGGTGGTCGACGAGAACGGATTAAATCCGATGTGAAAAATGATGCTTGCAGAGGCTGGGCTGGGATTTTCTCTCTTGCTTCCAGCTGCTGTATCTCCCGCCCTCTCTCTGTCCCTCTCACACACTCTCTCTCTCTCTTCCCTTGTCTCTCTTTATCCCTCCCTTCCAACAAACCCGGTCCTGTTGTACCACTCGCCCTCCAGTGGAGATTAGCCCGATGCGGTTCGAGGAACTCCACTCTGGGTGCGCGCGTGCGTGTTGGCGTGTCGAGGAACTCTACTCTGGGTGCGCGCGTGCGTGTTGGCGTGCGTGCGTGTGAGCCGCAGATGAATGGCAAGTTCTCATGGACAGTGAGGTATCCACTTTCCTTCCCTACAATGCAAACAGCAATTGTCTAGGTCTGCCGATCAACACACATGAGCGCGTTTCTTACAATATAGCATAGCTGCCTAGGCTATGGAGTAAGGGAATATTATGTTATGAGTGCTCAACCCACTAACAGTAGGCTGTAAAACATCCACAAATACAAATGCAAAGGTTTATTTGAGAGAGCAGTAAATGTTCATGTTTGAGTACGTAGAGCCCGCTCTAAATGGTCTTCTTCCTGAGACCACAGATAGCAGTGAGAGAAATGGACACACATTGTGTCTTTGTCAGTCAAATGATATAAATATGGAAGACAGGAGAATAGCAGGTGCATCTCTTCATACATGTTCCCTAAGGCTGTGTGGTGCTCAGCCACAAAAATAATCCGTTAGCAAAAATTGGACAAAAGTAAAGCTCTGCTAAGCAAAGTGCCAGGATACAGCCCTTAGCTGTGGTACAGTGCATTCGGAAAGTATTCAGAACCCTTGACTTTTCCCACATTTCGTGACCTTACAGCCTTATTCTAAAATGGATTCAAGTGCCCCCCCCCCCCCTCAACAACCTACACACAATACCCCATAATGACAAAGCAAAGACAGGTTTTTTGAAATGTTTGCACATTTCTTAGAAACAAAAAACTGAAATATCACATTTAGGTACAGTGGGGCAAAAAATAATTCAGTCAGCCACCAATTGTGCAAGTTCTCCCACTTAAAAAGACGAGAGAGGCCTGTAATTTTCATCATAGGTACACTTCAACTATGACAGACAATATGAGGGAAAAAAATCCAGAAAATCACATTGTAGGATTTTTAATGAATTTATTTGCAAATTATGGTGGAAAATAAGTATTTGGTCAATAACAAAAGTTTATCTCAATACTTTGTTATATACACTTTGTTGGCAATGACAGAGGTCAAACATTTTCTGTAAGTCTTCACAAGGTTTTCACACACTGTTGCTGGTATTTTGGCCCATTCCTCCATGCAGATCTCCTCTAGAGCAGTGATGTTTTGGGGCTGTTAATGGGCAACACAGACTTTCAACTCCCTCAAGATTTTCTATTGGGTTGAGATCTGGAGACTGGCTAGGCCACTCCAGGACCTTGAAATGCTTCTTACGAAGCCACTCCTTCGTTGCCCGGGCGATGTGGTTGGGATCATTGTCATGCTGAAAGACCCAGCCACGTTTCATCTTCAATGCCCTTGCTGATCGAAGGAGGTTTTCACTCAAAATCTCACGATACATGGCCCCATTCATTCTTTCCTTTACACGGATCAGTCGTCCTGGTCCCTTTGCAGAAAAACACCCCCAAAGCATGATGTTTCAACCCCCATGCTTCACAGTAGGTATGGTGTTCTTTGAATGCAACGAGTTGTGTTTTTACCAAAAAGTTATATTTTGGTTTCATCTGACCATATGACATTCTCCCAATCTTCTTCTGGATCATCCGATTGCTCTCTAGCAAACTTCAGACGGGCCTGGACATGTACTGGCTTAAGCAGGGGGGCACTGCAGGATTGGCTGGGCCACTCAAGGACATTCAGAGACTAGTCCCGAAGCCACTCCTGCATTTTCTTGGCTGTGTGCTTAGGGTCGTTGTCCTGTTGGAAGGTGAACCTTCGCCTGTTGGAAGGTGAACCTTGAGCGATCTGGAACAGGTTTTCATCAAGGATATCTCTGTACTTTGCTCCATTCATCTTTCCCTCGATCCTGACTAGTCTCCCAGTCCCTGCCTCTGAAAAACATCACCACAGCATGATGCTGCCACCACCATGCTTCGCCGTGGGGTGACGCTTGGCATTCAGGCCAAAGAGTTCTATCTTGGTTTCATCAGACCAGAGAATCTTGTTTCTCATGGTCTGTGAGTCCTTTAGGTACCTTTTGGCAAACTCCAAGCGAGCTGTCATGTGCCTTTTACTGAGGAGTGGCTCATGGCTTGGTTTTTGCTGTGACATGCACTGTCAACTGTGGGACCTTATATAGACAGGTGTGTGCCTTTCCAAATCATGTCCAATCTATTCAATAGGTGGACACCAATCAAATTGTGGAAACATCTCAAAGATGATCAATGGAAACAGGATGCACCTGAGCTCAATTTTGAGTCTCATAGCAAAGGGTCTGAATACTTACGTAAATATGGCATTTCTGTTTTTTATTTGTAATAAATTAGCAAACATTTCTAACAACCAGTTTTTTGCTTTTTCGTTATGGGGTATTTTGTATAGATTGATAGATTAATTTAATACATTTTAGAATTACGTAACAAAATGTGGAAAAATCAAGGGGTCTGAATGCTTTCCGAATGCACTTGGCCATATACCACAAACCCAAAAGGTGCCTTATTTTATTATAAACTGGTTACCCACATAATTAGAACAGTACACAAGTATTTCTGTGTCCTACCAGTTGTATATTTAATCAATCAGGCCAAAGAGGGTGTGGTATATGGCCAATATACCACTGCTAAGTCTGTTCGTATGCACAACGCAACTTGAAGTGCCTGGACACAGCCCTTAGCCCTGGTATGTTGGCCATGTATCACAAACCCCCAAGGTGCCTTATTGCTATTATAAACTGGTTACCAACGTAATTAGAATCTCTAAAAGTAGTCATTTGAATTGTGTCCCATTACCTTAACCTTACCAGGGGTGAGCTGGATGCCACACACTTAGGATGACTGAGCTGCCCTTGTGCCAGTAGGACTGATTCACTAGACAGAGGCAATAGTGTGGCCCTAGCAGGGTTTCTTCTGTACACTTTGATGAAATAAAGACTCTATGGAATGTCTTGGAGTGGTATAACACAAAGATAACAGTGGTCCTCAAATGGCTGACAAATTGTCTAAGTGGCAGGAAACGACTGCCCAGTCACGTGACTGATCCCAGTGATAATGGTCCATCAGCGTGATGTTCTGATAACACACGTGCACACGAGTGGTTCCGCAGATCTCACTGGCCGTAGCAGGAAGTGCTGCTTGTCGTTATACACAGCAGTATATCATAACCCTATACAATCCATGCACACACGCACACACGCACACAGACACACAGTCTTTCTTCCTCTCCCACCAATTCTCTCCATTCCACTGTCCTGGTGTGTTTCATTAAAAACCTATTTATCCGACACCTCTTGTCCCCGCAGCAGATGGACAGACGGCAGTCGGTATTCCTGGGAGTTTGGACTCTATGTGTGTGTATATGTGTGTGTGTGTGTGTGTGTTTGGACTGGAGGGAGCGGAAAGGCATCAGTGTTTACATAACCTCTGGAATCATTTTAAAAACCATGACCCACCCCTTCCGCCTCTAGCCCAGCTTAGCCCAGCGCAGCACAGGGTTAATTATCTGTCTCCGTGGTCCCTGGAATGTTTTGGCGGTTTGTGTGTGTGTGTGTGTGTGTGTGTGTGTGTGTGTGTATACACCTATGGAAGATTCCCTGCATGGTCTACCTTTGAATTTGAATCACAATACATGGATGTGGTCATAGCCGTGTGAAGTATGGGTGCTAAGGGTGCAGCGGAGAAAAATACTCCCCTGCACCCACGTAATTACTAGTGGAGGCTGGTGGGAGGAGCTATAGGAGGATAGGCTCATTGTGATGCCTGGAATGGAATCAATGGAACGGAGTCAAACATGTGGTTTCCATATGTTTGATGTGTTTGATACCGTTCCATTGATTCCATTCCAGTCATTTACAATGAGCCCGTCCTCCTATAGCTTCTCCCACCAGCCCCCACTGGTAATTACAGTGCAGTATGCTACACTAACACAGATGTTTATTTGTTTATTTGGATCCCCATGAGCTTTTTCAGAAGCAGCAGCTACTCTTCCTGGGGTCCACAGAAAAAACAACAAAACATGATAAGTAACAAAAAAACACTGGTATGCTGAAAGACAAGGAAAGTCGCAGACATGTTAAAGACACAACAAAAATAATACAAACAACACAACAGCAAAAAGAATGTGGGGTTTAGAGTGTGTCTGTGTTGGTGATGAGTGGGTTGATTTATAACCCTCAGTCCCCGCGGGCGGGTTTAGGGTCATTAAGTATTTTGTGGATGAAGGATGGGTGGGTGGCGGGAGGGTTACACAAAACACCAAAGAAATCCACACATGTATCATTCTTGTGCAATGTATGTCTATAGCCTATATTGCGACTTTTTCTTTCGTTATTTTTTGTCTATCTGGCATTAGTGCATAAGCCTAAGCTTTAGGGTCTAAACTGTTCGCGTGCCAAATGGCCTACACGCCAATCGCCAAATGCTTTTGGGAACGGGCAGAAAGAATAAGGTCAATGTCGACGTTTAATTCAGTAAGAGGAAAGATGCGACATGAAGAGTTGAAAATAGAGGGAAGGCAGGGCCAGAAAAGTATTGTTTGGGAAAGATTTGGTGAAGTGGTGAAACAGGATGATGGCAGTCCCGGGCTGTGTTATGTGTGATGATTATGAGGCGCTGTACAAATTCGACAGTCACAAGATGGGGATTTCAAATAGGCCTATGGCACGTCAAGGGAACTGTAGCCTACTGTTCAGATGGGCCAAATGAAAACTGCAGTTTGGACACTGACTGCAGGCCTAAAACCTCTCGCATAGCCTTGATATTAACCCCTGCGGAATGAAGCATTTACTGCAGTAAAATGATACACCGAATCTAAATATTGCATTGGGAACAGGAGTGGAGAAATAGGATTTAATTCTTTCAGCAAATTCTGAGAATGTTGAATGCGCCCGTTAGGGACCATCTGTAGAGGTGCTGTGTTTTATCAGCATCATAAAAGCTGATTTGTATTTCAACCACAGAAAATATCCTTTTCACAGCCGTCTATTTCCTTGCAACTGGTCAAACTGATGTCATTTTGCACGGAAGATTTTTCCAGTTTTTCATGTCTTCTTCTACTTTCTCCACAGTCCCGACAACATTTCTACTCCTTGGAAAGAAGCAGAGATGACAGAGAGAACTAGATTGAAGCATTAATTTCATTCTATCGATTTACAACGCTCTTCTTCTAGGGCAACATATAACGACAGAAGAGAAGCTGCATGTATCTACACTGGACAAATGTATTAAACGCAACATGTAAAGTGTTGGTCCCATGTTTGTTGAGCTGAAATAAAAGATCGAGTATATGTTTCATATGCACAAAAAAAGCTTATTTCTGTCAAATGTTCTGCACAAATGTGTTTGCATCCCTGTTAGTGAGCATTTCTCCTTTGCCAAGATAATCCATCCACCTGAGAGGTGTGGCATATCAAAAAGCTGAATAAACAGCATGATCATTACACAGGTGCACCTCGGCTGGGGACAATAAAAAGCCACTCTAAAATGTGCAGTTTTGTCACACAACCTCCAACATTGTTTTAGAGAATTTGTATGTCCAACCGGTACAGTAAGTCCAACCGGCCTCACAACCGCAGACCACGTGTAGCCACGCCAGCCCAGGACATCAAGCTTCTTCACCACCGGGACTGTCTGAGACCAGCCACCCGGACAGCTGATGAAACTGTGGGTTTGCACTACCAATGAATTTCTGCACAAATTTTAAGAAATTGTCTCACGGAAGCTCATCTGCAAGCTCGTCGTCCTCACCAGGGTCTTGGCCTGACTGCCGTTCAGCGTCATAACCAACTTCAGTGGGCAAATGCTCACCTTCGATGGCCACTGGCACACTGGAGAAGTGTGCTCTTCATGGATGGATCCCCGGTTTCAACTGTACCGGGCAGATGGCAGACAGCCTGTATGGAGTCGTGTGGGCGAGCAGTTTGCTGACCTCAATGTTGTGAACAGAGTGCCCCATGGGGTGTTATGGTAGGTGCAGGCATAAGCTATGGACAACAAACACAATTGCGTTTTATCATTGGCAATTTCAATGCACAGAGATACTGTGACGAGATCCTGAGGCCCATTGTCATGCCATTCATCTGCCACCATCACCTCATGTTTCAGCATGATAATGCACAGCCTCATGTCTCAAGGATCTATACACAATTCCTGGAAGCTGAAATGTCCCAGTTCTTCCATGGCCTGCATACTCACCAGATTGAGCACGTTTGGGACGCTCTGGATCGACGTGTACGACAGCATGTTCCAGTTTGCTTAAGTACTTTACACCACTATATAATACTGTGCGTTGCCCTGAATTCGTATTGGACTTGGGGACTGTGTAGAGACCCCTGGTGACATGTCTTGTGGGGTATGTATGGGTGTCTGAGCTGAATGCTATTTGATTATGCAGATAATTTGGAATTTTCAGTTAAGCAGTTCATCTCTCTTCAATCCTCAACCAGGGAAGACTGGCATGTCGTGGACGTTAGTTCTGTGTGTGCAGTTAAGGACTGCTGCTCTGTTTTGAACCAGCTGAAGCTTTGCTAGGACTTTCTTTGCTACACCATATCACTGGACAGTAATCAAGTTGGGACAAGACCAGTAGATTTTCGTGTCAAAAACGCAGAACATCTTTTTATAACAGACATACACATCCCCATCTTCACAACTACTCAATATGACTTGACCATGATAATTGACCATCCAATGTCATACAGAGGAGTTTAGCTTCCTGAACTTGCTCAATGATCACACCCTTTATACACAACAAGGTTTAGGTTTAGGTCTTAAGATAACGTTTTTAATGTGATTGCAAGTGTAGCTGCCAGTGGTTGCAAGTGGGGCTTTGCACTGTTGATATACTTTACTATCCTTAAACCTCTTACAGACCACAGTAGTGACATTCTTGGAAGTCCATTGTCTGCCATTTCAGTACACACACACACAACACACACACACGCACGTACGCACAGGCACTACCTCTTCAGTATGTAGACACATACTCCACGTAATGGTACAAAATACGCTGAGTGTAGAAAACATTAGGAACACCTGCTCTTTCCATGATTTATACTGACCAGGGGAATCCAGGTGAAAGCTATGATCCCTTACTGATGTCACTTGTTAAATCCACTTCAATCAGTGTAGGTGAAGGGGAGGAGACGGGTTAAAGAAGGATTTTTAAGCCGTGAGACAATAGAGACATGGATTGTGTACGTGTGCCATTCAGAGGGTGAGTGGGCAAGACAAAATATTTAAGTGCCTTTGAACGGGGTATGGTCGTAGGTGCCAGGCGCACCGGTTTGTGTCAAGAACTGCAAAGCTGCTGGGTTTTTTCATGCTCAACAGCTTCCGGCGTGTGTCAAGAATGAACCACCCATAGGACATACAGTCAACTTGATACAAAAGTGTTGTACACTCAGTGTGACCCTGACTTAGTGGATGTTCTTGGAAAGGATTCAGAACAATAAGGTGAGCCTAGTAAGGGGACAGGGACAGTGGAGGAAGTGAAGCTGTTAGCATCACATTGAACCTGCTTCACCTGCATAGGAGGTAAAAGATCTATCATAGTATTACTGGGAACTACAAATCAACAAAGACAAGTGTTCACTTCAGCAATGTACAATAGCCACATTTATTAATCACAAGCAGATTCCCTTTACACTTCTATACTATGATCATCATCATCATCTCAATGTTTTTCCTTGACATCATACGCACATTTACAACAACAAAATGCATACACTTAGGTTGATGAACAGAAACAAGTGGTTCAAGACAAAATAAAAATACATGTCTATAATTCTTGTCTTTTTAAGGAGCCACTTCTCAAAATACTCTTCATCATCGCAAGTGTTTTTAACTCAGTAGTGGTACTGTACTAAAAGTGCACACGGTCTATCCAATAACAGACAGCTTCGTATAATACAATGGCAATTTACACAAAGATGCATTTCACACATTCGACGTCAACACAAGGCAAACCTATTCAAAAGGCACAGGACTCTCACATCAATAAGAACCGTATTTTATAGAAACCAAGTTATACCTGTTTACACTTTATAATGTGATCCTTCAAGTTAATCAATTGAAATAAGTATGCCGACAGCAGACACATCAATGTGGTGTATGTATGGCCCTGTACAGGTTGGAAAGTCCTAAACATTGTCCAAGGTCTTTGACTGACATTTTCATTTAGTATGATGTCACATATCATAGGATGAATGGACCAAGAGTGTACAAGATCCTGTTAGGGGCGGTGCACTCAATATTTGACATGGACATGAAATGACCAAAGGTTTGGCTTTAGAAATAGTTCAAATCTACCATGTTGCAAACATTATCTGTGATGACTGTCTTGGGCAGTAAGTAGTTACATTATATTACCAACCATTGAATAAACATTTGGGACATGTATTGATCATAAAACTACATTTAGGGTATAAATGTTGAAAAGGCCTGGGACATCATTTTAGTGTCTTAAATGTTAATGGATCAAATGTGTGTGTGCGTGTGTGTGTCAGAGTGTTAACAATTTCAGTCTTTGGTAAGGGGCAGTGATATAGTCTTTTTTTCATTTTATCCCATACCAACACAAGTAGTTCATCACTAGTACTGTACAAACAATGTCATAGTTGCAGTTTCAGTTTGATTTCAAATCATTAAGGTCAGGTTAGTGATCTGCTGTACAAGAGGACAGAGAAATAAATGTACATTTTACATTTACGTTACGTCTTCTCTGCTACAGTAACATTTACAATAGTTCAACGACATGCAGATACGTGATTTACTCTCCCTCATCACCCTCCCTCCATCCCTCATCACCCTCCCTCCATCCCTCATCACCCTCCCTCCATCCCTCATCACCCTCCCTCCATCCCTCATCACCCTCCCTCCATCCCTCATCACCCTCCCTCATCACCCTCCCTCCATCCCTCATCACCCTCCCTCCATCCCTCATCACCCTCCTTCCATCCCTCAGCCCCTCCCATCCATTTCCCCTCCCTCCGCACCCCCCCACCACCCCTCCACGGCAGGATTAACCATAAACAATCTAAACGCTAATGTGTCAAAAGCATTACAAAAATGAAAAAATCAAAACAATAAAATAAGTACGTCTCGACCAGGCCAATATATCTTACAAAGCAAAATAGGACAAAAATAGTATTAAAACAAGGTAGCAGCAACACAGAGTAGACTTACTTTTGTGAGGACGAAATAGAACCAGCAAGCCTCCAGTGCTTGGTGGCGACGATAGAATAGAAGAGTTAGTTCTGTAGAAAGCCTTCAGTGCAAAATATAAATTAGGAGCGATTCGTACTTTTCAATAAAGAAAATAAAGGCTGTGTCCACAGTGGTTGGACAGGAAGTTGAAATTGACTTGCTATGCCTGGACTTTATTTGGGGCTTGCAATGCAATCGCTTTACATTGCGGTGCCATTGTACGTTACATATTCAACATTGCCCTGGTCTTAACCAATGTCAAATCAATGATACTCATAACTATTCTCTAAGTGCACAGTGAAATCAAAACATTGGCACCACTGACTGACCTACACTATAGTCAGCATTGTGAGAACGTAATCTAACACCTAAAACATTGTCCTTTTTCAAAAGTAAGAACACATTTAAAAACATTATTATTTTTTTTTTTAAAGAAATGATTCTGTCTGTGCAATGGTTCAAGTATGTAACTTAGTACCTGCGCATAGTTAGTGCCGAGTCACACATACACGTATCCTGTGTCTGCACCGCTCCAGAGCAAAACAACAAAAACACACAAATACAAAACAAGTATTTACATATCTGAATAGAACTACAGAGTAGGTACTCCCTATTACTGGTCCATGGTCAGATATTGTTTAACCCCCCTACTGGTTCAGGTTAGGAGTTAGCGCAGGGTAAGCTGTCCCTAGAATGGCAATTTTCACCTCGAACGACCAACTAGAACTGTCCAATTCAGAGGACGGGGAGGGTTTAGTCTCTAATGATGTTTCGTCTCTAAAGCCTATTCCCTATATAGTGCACTACTTTTGGACAGTCTTTATATGAGGCTCCGGCCAAAAGTACTGCACTATATAGGGAAAAGGGTGTCATTTCAGATTTGTCTTAAAGGGGTGTGTCAAACACTCTTTCCGACGAGTCTTCTGTATCATCCTCTGACTGGGACGCTTTGTGGTTGAGCCTCTCGGTCGTCGAGGAGACAGACAGGTTGCCATGGGTACTGTCATCGCTAAGCTTGGCCTTGCTACTGTCCTGGACAAACTCCTGGATCTCTAGGGGCAACCGTCTGAACTTGTCCTGGTACTCCTGGTCCAGCTCGGTCTGCAGCTATTGGGAGAGAAGAGAACAAAGTATGGTTCTACAACAGAACCAAATAGAACCACAGAACAAACCGTAGCAAGAGAACTACAGCTACAAAGAGAACTGGTCCTAGTCCACCTCTCTGCAGCTATAGGAAGGAGAGAGGACAGAGAATGGGTCTGTAAGCAGCAACAGGGTGGGTCTACAGAACCAACAGAGTGGGCCTACATCATTATATACTGAACTTGTCCTTGCTACCCCTGGTACTCTGTAACTGAAGAGGAGAAAAGAATATGGTGGCATTGACTAGTGATGACTGAGCTCCCTGCCTTCTGACAGACAGACGGGGAAGTCAGAGAGAGAGAGAGAAGGATACAGTCTGTTTTCTCCCAGGCATAGCCGCCGCTAATGATTACAGATGACAGGATTGTATTCATTCTGATCCAATAATTGCTTTAATGCTGATTTCTCTGTTTAACTACCCTGCTGCGTCCCAGGGGAGGGCCATAATTAAAGGAGAGCAGCAAAGATGAACCACATCACAATCTAAGAGCCTAAGAAAACAGCCCAACCCCTGCTCAGGTAATTCTCCCCATTCCCACTATTTCAGAGAGTTATCATCGTACTGCTACAGACATCCATATTCACAATGGTGTTGTTAGTGATAATATGTTAGCTCTGTTACAGTTAGCCCAATTCGGAAGCCCACTGTGGTAAGTTTGTCCAGTGCCTTTTTTTTTCAAATACCACAAATATGGATACCCCCCCTGTTTTCAAATTGCGTAGAGGGCTCGGGCTGTCAACGTAGAGTATGAAGTTTGATGTCAAAGATGGACCTTCTTTATATGTGGGTGCATGACACGAGCTCGGATATTATGGTCCTCACAGAGACGGCTCGATCCTGGATAAGGACATTGACATTGCTGATAACAAAATCTTCAAGTGTAACAGACTGAAAAAAATTGGGAGAGGTGGCTTCACGTTCTCTAAATACCACTCCCCCCCCCCCCCAAAAAAAGGTTTTTGTTCCTTCTGGTTATACACATTTCCATAAACCAAAATACACATTTATCTGGGATTTACCACCTGACTCTGTAGCTGATTGGCAGCTTTTCAGGCAATTAAGAAATAGATGCACTTCCTCAATCAAGAAAGCCAAATCTATCTCAGACTCTGCTGGTGATCTGTCTAAATTTCGGAAATCAGTTAACGCACAGAGGAGAGGAAATTCCTTTCCTGCATAAGCAAGTTGTGTCAGACTAACATCATTACTGAGTAAAATGAGAAATAAAGCCTTTATCTCGGCAGGCTTTTTATTTGAAAGAAATGGTGGTTTAATTGACCCTGGTGAGATAGTCGACTGCCTGCCCCTCTTCCAGCCTCCAGCTGGCTCTAAGGAAGTTCCGTCAACTTCTTCTTTGTTTTCATTTCAACAACTTTCTACCTGTGATGTGCTGGAGGCCTTGCGCCACATTGATGTTAAAAAAGAATCCACTGGGGCTGATTTGCCTGGTCCTTTCTCGCTGCAGCTTTCTGCTCATCTGATTACAGAACCTTTAACACATTTTTAAGGGTGCAATAATGCAGAAATCGCGCCGCCATTTTCTGGTTGCTAAAATTGTAATCGTTTGCCTCATTTCAGTTTACGTGACAAAACAAGCAAGTAAGAGTGTAGAGAATCATTGCACCATCTAAACCGCTGTGAAATATATTTTCCATAACCAAACATATAGTATTTTCAGCTTTTTGAAGCTGGTGTAGAAAACCTAAAGTAAAAGTCACAAAAACGAAACTTAATGGGGTTGAAGTCAGGGCTCTGTGCAGGCCAGTCAAGTTCTTCCACAACGATCTCGACAAACCATTTCTGTATGGACCTCGCTTTGTGCACGGGGGCATTATCATGCTAAAACAGGAAAGCGCCTTCCCCAAACTATCGCCACAAAGTTGGAAACACAGAATCGTATAAAATGTAATTCTATGCTGTAGAGTTAAGATTTCCCTTCACTGGAACTAAGGGGCCTAGCCCGAACCATGATAAACAGCCCCAGGCCATTTTTCCCCCTCCACCGAACTTTACAGTTGGCACTATGCATTGGGACAGGTAGCTCTCTACTTGCATCAGCCAAACCCAGATTCGTCCGTTGGACTGCCAGATGGTGAAGTGTGATTCATCACTCCAGAGAAAGCGTTTCCAGCCAACGCATGGCATTGCGCATGGTGATCTTAGGCCTGTGTGTGGCTTCTCGGCAATGGTAACCCATTTCATTAAACTCCCAACGAACAGTTGTTGTGCTGACGTTGCTTCCAGAGGCAGTTTGGAACTCGGTAGTGAAGGTTGCAACCAAGGACAGGCGATCTTTCCGCGATACGCGCTTCAGCACTCAGCGGTCCCGTTCTTGTGTGGCCTACCACTTCACGGCTGAGCCGTTGTTGCTCCTAGACATTTTCACTTCACAATAACAGCACTTACAGTTGACCGGGTCAGCTCTAGCAGGGCAGAAATTTGACAATCTGACTTGTTGGAAAGGTGGCATCCTATGACGGTGCCACGTTGAAAGTCACTGAGCTCTTCAGTAAGGCCATTTCTACTGCCAATGGTTGTCTATGGAGAGTGCATGGCTGTGTGCTCGATCTTATACACCTGTCGGCAACGGGTGTGGCTGAAATAGCAGGGAATTGCAGAAACCACTCATTGGAAAGGGTGTCCACATACTGGGGGAAGCATTGGAGTCATCATGATGCAGCATCCCTGTGGATGCTATGTAAAGTCCATGCCCCAACGAACTGAGGCTGTTCTGAGGGCAAAATAGGGGGGGGGGCAACTCAATATTAGAAAGGTGTTCCTATTGCTTGGTAAATATCAAAGAAAATAGTTGCCACTGGAGGACTGGGGAGAGGAGGAGAGAGGGATGAAGACTATCCCACTGGAGGACTGGGGAGAGGAGGAGAGAGGGATGAAGACTATCCCACTGGAGGACTGTGGAGAGGAGGAGAGAGGGATGACGACTATCCCACTGAAGGACTGGGGAGAGGAGGAGAGAGGGATGAAGACTATCCCACTGGAGGACTGGATAGAGGAGGAGAGATGGATGAAGAATATCCCACTGGAGTACTGGATAGAGGAGGAGAGATGGATGAAGAATATCCCACTGGAGTACTGGATAGAGGAGGAGAGATGGATGAAGACTATCTCACTGGAGGACTGGATAGAGGAGAAGAGATGGATGAAGACTATCCAACTAGGAATTGGAGTGAGGAAAGGAGAGAGGGCTGTATGGAGGAGAGAGGAATGAAGTCAATCACATAGACTAGAGGACAGGTGAGGTGAGTGAGAGGTGATTACCCCTCCACGGACTCTTCAGGAACAAGGAGGAACCACTTGTCCTTCCAGACATTCAGTCCTTTCCTTTGCACTCGACTTTCCCTCCATTAAGTTTCCACCTGATCCAAACAGACTCTGACACATCTTTCTGATTCCACCCCTCCTCACATAGGACAAGCTGTTCTCAGTGACAGAACCTGCCTGATGACAGAACCTGCCTGATGACAGAACCTGCCTCTGTACCATGGAAATAATACATTTAGTCACCTGCGTCCTAAATGGCACCCTATCCCCTACATAGAGCACTACTTTTCATCAGTCCTAAATGTAGTGCACCGAGTATACCAAACATTAGGAACACTTTGCAATATCAGAACAGCCTCAACAGGACTCTGCAAGGTGTCGAAAGCGTTCAACAGGGATGCTGGCCCATGTTGACTTCAGTGCTTCCCACAGTTGTGTCAAGTTGGCTGGATGTCGTTTGGGTGGTGGACCATTCTTGATACGCACGGGGAAACTGTTGAGCGTGAAAAACCCAGCAGCGTTGTAGTTCTTGACACACTTAAGCTGGTGCCCCGGCACCTACTACCATACCCTGTTTTTTGTCTTGCCCACTCACCCTCTGAATGGCACACGTGAACAATCCATGTCTAGATTGTCTCAAGGCTTAAAAATCCTTCTTTAACCCGTCTCCTCCCCTTCACCTACACTGATTGAAGTGGACATCAATAAGGGATCATAGCTTTCACCTGGATTCACCTGGTCAGTCTATGTCACGGAAAGAGCAGGTGTTCTTGATGTTTCGTATACTTAGGTGTATCGGAAAAAGGGAGCAAATTAGGATGCAACACATATCTTATCATCATGCATCACACAGGGCAGTTCTATTCTAATTCGTCTCCTCTTACTCTTTCGCTAACCGAGCTTGAAGTTGTGTCTGCTCTGATTGGACCACCTTTTCTAAGGTGTGTTTGTCACATTCATACGGGAGCCTAAGGTGACCTCTGCCCTGATCAGACCACACACCCCAAGGTGACCTTCCAGGAAGAGTGTTTTGCCAGATGGCTAAAGACGCTTCGCTCTGCAGCCCGTCTCCTCCCCGCTGCTGACCCACTTAGGAAGGGACAGTCTGCCGCCGCACGCGTGAGTGTGAGAGAGAGATTGTGAACTGTGTGTGTGTGTGTGTGTGTGTGTGTCTGTGTGTGTGTCTGTGTGTGTGTCTGTGTGTGTGTGTGTGAGAAGGAGAGCGAGAGTATGTGTGGTCTGCTGTCCCCTGTAAGCCATAGGCCCCGAGGTCCTTTGATTAAAGCTGTCATCTCTCTCTTAGCTCGGATGGTTTCTAGGTATTTAAAAGAAAGGTGGGGTGGAGCAGGAGGGTGTGAGGTGAAATGGGGTGGGTGGCCGGAAGTCAATGGTTCATGGGTGTGTGTGTGTGTGTGTGAGTGTGTGTGTGTGTGTGTATGTGAGAGAGTGTGTTCATTGCCATCGGGGATGCATGCGCATGTGTGTCGGTTGGGGACAGGGTGTGTGGGTGTCGGTTGTGGACACGGTGTGTGTGTGTCGGTTGGGGACAGGGTGTGTGTAAATGTTGGAGACAGGTTGTATATCAGGACGAGGTGTGTGGGCTGGGACAGGGTGTGTGTGTGTCGGTAGGGACAGGGTGTGTGTAAATGTTGGAGACAGGTTGTATATCAGGTCGAGGTGTGTGGGTTGGGACAGGGTGTGTGTGTCGGTTGGGGACAGGGTGTGTGTGTGTCGGTTGGGACAGGGTGTGTCTAAATGTTGGAGACAGGTTGTATATCAGGACGAGGTGTGTGGGTAGGGACAGGGTGTGTGTAAATGTTGGAGACAGGTTGTATATCAGGACGAGGTGTGTGGGTTGTGGACAGGGTGTGTGTGTGTCGGTTGGGGACAGGGTGTGTGTAAATGTTGGAGACAGGTTGTATATCAGGACGAGGTGTGTGGGTTGGGACAGGGTGTGTGTAAATGTTGGAGACAGGTTGTATATCAGGACGAGGTGTGTGGGTTGTGGACAGGGTGTGTGTGTGTCGGTCGGGGACAGGGTGTGTGTAGATGTTGGAGACAGGTTGTATATCAGGACGAGGTGTGTGGGTTGGGACAGGGTGTGTGTGTCGGTTGGGGACAGGGTGTGTGTAAATGTTGGAGACAGGTTGTATATCAGGACGAGGTGTGTGGGTTGTGGACAGGGTGTGTGTGTGTCGGTTGGGGACAGGGTGTGTGTAAATGTTGGAGACAGGTTGTATATCAGGACGAGGTGTGTGGGTTGGGACAGGGTGTGTGTAAATGTTGGAGACAGGTTGTATATCAGGGGTTGTGAGGTGTGTGTAGATGTTGGAACAGGGTGTGTGTGGGACAGGGTGTGTGTAAATGTTGGAGACAGGTTGTATATCAGGGGTGTGGGTTGGAACAGGGTGGTGTTGTCGGTTGGGGACAGGGTGGGTGTGTGGGTTAGGGTGTTGGTAAATGTTGGAGACAGGTTGTATATCAGGACGAGGTGTGTGGGTTGGGACAGGGTGTGTGTAAATGTTGGAGACAGGTTGTATATCAGGACGAGGTGTGTGGGTTGGGACAGGGTGTGTGTAAATGTTGGAGACAGGTTGTATATCAGGACGAGGTGTGTGGGTTGTGGACAGGGTGTGTGTGTGTCGGTCGGGGACAGGGTGTGTGTACATGTTGGAGACAGGTTGTATATCAGGACGAGGTGTGTGGGTTGGGACAGGGTGTGTGTGTCGGTTGGGGACAGGGTGTGTGTAAATGTTGGAGACAGGTTGTATATCAGGACGAGGTGTGTGGGTTGGGACAGGGTGTGTGTAAATGTTGGAGACAGGTTGTATATCAGGACGAGGTGTGTGGGTTGTGACAGGGTGTGTGTAGATGTTGGGGACAGGTTGTATATCAGGACGAGGTGTGTGGGTTGGGACAGGGTGTGTGTAAATGTTGGAGACAGGTTGTATATCAGGACGAGGTGTGTGGGTTGGGACAGGGTGTGTGTAAATGTTGGAGACAGGTTGTATATCAGGACGAGGTGTGTGGGTTGGGACAGGGTGTGTGTAAATGTTGGAGACAGGTTGTATATCAGGACGAGGTGTGTGGGTTGTGGACAGGGTGTGTGTGTGTCGGTCGGGGACAGGGTGTGTGTAGATGTTGGAGACAGGTTGTATATCAGGACGAGGTGTGTGGGTTGGGACAGGGTGTGTGTAAATGTTGGAGACAGGTTGTATATCAGGACGAGGTGTGTGGGTTGGGACAGGGTGCGTGTAAATGTTGGAGACAGGTTGTATATCAGGACGAGGTGTGTGGGTTGGGACAGGGTGTGTGTAAATGTTGGAGACAGGTTGGATATCAGGACGAGGTGTGTGGGTTGGGACAGGGTGTGTGTAAATGTTGGAGACAGGTTGTATATCAGGACGAGGTGTGTGGGTTGGGGACAGGGTGTGTGTAAATTTTGGAGACAGGTTGTATATCAGGACGAGGTGTGTGGGTTGGGGACAGGGTGTGTGTGTGTCGGTTGGGGACAGGGTGTGTGTAGATGTTGGAGAAAGGTTGTATATCAGGACGAGGTGTGTGGGTTGGGGACAGGGTGTGTGTAAATGTTGGAGACAGGTTGTATATCAGGACGAGGTGTGTGGGTTGGGACAGGGTGTGTGTAAATGTTGGAGACAGGTTGTATATCAGGACGAGGTGTGTGGGTTGGGACAGGGTGTGTGTAAATGTTGGAGACAGGTTGTATATCAGGACGAGGTGTGTGGGTTGGGACAGGGTGTGTGTAAATGTTGGAGACAGGTTGTATATCAGGATGAGGTGTGTGGGTTGTGGACAGGGTGTGTGTGTCGGTTGGGGACAGGGTGTGTGTGTGTCGGTTGGGACAGGGTGTGTCTAAATGTTGGAGACAGGTTGTATATCAGGACGAGGTGTGTGGGTAGGGACAGGGTGTGTGTAAATGTTGGAGACAGGTTGTATATCAGGATGAGGTGTGTGGGTTGTGGACAGGGTGTGTGTGTGTCAGTTGGGGATAGGGTGTGTGTAGATGTTGGAGACAGGTTGTATATCAGGACGAGGTGTGTGGGTTGGGACAGGGTGTGTGTAAATGTTGGAGACAGGTTGTATATCAGGACGAGGTGTGTGAGTTGGGACAGGGTGTGTGTGTCGGTTGGGGACAGGGTGTGTGTAAATGTTGGAGACAGGTTGTATATCAGGACGAGGTGTGTGGGTTGTGGACAGGGTGTGTGTGTGTCGGTTGGGGACAGGGTGTGTGTAAATGTTGGAGACAGGTTGTATATCAGGACGAGGTGTGTGGGTTGGGACAGGGTGTGTGTGTGTCGGTTGGGGACAGAGTGTGTGTGTGTGGGTTGGGACAGGGTGTGTGTAAATGTTGGAGACAGGTTGTATATCAGGACGAGGTGTGTGGGTTGGGACAGGGTGTGTGTGTGTCGGTTGGGGACAGAGTGTGTGTGTGTGGGTTGGGACAGGGTGGGTGTGTGTAAATGTTGGAGACAGGTTGTAAATATCAGGACGAGACGAGTGTGTGGGTTGGGACAGGGTGCGTGTAAATGTTGGAGACAGGTTGTATATCAGGACGAGGTGTGTGGGTTGGGACAGGGTGTGTGTAAATGTTGGAGACAGGTTGGATATCAGGACGAGGTGTGTGGGTTGGGACAGGGTGTGTGTAAATGTTGGAGACAGGTTGTATATCAGGACGAGGTGTGTGGGTTGGGGACAGGGTGTGTGTAAATTTTGGAGACAGGTTGTATATCAGGACGAGGTGTGTGGGTTGGGACAGGGTGTGTGTAAATGTTGGAGACAGGTTGTATATCAGGACGAGGTGTGTGTGTTGGGACAGGGTGTGTGTAAATGTTGGAGACAGGTTGTATATCAGGACGAGGTGTGTGGGTTGTGGACATGGTGTGTGTGTGTCGGTTGGGGACAGGGTGTGTGTAAATGTTGGAGACAGGTTGTATATCAGGATGAGGTGTGTGGGTTGGGACAGGGTGTGTGTGTGTCGGTTGGGGACAGGGTGTGTGTGTGTGGGTTGGGACAGGGTGTGTGTAAATGTTGGAGACAGGTTGTATATCAGGACGAGGTGTGTGGGTTGGGACAGGGTGCGTGTAAATGTTGGAGACAGGTTGTATATCAGGACGAGGTGTGTGGGTTGGGACAGGGTGTGTGTAAATGTTGGAGACAGGTTGGATATCAGGACGAGGTGTGTGGGTTGGGACAGGGTGTGTGTAAATGTTGGAGACAGGTTGTATATCAGGACGAGGTGTGTGGGTTGGGGACAGGGTGTGTGTAAATTTTGGAGACAGGTTGTATATCAGGACGAGGTGTGTGGGTTGGGGACAGGGTGTGTGTGTGTCGGTTGGGGACAGGGTGTGTGTAGATGTTGGAGAAAGGTTGTATATCAGGACGAGGTGTGTGGGTTGGGGACAGGGTGTGTGTAAATGTTGGAGACAGGTTGTATATCAGGACGAGGTGTGTGGGTTGGGACAGGGTGTGTGTAAATGTTGGAGACAGGTTGTATATCAGGACGAGGTGTGTGGGTTGGGACAGGGTGTGTGTAAATGTTGGAGACAGGTTGTATATCAGGACGAGGTGTGTGGGTTGGGACAGGGTGTGTGTAAATGTTGGAGACAGGTTGTATATCAGGATGAGGTGTGTGGGTTGTGGACAGGGTGTGTGTGTGTCAGTTGGGGACAGGGTGTGTGTAGATGTTGGAGACAGGTTGTATATCAGGACGAGGTGTGTGGGTTGGGACAGGGTGTGTGTAAATGTTGGAGACAGGTTGTATATCAGGACGAGGTGTGTGGGTTGGGACAGGGTGTGTGTAAATGTTGGAGACAGGTTGTATATCAGGACGAGGTGTGTGGGTTGTGGACAGGGTGTGTGGGTTGGGACAGGGTGTGTGTAAATGTTGGAAACAGGTTGTATATCAGGACGAGGTGTGTGGGTTGGGACAGGGTGTGTGTAAATGTTGGAAACAGGTTGTATATCAGGACGAGGTGTGTGGGTTGTGGACAGGGTGTGTGTGTGGGTTGGGACAGGGTGTGTGTAAATGTTGGAGACAGGTTGTATATCAGGACGAGGTGTGTGGGGTGGGACAGGGTGTGTGTAAATGTTGGAGACAGGTTGGATATCAGGACGAGGTGTGTGGGTTGGGAAAGGGTGTGTGTAAATGTTGGAGACAGGTTGTATATCAGGACGAGGTGTGTGGGTTGGGACAGGGTGCGTGTAAATGTTGGAGACAGGTTGTATATCAGGACGAGGTGTGTGGGTTGGGACAGGGTGTGTGTAAATGTTGGAGACAGGTTGTATATCAGGATGAGGTGTGTGGGTTGGGACAGGGTGTGTGTAAATGTTGGAGACAGGTTGTATATCAGGACGAGGTGTGTGGGTTGGGACAGGGTGTGTGTGTGTGGGTTGGGACAGGGTGTGTGTAAATGTTGGTGACAGGTTGTATATCAGGACGAGGTGTGTGGGTTGGGACAGGGTGTGTGTGTGTCGGTTGGGGACAGGGTGTGTGTGTGTCGGTTGGGGACAGGGTGTGTGTAAATGTTGGAGACAGATTGTATATCAGGACGAGGTGTGTGGGTTGGGACAGGGTGTGTGTAAATGTTGGAGACATGTTGTATATCAGGACGAGGTGTGTGGGTTGGGACAGGGTGTGTGTAAATGTTGGAGACAGGTTGTATATCAGGACGAGGTGTGTGGGTTGGGACAGGGTGTGTGTAAATGTTGGAGACATGTTGTATATCAGGACGAGGTGTGTGGGTTGGGACAGGGTGTGTGTAAATGTTGGAGACAGGTTGTATATCAGGACGAGGTGTGTGGGTTGGGACAGGGTGTGTGTGTGTCGGTTGGGGACAGGGTGTGTGTAGATGTTGGGGACAGGTTGTATATCAGGAGGAGGTGTGTGGGTTGGGACAGGGTGTGTGTAAATGTTGGAGACATGTTGTATATCAGGACGAGGTGTGTGGGTTGGGACAGGGTGTGTGTAAATGTTGGAGACAGGTTGTATATCAGGACGAGGTGTGTGGGTTGGGACAGGGTGTGTGTAAATGTTGGAGACAGGTTGTATATCAGGACGAGGTGTGTGGGTTGGGAAAGGGTGTGTGTAAATGTTGGAGACAGGTTGTATATCAGGACGAGGTGTGTGGGTTGGGACAGGGTGTGTGTAAATGTTGGAGACAGGTTGTATATCAGGACGAGGTGTGTGGGTTGGGACAGGGTGTGTGTGTGTCGGTTGGGGACAGGGTGTGTGTAGATGTTGGGGACAGGTTGTATATCAGGACGAGGTGTGTGGGTTGGGACAGGGTGTGTGTAAATGTTGGAGACAGGTTGTATATCAGGACGAGGTGTGTGGGTTGGGACAGGGTGTGTGTAAATGTTGGAAACAGGTTGTATATCAGGACGAGGTGTGTCGGTTGGGACAGGGTGTGTGTGTGTGGGTTGGGACAGGGTGTGTGTAAATGTTGGAGACAGGTTGTATATCAGGACGAGGTGTGTGGGTTGTGACAGGGTGTGTGTAAATGTTGGAGACAGGTTGTATATCAGGACGAGGTGTGTGGGTTGGGACAGGGTGTGTGTAAATGTTGGAGACAGGTTGTATATCAGGACGAGGTGTGTGGGTTGGGACAGGGTGTGTGTAAATGTTGGAGACAGGTTGTATATCAGGACGAGGTGTGTGGGTTGGGACAGGGTGTGTGTAAATGTTGGAGACAGGTTGTATATCAGGACGAGGTGTGTGGGTTGGGACAGGGTGTGTGTAAATGTTGGAGACAGGTTGTATATCAGGACGAGGTGTGTGGGTTGTGGACAGGGTGTGTGTGTGTCGGTTGGGGACAGGGTGTGTGTAGATGTTGGAGACAGGTTGTATATCAGGACGAGGTGTGTGGGTTGGGACAGGGTGTGTGTAAATGTTGGAGACAGGTTGGATATCAGGACGAGGTGTGTGGGTTGGGAAAGGGTGTGTGTAAATGTTGGAGACAGGTTGTATATCAGGACGAGGTGTGTGGGTTGGGACAGGGTGCGTGTAAATGTTGGAGACAGGTTGTATATCAGGACGAGGTGTGTGGGTTGGGACAGGGTGTGTGTAAATGTTGGAGACAGGTTGTATATCAGGACGAGGTGTGTGGGTTGGGACAGGGTGTGTGTGTGTGGGTTGGGACAGGGTGTGTGTAAATGTTGGAGACAGGTTGTATATCAGGACGAGGTGTGTGGGTTGTGACAGGGTGTGTGTAAATGTTGGAGACAGGTTGTATATCAGGACGAGGTGTGTGGGTTGGGACAGGGTGCGTGTAAATGTTGGAGACAGGTTGTATATCAGGACGAGGTGTGTGGGTTGGGACAGGGTGTGTGTAAATGTTGGAGACAGGTTGTATATCAGGACGAGGTGTGTGGGTTGGGACAGGGTGTGTGTAAATGTTGGAGACAGGTTGTATATCAGGACGAGGTGTGTGGGTTGGGACAGGGTGTGTGTAAATGTTGGAGACAGGTTGTATATCAGGACGAGGTGTGTGGGTTGTGGACAGGACGAGGTGTGTGTGTCGGTTGGGGACAGGGTGTGTGTAGATGTTGGAGACAGGTTGTATATCAGGACGAGTGTGTGGGTTGGGACAGGGTGTGTGTAAATGTTGGAGACAGGTTGGATATCAGGACGAGGTGTGTGGGTTGGGAAAGGGTGTGTGTAAATGTTGGAGACAGGTTGTATATCAGGACGAGGTGTGTGGGTTGGGACAGGGTGCGTGTAAATGTTGGAGACAGGTTGTATATCAGGACGAGGTGTGTGGGTTGGGACAGGGTGTGTGTAAATGTTGGAGACAGGTTGTATATCAGGATGAGGTGTGTGGGTTGGGACAGGGTGTGTGTAAATGTTGGAGACAGGTTGTATATCAGGGACGAGGTGTGTGGGTTGGGACAGGTGTGTGTGTGTGGGTTGGGACAGGGTGTGTGTAAATGTTGGTGACAGGTTGTATATCAGGACGAGGTGTGTGGGTTGGGACAGGGGTGTGTGTGTGTGTCGGTTGGGGACAGGGTGTGTGTGTGTCGGTTGGGGACAGGGTGTGTAGATGTTGGGGACAGGTTGTATATCAGGAGGAGGTGTGTGGGTTGGGACAGGGTGTGTGTAAATGTTGGAGACAGGTTGTATATCAGGACGAGTGTGTGGGTTGGGACAGGGTGTGTGTAAATGTTGGAGACAGGTTGTATATCAGGACGAGGTGTGTGGGTTGGGACAGTGTGTGTGTGTGGGTTGGGACAGGGTGTGTGTAAATGTTGGAGACAGGTTGTATATCAGGACGAGGTGTGTGGGTTGTGACAGGGTGTGTGTAAATGTTGGAGACAGGTTGTATATCAGGACGAGGTGTGTGGGTTGGGACAGGGTGTGTGTAAATGTTGGAGACAGGTTGTATATCAGGACGAGGTGTGTGGGTTGGGACAGGGTGTGTGTAAATGTTGGAGACAGGTTGTATATCAGGACGAGGTGTGTGGGTTGGGACAGGGTGTGTGTAAATGTTGGAGACAGGTTGTATATCAGGACGAGGTGTGTGGGTTGTGACAGGGTGTGTGTAAATGTTGGAGACAGGTTGTATATCAGGATCGAGGTGTGTGGGTTGGGACAGGGTGTGTGTAAATGTTGAAACAGGTTGTATATCAGGACGAGGTGTGTGGGTTGGGACAGGGTGTGTGTAAATGTTGGAGACAGGTTGTATATCAGGACGAGGTGTGTGGGTTGGGACAGGTGTGTGTAAATGTTGGAAACAGGTTGTATATCAGGACGAGTGTGTGTGGGTTGGGACAGGGTGTGTGTAAATGTTGGAGACAGGTTGTATATCAGGACGAGGTGTGTGGGTTGTGACAGGGTGTGTGTAAATGTTGGAGACAGGTTGTATATCAGGACGAGGTGTGTGGGTTGGAACAGGGTGTGTGTAAATGTTGGAGACAGGTTGTATATCAGGACGAGGTGTGTGGGTTGGGACAGGGTGTGTGTAAATGTTGGAGACAGGTTGTATATCAGGACGAGGTGTGTGGGTTGGGACAGGGTGTGTGTAAATGTTGGAGACAGGTTGTATATCAGGACGAGGTGTGTGGGTTGGGACAGGGTGTGTGTAAATGTTGGAGACAGGTTGTATATCAGGACGAGGTGTGTGGGTTGGGGACAGGGTGTGTGTAGATGTTGGGGACAGGTTGTATATCAGGACGAGGTGAGTGGATTGGGACAGGGTGTGTGTAAATGTTGGAGACAGGTTGTATATCAGGACGAGGTGTGTGGGTTGGGACAGGGTGTGTGTGTGTCGGTTGGGGACAGGGTGTGACGAACACCACACCTCGTTATCACCTGGGGGTGGAGTGACAGCTGAGGTAATTAAAAGTCACAGGGATGGGGTGAAGAGGGAGGAGAGGAGGAGCAGATGGAGCTAGCAGGGTCTCTCTCTTTCTCTCGCTTTCTGTCAGTCTCCATTTCTTCTCCCACCCTTCTCAATGCGGCATCCAACATAGTGGAGAGCTGAGCCTCCTCCAACAGTACTGTCTAATAGAAGGTCTAATAGAAGGTCTCATCAGGTGTCCGGATCTGACTGAGCAACCTCAACTACCCTTCAGAGACCAGCGCAGTGTTTGTGTTCGTGTGTGTGGTTTCCGCTTGGACCCAAACGAGCACTTAAATACGGTATCTCCTCAGAAGACCCATCATCTGTCAAAACACACACACACACACTCACTTCTGCCTTTCTTAAAATACTATACTGGATGACTTTCACCATCTGTCCTCATTCTGAGGCGCATCGAGGGAAGTGGTGTGTGTGTGTCGGAGGGCCTCGGAACTAAATTCGGTTCCAAATGAATGTGTGGCTTCTTGTCACTCTCAGTACTAGAGCTAGTAAGACAGGTTACATAACAGCAGCACTCAACATGTATTACATTGGTGGCTAAGCCTACTTTGTAGGCTTTTACTCCAGCCCTACACACGCAAGGTCCCAGGGAGCAGCTGATTAGTAGAATCAGGTGTGTTAGATTAGGGCTGGAACAAAACCCTGCGGGAGGGGAGCTGTCCAGGAGGATGTTTGGCCACCAGTGATAACATCCAGCATTAAGGATTCAGAATCATAGTGCACTACTTATGACCAGGGCCCGCAGAGTGCACTTAATAAGGAATACGGATCCATTTAAAAGCTGCTGGGCAGTCTTCTGGTACTGTAACATGGTTTAGGTACAGCAGAACCCAGTCCATTTTCAACCCTAGCAGTTCCAACCCACTCCTGTGATATATGCCACACTGTGTGTGTTTGTCCCCTCCTGTCCTAGATAGATCCAAACACAGTCCAATTAGGCTCTCTGTGACCAGGAGGTGAATGAGGGGTCACCACTCTGAAATGTGTGTGCTGGCTGTCTGAGGGGTTGCTTAAGCACCATTTGCATTCTTTCCAGTGGTCCATAGGAGAGGCATAAGAGAAGAGAGAGAGAGAGAGAGAGAGAGAGAGAGAGAGAGAGAGAGAGAGAGAGAAGAGAGAGAGAGAGAAGAGAGAAGAGAGAGAGAGAGAGAGAGAGAGAGAGATGGGCTTTATGAATTGTTTATTTGTCTGTGTTGGGCTTTAGCCAAGATTATTCTGTACAGAGTTAAGTATACTTGTCCAGGACTCAATTGTTCCTCGACTAGAGAACGGACAGGTTTTATACTGCTGTCTTTTCTCCCCTCTCTTTCTCTCCCCCCCCCCCCATCCCATTATTTATATTCCTCTCTCACTCCCTCAGTTTCTCCTTCTTTTATTATAGTAATGCTGATATATAGAGCTGGCTCATTGTGACAGCGTGGAACTATTATACAGCGATGTGGAGGGGAGGGTTTCCAGCAGGACAACAAGAGATGTGAAACCTTTCAAGACACCTTCATTAGTCAACACCGACACACACGCGCATGAGCACACACATCCTGCCATATCTGCCTCAGAGGGTGACCACCATGGTTTGAGCTTAAACAGCAGCCCTGTCATCCAACACCACAGGCAAGCAGGAGTGTAACCTGGCACGCAACCACACACATGTAGATATACTCACACACACAAACACACGTAGACACAAAAGTGTGACAAAAGGCTTCGTCTCACTGCATCGGCTTTCCTCTGGAAGTAGCAATGTTCCCTGTGGGCAGGGTGTGAGTGTGTGTGCATGTGTGTGCGTGTGTGTGTGTGTGTGTGTGTGTGCGTGTGTGTGTGTGCATGTGTGTGCGTGTGCGTGTGTGTATTAATTATTGATGTGACCCTATGGAATGGAGAGAGGAGCATACCAAAGGCAGTGATGAGGGAAGCCATGACCGCCAACAGTCTGAGAGAGGCATAGAGAGAGAGAGAGGGAGGAAGAGGGAAGGAGGGGAAGAATGAGGAAGAGAGAGAGTGGGATAAAGGGGGAGAGTATAGAGAGGGAGGAAGAGGGAAGGAGGGGAAGAATGAGGAAGAGAGAGAGTGGGATAAAGGGGGAGAGTATAGAGAGGGAGGAAGAGGGAAGGAGGGAAGAATGAGGAAGAGAGAGAGTGGGATAAAGGGGAGAGTATAGAGAGGGGAGGAAGAGGGAAGGAGGGGAAGAATGAGGAAGAGAGAGAGTGGGACAAAGGGGGAGAGTATAGAGAGGGAGGAAGCGGGAAGGAGGGGGAAAATGAGGAAGAGAGAGAGTTGGATAAATGGCGAGAGTAGAGAGAGGCATAGAGAGAGAGAGAAAGAGGGAAGGAGGGGAAGAATGAGGAAGAGAGAGAGTGGGATAAAGGTGGAGAGTATAGAGAGAAAGCGAGAGGGAGGAAGGAATGATGGTTTTCCAGATAAAGGTTCTTTCTCTGTTTTTGTGTCCAGAAACAAGAGCAATAGCCAGATACATTTGGGCCATAATAAAGCCTCTGGACATTTTCTCTCTCATGCTCCCTACTTTGAATTATCTTTCTCTCATTCTCTGTCCCTCTCTCTCTCCATCTGTCTATCCTGTCCTCGACTCTCTTCGCCCTCTCCGTCTCTCCGTCTATCCCTCCCTATCTCTCCGTCTTTTCGTCTATCCCTCCCTGTCTCTCCGTCTATCCCTCCCTGTCTCTCCGTCTATCCCTCCCTGTCTCTCCGTCTATCCCTCCCTGTCTCTCCGTCTATCCCTCCCTGTCTCTCCATCTATCCCTCCTGTCTCTCTGTCTATCCCTCCCTGTCTCTCCGTCTATCCCTCCCCTGTCTCTCCGTCTATCCCTCCCTGTCTCTCCGTCTATCCCTCCCTGTCTCTCCGTCTATCCCTCCCTGTCTCTCCGTCTATCCCTCCCTGTCTCTCCGTCTATCCCTCCCTGTCTCTCCGTCTATCCCTCCCTGTCTCTCCATCTATCCTCCCTCTCTCTCCGTCTCTCCGTCTATCCCTCCCTGTCTCTCCGTCTATCCCTCCCTGTCTCTCCGTCTATCCCTCCTGTCTCTCTGTCTATCCCTCCCTGTCTCTCAGTCTATCCCTCCCTGTCTCTCAGTCTATCCCCCCCTGTCTCTCCGTCTATCCCTCCCTGTCTCTCCGTCTATCCCTCCCTGTCTCTCCGTCTATCCCTCCCTGTCTCTCCGTCTATCCCTCCCTGTCTCTCCGTCTATCCCTCCCTGTCTCTCCGTCTATCCCTCTCCTGTCTCTCAGTCTCCCTCCCTCTCCGTCTATCCCTCCCTGTCTCTCCGTCTATCCCTCCCTGTCTCTCCGTCTATCCCTCCCTGTCTCTCTCTCCGTCTATCCTCCCTGTCTCTCCGTCTATCCCTCCCTGTCTCTCCGTCTATCCCTCCCTGTCTCTCTGTCTATCCCTCCCTGTCTCTCCGTCTATCCCTCCCTGTCTCTCGTCTATCCCTCCCTGTCTCTCCGTCTATCCCCCTGTCTCTCCCTGTCTATCCCTCCCTGTCTCTCCCTCTATCCCTCCCTGTCTCTCCGTCTCTCCTCTATCTCTCCTGTCTCTCCGTCTCCGTCCCTCCCTGTCTCTCCGTCTATCCCTCCTGTCTCTCCGTCTATCCCTCCTGTCTCTCCGTCTATCCCTCCCTGTCTCTCCGTCTATCCCTCCCTGTCTCTCCGTCTATCCCTCCTGTCTCTCCGTCTATCCCTCCCTGTCTCTCCGTCTATCCCTCCCTGTCTCTCCGTCTATCCCTCCCTGTCTCTCCGTCTATCCCTCCCTGTCTCTCCGTCTATCCTCCCTGTCTCTCCGTCTATCCCTGTCCCTATCCCTCCCTCTCCGTCTATCCCTCCCTGTCTCTCCAATCTATCCCTCCCTGTCTCTCCGTCTATCCCTCCTGTCTCTCGTCTATCCCTCCCTGTCTCTCCGTCTATCCCTCCTGTCTCTCCGTCTATCCCTCCCTGTCTCTCAGTCTATCCCTCCTGTCTCTCCGTCTATCCCTCCCTGTCTCTCCGTCTATCCCTCCCCCTGCCTATCCCTCCTGTCTCTCCGTCTATCCCTCCCTGTCTCCTGTCTCTCCCTGTCTCTATCCCTCCCTGTCTCTCCGTCTATCCTGTCTCCTCTATCCCCCTGTCTCTCCTGTCTATCCCTCCCTGTCTCTCCGTCTATCTCCCCTCCTGTCTCTCTCATCTATCCCTCCCTGTCTCTCCGTCTATCCCTCCCTGTCTCTCCAGTCTATCCCTCCTGTCTCTCCGTCTATCCCTCCTGTCTCTCAGTCTATCCCCCTGTCTCTCCGTCTATCCCTCCCTGTCTCTCCGTCTATCCCTCCCTGTCTCTCCGTCTATCCCTCCCTGTCTCTCCGTCTATCCTATCCTCCGTCTATCCCTCCTGTCTCTCCGTCTATCCCTCCCTGTCTCTCCGTCTATCCCTCCCTGTCTCTCCGTCTATCCTGTCTCTCTGTCTCTCCTGTCTCTCAGTCCTATCCCTGTCTCTCCGTCTATCCTCCTGTCTCTCCGTCTCCCTCCTGTCTCCGTCCCTCCCTGTCTCTCCGTCTATCCCTCCCTGTCTCTCCGTCTATCCCTCCCTGTCTCTCCGTCTATCCCTCCCTGTCTCTCCGTCTATCCCTCCCTGTCTCTCAGTCTATCCCTCCCTGTCTCTCCGTCTATCCCTCCCTGTCTCTCCGTCTATCCCTCCCTGTCTCTCGTCTATCCCTCCCTGTCTCTCCGTCTATCTATCCCTCCCTGTCTCTCCGTCTATCCCTCCTGTCTCTCCTGTCTCTCCGTCTATCCCTCCCTGTCTCTCCGTCTATCCCTCCCTGTCTCTCCGTCTATCCCTCCCTGTCTCCCTCCCTGTCTCTCCGTCTATCCCCCTGTCTCTCCGTCTATCCCTCCTGTCTCTCCCTATCCCTCCCTGTCTCTCCGTCTATCCTCCTGTCTCTCCTGTCTATCCCTCCCTGTCTCTCCGTCTATCCCTCCCTGTCTCTCCGTCTATCCCTCCCTGTCTCTCAGTCTATCCCTCCCTGTCTCTCAGTCTATCCCTCCTGTCTCTCCGTCTATCCCTCCCTGTCTCTCAGTCTATCCCTCCCTGTCTCTCCATCTATCCCTCCTGTCTCTCCGTCTATCCCTCCCTGTCTCTCCGTCTATCCCTCCTGTCTCTCCGTCTATCCCTCCCTGTCTCTATCCCTGTCTCTCCGTCTATCCCTCCCTGTCTCTCCGTCTATCCTCCCTGTCTCTCCGTCTATCCCTCCCTGTCTCTCCGTCTATCCCTCCCTGTCTCTGTCTATCCCTCCCTGTCTCTCCGTCTATCCTCCCTGTCTCTCCGTCTATCCCTCCCTGTCTCTCCGTCTATCCCTCCCTGTCTCTCCGTCTATCCCTCTCCCCTGTCTCTCCGTCTATCCCTCCCTGTCTCTCCGTCTATCCCTCCCTGTCTCTCCGTCTATCCCTCCCTGTCTCTCCGTCTCCCTCCCTGTCTCTGTCTATCCCTCCTGTCTCTGTCTATCCCTCCTGTCTCTCCGTCTATCCCTCCCTGTCTCTCCGTCTATCCCTCCCTGTCTCTCCGTCTATCCCTCCTGTCTCTCCGTCTATCCCTCCTGTCTCTCCGTCTATCCCTCCCTGTCTCTCAGTCTCTCCCTCCTGTCTCTCCGTCTATCCCTCCCTGTCTCTCCGTCTATCCCTCCTGTCTCCCTCCCTGTCTCTCCGTCTATCCTCCCTGTCTCTCCGTCTATCCCTCCCTGTCTCTCCTGTCTATCCCTCCCTGTCTCTCCAGTCTATCTCCGTCTCCCCCTGTCTCTCCGTCTATCCCTCCCTGTCTCTCCGTCTATCCCTCCCTGTCTCTCCGTCTCCCTCCCTGTCTCCCTCCTGTCTCTCTGTCTATCCCTCCCTGTCTCTCCGTCTATCCCTCCCTGTCTCTCCGTCTATCCCTCCTGTCTCTCCGTCTATCCCTCCTGTCTCTCGTCTATCCCTCCCTGTCTCTCCGTCTATCCCCCTGTCTCTCCGTCTATCCCTCCCTGTCTCTCCGTCTATCCCTCCCTGTCTCTCCGTCTATCCTCCCTCCCTGTCTCTCCGTCTATCCCTCCTGTCTCTCCGTCTATCCTCCCTGTCTCTCCGTCTATCCCCCTGTCTCTCAGTCTATCCCCCTGTCTCTCCGTCTATCCCTCCTGTCTCTCCGTCTATCCCTCCCTGTCTCTCCGTCTATCCCTCCCTGTCTCTCCGTCTATCCCTATCCCTCCCTGTCTCTCCGTCTATCCCTCCCTGTCTCTCCGTCTATCCTCCCTGTCTCTCCGTCTATCCTCCCTGTCGTCTCTCCGTCTATCCCTCCCTGTCTCTCCGTCTATCCCTCCCTGTCTCTCATCTATCCCTCCTGTCTCTCCGTCTATCCCTCCCTGTCTCTCCGTCTATCCCTCCCTGTCTCTCCGTCTATCCTCCCTGTCTCTCCGTCTATCCCTCCCTGTCTCTCCGTCTATCCCTCCCTGTCTCTCCGTCTATCCCTCCCTGTCTCTCCGTCTATCCTCCCTGTCTCTCCGTCTATCCCTCCCTGTCTCTCCGTCTATCCCCCTGTCTCTCAGTCTATCCTCCCTCTATCCCTCCCTGTCTCTCCGTCTATCCCCCTGTCTCTCCGTCTATCCTCCCTGTCTCTCCGTCTATCCCTCCCTGTCTCTCCGTCTATCCCTCCCTGTCTCTCCGTCTATCCCTCCTGTCTCTCCGTCTATCCCCCCTGTCTCTCCGTCTATCCCTCCCTGTCTCTCCGTCTATCCCTCCCTGTCTCTCCGTCTATCCCTCCTGTCTCCTGTCTATCCCTCCTGTCTCTCAGTCTATCCCCCTGTCTCTCCGTCTATCCCTCCCTGTCTCTCCGTCTATCCCTCCCTGTCTCTCCGTCTATCCTCTCTGTCTCTCCGTCTATCCCCCCTGTCTCTCCGTCTATCCCCCTGTCTCTCCGTCTATCCCTCCCTGTCTCTCCGTCTATCCCTCCTCTCTCTCCTGTCTCTCCGTCTATCCCCCTGTCTCTCCGTCTATCCCTCCCTGTCTCTCCGTCTCTCCGTCTGTCCCTCCCTGTCTCTCCGTCTATCCTCCCTCCTCTATCCTCCCTGTCTCTCCGTCTATCCCTCCCTGTCTCTCCGTCTATCCCTCCCTGTCTCTCCGTCTATCCCTCCTGTCTCTCCGTCTATCTCCTGTCTCTCCGTCTATCCCTCCCTGTCTCTCGTCTATCCCTCCCTGTCTCTCCGTCTATCCCTCCTGTCCTGTCTCTCCTGTCTCTATCCCTCCCTGTCTCTCCGTCTATCCTCCTGTCTCTCCGTCTATCCCTCCCTGTCTCTCCGTCTATCCCTCCCTGTCTCTCCGTCTATCCCTCCCTGTCTCTCCGTCTATCCTCCTGTCTCTCCGTCTATCCCTCCCTGTCTCTCCGTCTATCCCTCCCTGTCTCTCCGTCTATCCCTCCTGTCTCTCAGTCTATCCCTCCCTGTCTCTCCGTCTATCCCTCCCTGTCTCTCCGTCTATCCCTCCCTGTCTCTCCGTCTATCCCCCCTCCCTGTCTCTCCTCAGTCTATCCCTCCTGTCTCTCGTCTATCCCTCCCTGTCTCTCCGTCTATCCCTCCTGTCTCTCCGTCTATCCCTCCCTGTCTCTCAGTCTATCCCCCTGTCTCTCCGTCTATCCCTCCCTGTCTCTCCGTCTATCCCTCCCTGTCTCTCCGTCTATCCCTCCCTGTCTCTCCGTCTATCCCTCCCTGTCTCTCCGTCTATCCCTCCCTGTCTCTCCGTCTATCCTCCTGTCTCTCCGTCTATCCTCCCTGTCTCTCCGTCTATCCCCCCCCTGTCTATCCCTCCCTCTCCGTCTATCCCCCCTGTCTCTCCGTCTATCCCTCCTGTCTCTCCGTCTATCCTCCCTGTCTCTCGTCTCTCAGTCTATCCCTCCCTGTCTCTCCGTCTATCCCTCCCTGTCTCTCCGTCTATCCCTCCCTGTCTCTCCGTCTCCCTGTCTCTCCTGTCTCTCTCTGTCTCTCCTGTCTCTCCGTCTATCCCTCCCTGTCTCTCCGTCTATCCCTCCCTGTCTCTCCGTCTATCCCTCCCTGTCCTGTCTCTCCTGTCTCTCCCTATCCCCCTGTCTCTCCGTCTATCCCTCCCTGTCTCTCCGTCTATCCCCCCTGTCTCTGTCTCTCCGTCTATCCCTCCTGTCTCTCCGTCTATCCCTCCCTCTGTCTCTCCGTCTATCCCCCTGTCTCTCCGTCTATCCCTCCCTGTCTCTCCGTCTATCCCTCCCTGTCTCTCCCCTGTCTCTCCGTCTATCCCTCCCTGTCTCTCCGTCTATCCCTCCCTGTCTCTCCGTCTATCCCTCCCTGTCTCTCCGTCTATCCCTCCCTGTCTCTCCGTCTATCCTCCCTCTCTCTCCGTCTCTCCATCCTGTCTCTCTGTCTCTCCTGTCTCTCCGTCTATCCCTCCCTGTCTCTCCGTCCGTCTCCCCTCCCTGTCTCTCCGTCTATCCCTCCCTGTCTCTCCGTCTATCCCTCCTGTCTCTCGTCTATCTCCCTCCTGTCTCCCTCCTGTCTATCTATCCCTCCTGTCTCTCCGTCTATCCCTCCCTGTCTCTCCGTCTATCCTCCCTGTCTCTCCGTCTATCCTCCCTGTCTCTCCGTCTATCCCCCCTGTCTCTCCGTCTATCCCTCCCTGTCTCTCCGTCTATCCCTCCCTGTCTCTCCGTCTATCCCTCCCTGTCTCTCCGTCTCCCTCCCTGTCTCTCCGTCTATCCCTCCCTGTCTCTCCGTCTATCCCTCCTGTCTCTCCGTCTATCCCTCCTGTCTCTCCGTCTATCCCTCCCTGTCTCTCCGTCTATCCCTCCTGTCTCTCCGTCTATCCCTCCCTGTCTCTCCGTCTATCCCCCTGTCTCTCCGTCTATCCTCCTGTCTCTCCGTCTATCCCTCCCTGTCTCTCCGTCTATCCCTCCCTGTCTCTCCGTCTATCCCTCCCTGTCTCTCCGTCTATCCCTCCCTGTCTCTCCGTCTATCCCTCCCTGTCTCTCCGTCTATCCCTCCCTGTCTCTCCGTCTATCCCTCCTGTCTCTCGTCTATCCCCTCCCCCTGTCTCTCCGTCTATCCCTCCCTGTCTCTCCGTCTATCCCTCCCTGTCTCTCCGTCTATCCCTCCCTGTCTCTCCGTCTCTCCCTCCCCCTGTCTCTCCGTCTATCCTCCCTGTCTCTCCGTCTATCCTCCCTGTCTCCTGTCTATCCCTCCCTGTCTCTCAGTCTATCCCTCCCTGTCTCTCCGTCTATCCCTCCTGTCTCTCCGTCTATCCCCCTGTCTCTCCGTCTATCCCTCCCTGTCTCTCCGTCTATCCTCCCTGTCTCTGTCTCTCCGTCTATCCCCCCTGTCTCTCCGTCTATCCCTCCCTGTCTCTCCGTCTATATCCTCTCCTGTCTCTCCGTCTATCCCTCCCTGTCTCTCCGTCTCTCCGTCTCCCTATCCCTCCCCCTGTCTCTCCGTCTATCCCTCCCTGTCTCTCCGTCTATCCCTCTCCTGTCTCTCCGTCTCTCCGTCTATCCCCCCTGTCTCTCCGTCTATCCCTCCCTGTCTCTCCGTCTATCCCTCCCTGTCTCTCCGTCTATCCCTCCCTGTCTCTCCGTCTCTCCCTCCCTGTCTCTCCGTCTATCCCTCCTGTCTCTCCGTCTATCCCTCCCTGTCTCTCCGTCTATCCCTCCCTGTCTCTCCGTCTATCCCTCCCTGTCTCTCCGTCTATCCCTCCCTGTCTCTCTGTCTATCCCTCCCTGTCTCTCCGTCTATCCCTCCTGTCTCTCGTCTATCCTCCCTGTCTCTCTATCCCCCCTGTCTCTCCGTCTATCCCTCCCTGTCTCTCAGTCTATCCCTCCCTGTCTCTCAGTCTATCCTCCTGTCTCTCCGTCTATCCCCCCTGTCTCTCCGTCTATCCCTCCCTGTCTCTCCGTCTATCCCTCCCTGTCTCTCCAGTCTATCCCTCCTGTCTCTCCGTCTATCCCTCCCTGTCTCTCCGTCTATCCCTCCCTGTCTCTCCGTCTATCCCTCCCTGTCTCTCCGTCTATCCCTCCCTGTCTCTCCGTCTCTCCTCTCCCCCCTGTCTCTCTCCTGTCTATCCCCTCCCTGTCTCTCCGTCTATCCCTCCCTGTCTCTCCGTCTATCCCTCTCCTGTCTCTCCGTCTATCCCTCCCTGTCTCTCCGTCTCTCCGTCTATCCCTCCTGTCTCTCCGTCTATCCCTCCCTGTCTCTCCGTCTATCCCTCCCTGTCTCTCCGTCTCTCCGTCTATCCCTCCCTGTCTCTCCGTCTATCCCTCCCTGTCTCTCCGTCTATCCCTCCTGTCTCTCCGTCTATCCCTCCCTGTCTCTCCGTCGTGTCTCTCCGTCTATCCCTCCCTGTCTCTCCGTCTATCCCTCCTGTCTCTCCGTCTATCCCTCCTGTCTCTCCGTCTATCCCTCCTGTCTCTCCGTCTATCCCTCCCTGTCTCTCCGTCTATCCCTCCTGTCTCTCCGTCTATCCCTCCCTGTCTCTCCGTCTATCCCTCCCTGTCTCTCTGTCTATCCCTCCTGTCTCTCCGTCTATCCCTCCCTGTCTCTCCGTCTCCCTCCCTGTCTCTCCTGTCTCTCTGTCTCTCCGTCTATCCCCCCTGTCTCTCCGTCTATCCCTCCCTGTCTCTCCGTCTATCCCTCCCTGTCTCTCCGTCTATCCCTCCTGTCTCTCCGTCTATCCCTCCTGTCTCTCCGTCTATCCCTCCCTCTATCCCTCCCTGTCTCTCCGTCTATCCCTCCCTGTCTCTCCGTCTATCCCTCCCTGTCTCTCCGTCTATCCCTCCTGTCTCTCCGTCTATCCCCTCCCTGTCTCTCCGTCTATCCCTCCCTGTCTCTCCGTCTATCCCCCTGTCTCTCTGTCTATCCCTCCTGTCTCTCCGTCTATCCCTCCCTGTCTCTCCGTCTCTCCGTCTATCCCCCTGTCTCTCCGTCTATCCCTCCCTGTCTCTCCGTCTATCCCTCCCTGTCTCTCCGTCTATCCCTCCCTGTCTCTCCGTCTCTCCTGTCTATCCCCCTGTCTCTCTCTATCCGTCTCTCCGTCTATCCCTCCCTGTCTCTCCGTCTATCCTCCCTGTCTCTCCGTCTATCCCTATCCCCCTGTCTCTCCGTCTATCCTCCCTGTCTCTCCGTCTATCCCTCCCTGTCTCTCCGTCTATCCCTCCCTGTCTCTCGTCTCTCCTCTATCCCTATCCCTCCCTGTCTCTCCGTCTATCCCTCCCTGTCTCTCCGTCTATCCCTCCCTGTCTCTCCGTCTATCCCTCCCTGTCTCTCCGTCTATCCCTCCCTGTCTCTCCGTCTATCCCTCTGTCTCCTCTATCCTCCTGTCTATCCCTCCTGTCTCTCCGTCTATCCTCCCTGTCTCTCCGTCTATCCCTCCCTGTCTCTCCGTCTATCCCTCCCTGTCTCTCCGTCTATCCCCCCTGTCTCTCCGTCTATCCCTCCCTGTCTCTCCGTCTATCCTCCCTGTCTCTCCGTCTATCCCTCCCTGTCTCTCCGTCTATCCCTCCCTGTCTCTCCGTCTATCCTCCCTCTCTCTCCGTCTATCCCTCCCTGTCTCTCCGTCTATCCCTCCCTGTCTCTCCGTCTATCCCTCCCTGTCTCTCCGTCTATCCCTCCCTGTCTCTCCGTCTATCCCTCCCTATCCTGTCTCTCCGTCTATCCCCCCTCCGTCTATCCTCCCTGTCTCTCCGTCTATCCCCCCTGTCTCTCCGTCTATCCCTCCCTGTCTCTCCGTCTATCCCTCCTGTCTCTCCGTCTATCCCTCCCTGTCTCTCCGTCTATCCCTCCCTGTCTCTCTGTCTATCCCTCCTGTCTCTCCGTCTATCCCCCCTGTCTCTCCGTCTATCCCTCCCTGTCTCTCCGTCTATCCTCCCTGTCTCTCCGTCTATCCCTCCCTGTCTCTCCGTCTATCCCTCCCTCTCTCCGTCTATCCCTCCTGTCTCTCGTCTATCCCTCCCTGTCTCTCCGTCTATCCCTCCCTGTCTCTCCGTCTATCCCCTCTCCTGTCTCTCCGTCTATCCCTCCCTGTCTCTCCGTCTATCCCTCCCTGTCCTCCGTCTATCCCTCCCTGTCTCTCCGTCTATCCCTCCCTGTCTCTCCGTCTATCCCTCCCTGTCTCTCCGTCTCCCTGTCTCTCCCTATCCCTGTCTCTCCGTCTATCCCTCCCTGTCCTGTCTCTCCGTCTATCCCTCCTGTCTCTCCGTCTATCCCTCCCTGTCTCTCCGTCTATCCCTCCTGTCTCTCCAGTCTATCCCTCCCTGTCTCTCCGTCTATCCCTCCCTGTCTCTCCGTCTATCCCTCCCTGTCTCTCCGTCTATCCCTCCTGTCTCTCCGTCTATCCCCCCCTGTCTCTCCGTCTATCCCCTCCCTGTCTCTCATCCCTCCGTCTATCCCTCCCTGTCTCTCCGTCTATCCCCTGTCTCTCCGTCTATCCCTCCCTGTCTCTCCGTCTATCCCTCCCTGTCTCTCCGTCTATCCCTCCCTGTCTCTCCGTCTATCCCTCCTGTCTCTCCGTCTATCCCTCCCTGTCTCTCCGTCTATCCCTCCCTGTCTCTCCGTCTATCCCTCCCTGTCTCTCCGTCTATCCCTCCCTGTCTCTCCGTCTATCCTCCCTCTCTCTCCGTCTCTCCGTCTATCCCTCCCTGTCTCTCCGTCTATCCCTCCCTGTCTCTCCGTCTATCCCTCCCTGTCTCTCCGTCTATCCCTCCTGTCTCTCTGTCTATCCCTCCCTGTCTCTCAGTCTATCCCCCTGTCTCTCCGTCTATCCCTCCCTGTCTCTCCGTCCCTGTCTCCGTCCTATCCCTCCTGTCTCTCCGTCTATCCCTCCTGTCTCTCCGTCTATCCTCCCTGTCTCTCGTCTATCCCCTCCCTGTCTCTCCGTCTATCCCTCCCTGTCTCTCCGTCTATCCTCCCTGTCTCTCCGTCTCTCCGTCTATCCCCCTGTCTCAGTCTATCCCTCCTGTCTCTCCGTCTATCCCTCCCTGTCTCTCCGTCTATCCCTCCCTGTCTCTCCGTCTATCCCTCCCTGTCTCTCCGTCTATCCCTCCTGTCTCTCCGTCTATCCCCCCCTGTCTCTCCGTCTATCCCTCCCTGTCTCTCCGTCTATCCCTCCCTGTCTCTCCGTCTATCCCTCCCTGTCTCTCCGTCTATCCCTCCCTGTCTCTCCGTCTATCCCCCCTGTCTCTCCGTCTATCCCTCCCTGTCTCTCCGTCTATCCCTCTGTCCTGTCTATCCCTCTCCTGTCTCTCCGTCTATCCCCCCTCCCTGTCTCTCCGTCTATCCCTCCCCTGTCTCTCCGTCTCTATCCCTCCCTGTCTCTCCGTCTATCCCTCCCTGTCTCTCCTCTCTCCGTCCTCCCCCTGTCTCTCCGTCTATCCCTCCCTGTCTCTCCGTCTATCCTCCTGTCCCTGTCTCTCCGTCTATCCCCCTGTCTCTCCGTCTATCCCCCCCTGTCTCTCCGTCTATCCCTCCCTGTCTCTCCGTCTATCCCTCCCTGTCTCTCCGTCTCTCCGTCTATCCCCCTGTCTCTCCGTCTATCCCTCCCTGTCTCTCCGTCTATCCCTCCCTGTCTCTCCGTCTATCCCTCCCTCTCCTGTCTCTCTCCTGTCGTCTATCCCTCCCTGTCTCTCCGTCTATCCCTCCCTGTCTCTCCGTCTATCTGTCTCTCCTCCTCTCTCTCCCTGTCTCTCCGTCTATCCCCCCTGTCTCTCCGTCTATCCCTCCCCCCTGTCTCTCCGTCTATCCCTCCCTGTCTCTCCGTCTATCCCTCCCTGTCTCTCCGTCTATCCCTCCCTGTCTCTCCGTCTATCCCTCCTGTCTCTCCGTCTATCCCTCCTGTCTCTCCGTCTATCCTCCCTGTCTCTCCGTCTATCCTCCCTGTCTCTCCGTCTCTCTCCGTCTCCCTCCCTGTCTCTCCGTCTATCCCTCCCTGTCTCTCCGTCTATCCCTCCCTGTCTCTCCGTCTATCCCTCCCTGTCTCTCCGTCTATCCCTCCCTGTCTCTCCGTCTATCCCTCCCTGTCTCTCCGTCTATCCCTCCCTGTCTCTCCGTCTATCCCTCCCTGTCTCTCTCTCTCCTGTCTCTCCCTCCCTGTCTCTCCGTCTATCCCTCCCTGTCTCTCCGTCTATCCCTCCTGTCTCTCTGTCTATCCCTCCTGTCTCTCAGTCTATCCCTCCTGTCTCTCCGTCTATCCCCCCCTGTCTCTCCGTCTATCCCTCCCTGTCTCTCCGTCTATCCCTCCCTGTCTCTCCGTCTATCCTCCCTCTCTCTCTGTCTCTCCGTCTATCCCTCCCTGTCTCTCCGTCTATCCTCCCTGTCTCTCCGTCTATCCCTCCCTGTCTCTCCGTCTATCCCTCCCTGTCTCTCCGTCTATCCCTCCCTGTCTCTCCGTCTATCCCTCCCTGTCTCTCCGTCTATCCCTCCTGTCTCTCCGTCTATCCCTCCCTGTCTCTCCGTCTATCCCTCCCTGTCTCTCCGTCTATCCCTCCCTGTCTCTCCGTCTATCCCTCCCTGTCTCTCCGTCTATCCCTCCCTGTCTCTCCGTCTATCCCTCCCTGTCTCTCCGTCTATCCCTCCCTGTCTCTCCGTCTATCCCTCCCTGTCTCTCCGTCTATCCCTCCCTGTCTCTCCGTCTATCCCTCCTGTCTCTCCGTCTATCCCTCCCTGTCTCTGTCTATCCCTCCTGTCTCTCCGTCTATCCCCTCCCTGTCTCTCCGTCTATCCCTCCCTGTCTCTCCGTCTATCCCTCCCTGTCTCTCCGTCTATCCTCCTGTCTCTCCGTCTATCCTCCTGTCTCTCCGTCTATCCCTCCCTGTCTCTCCGTCTATCCCTCCCTGTCTCTCCGTCTATCCCTCCTGTCTCTGTCTATCCCTCCTGTCTCTCCGTCTATCCTCCCTGTCTCTCCGTCTATCCCTCCCTGTCTCTCCGTCTATCCCTCCCTGTCTCTCCGTCTATCCCTCCCTGTCTCTCCGTCTATCCCTGTCTCTCCGTCTCTCCGTCTATCCTCCTGTCTCTCCGTCTATCCCTCCCTGTCTCTCCGTCTATCCCTCCTGTCCTGTCTCTCCGTCTATCCCTCCTGTCTCTCCGTCTATCCCTCCCTGTCTCTCCGTCTATCCCTCCTGTCTCTCCGTCTATCCCTCCCTGTCTCTCCGTCTATCCCTCCTGTCTCTCCCCTGTCTCTCCGTCTATCCTCCCTGTCTCTCTCTATCCCTCCTGTCTCTCTCTCCGTCTATCCCTCCCTGTCTCTCCGTCTATCCCTGTCCTCTGTCTCCCTCTGTCCTGTCTATCTCCTCCTGTCTCTCCGTCTCTCCCTATCCCCCTGTCTCTCCGTCTATCCTCCCTGTCTCTCCGTCTATCCCTCCCTGTCTCTCCGTCTATCCCTCCCTGTCTCTCCGTCTCTCCGTCTATCCCTCCCTGTCTCTCCGTCTATCCCTCCCTGTCTCTCCGTCTATCCCTCCCTGTCTCTCCGTCTCTCCGTCTATCCCTCCCTGTCTCTCCGTCTATCCCTCCCTGTCTCTCCGTCTATCCCTCCCTGTCTCTCCGTCTATCCCTCCCTGTCTCTCCGTCTCTCCTGTCTCTATCCCCCTGTCTCTCCGTCTATCCCTCCCTGTCTCTCCGTCTATCCCTCCCTGTCTCTCCGTCTATCCCTCCCTGTCTCTCCGTCTATCCCTCCCTGTCTCTCGTCTATCCCTCCTGTCTCTCCGTCTATCCCTCCCTGTCTCTCCGTCTATCCCTCCCTGTCTCTCCGTCTATCTCCTGTCTCTCTATCCCCCTGTCTCTCCGTCTATCCCTCCCTGTCTCTCCGTCTATCCCTCCTGTCTCGTCTATCCCTGTCTCTCCGTCTATCCCTCCCTGTCTCTCCTGTCTATCAGTCTATCCCCCTGTCTCTCCGTCTATCCCTCCCTGTCTCTCCTCCTGTCTATCCCTCCCTGTCTCTCCGTCTCTCTATCCCTCCCTGTCTCTCCGTCTATCCCTCCCTGTCTCTCCGTCTCTCCGTCTATCCTCCCTGTCTCTCCGTCTATCCCTCCTGTCTCTCCGTCTATCCCTCCCTGTCTCTCCGTCTATCCCTCCCTGTCTCTCCATCTATCCCCTGTCTCTCCGTCTATCCCTCCCTGTCTCTCCGTCTATCCCTCCCTGTCTCTCCGTCTATCCCTCCCTGTCTCTCCGTCTATCCCTCCCTGTCTCTCCGTCTATCCCTCCCTGTCTCTCCGTCTATCCCTCCTGTCTCTCTGTCTATCCCTCCTGTCTCTCTGTCTATCCCCCCTGTCTCTCAGTCTATCCCCCTGTCTCTCCGTCTATCCCTCCTGTCTCTCAGTCTATCCCTCCCTGTCTCTCCGTCTCTCCTCCCTCTCCTGTCTCTCCGTCTATCCCTCCCTGTCTCTCCGTCTATCCTCCCTGTCTGTCTATCCCCCCTGTCTCTCCGTCTATCCCTCCCTGTCTCTCCGTCTATCCCTCCCTGTCTCTCCGTCTATCCCCCCCCTCCCTGTCTCTCCGTCTATCCCTCCTGTCTCTCCGTCTATCCTCCCTGTCTCTCCGTCTATCCTCCCTGTCTCTCCGTCTATCCCTCCCTGTCTCTCCGTCTATCCCTCCCTCTCTCCTGTCTCTCCGTCTATCCCTCCCTGTCTCTCCGTCTATCCCCCCTGTCTCTCCGTCTATCCCTCCCTGTCTCTCCGTCTATCCCTGTCTCTGTCTCTCCGTCTATCCCCCTGTCTCTCCGTCTATCCCTCCCTGTCTCTCCGTCTATCCCTCCCTGTCTCTCCGTCTATCCCTCCCTGTCTCTGTCTCTCCGTCTATCCCCCTGTCTCTCCGTCTATCCCTCCCTGTCTCTCCGTCTATCCTCCCTGTCTCTCCGTCTCTCCGTCTCTCTATCCCCCTGTCTCTCCGTCTATCCCTCCCTGTCTCTCCGTCTATCCCTCCCTGTCTCTCCGTCTATCCCTCCCTGTCTCTCCGTCTCTCCGTCTATCCCCCTGTCTCTCCGTCTATCCCTCCCTGTCTCTCCTGTCTCTCCGTCTATCCTCCCTCCCTGTCTCTCCGTCTATCCCTCCCTGTCTCTCCGTCTATCCCTCCCTGTCTCTCCGTCTATCCCTCCCTGTCTCTCCGTCTATCCCTCCCTGTCTCTCCGTCTATCCCTCCCTGTCTCTCCGTCTATCCCTCCCTGTCTCTCGTCTATCCCCCTGTCTCTCCGTCTATCCCTCCTGTCTCTCTGTCTATCCCTCCCTGTCTCTCCGTCTATCCCCCTGTCTCTCCGTCTATCCCTCCCTGTCTCTCCGTCTATCCCCCTGTCTCTCCGTCTATCCCTCCCTGTCTCTCCGTCTATCCCTCCCTGTCTCTCCGTCTATCCCTCTGTCTCCCTCCCTCCCTGTCTCTCCGTCTATCCCTCCCTGTCTCTCCGTCTATCCCTCCCTCCCTGTCTCTCCGTCTATCCCCCTGTCTCTCTGTCTCCTCCTGTCTCTCCGTCTATCCCCCTGTCTCTCTCCGTCCTCCCTCCCTGTCTCTCCTCTGTCCCCCTGTCTCCGTCTCCCTCCTGTCTCTCCGTCTATCCCTCCCTGTCTCTCCGTCTATCCCTCCCTGTCTCTCCGTCTATCCCTCCTGTCTCTCCGTCTATCCTCCCTGTCTCTCCGTCTATCCCTCCCTGTCTCTCCGTCTATCCCTCCCTGTCTCTCCGTCTATCCCTCCCTGTCTCTCCGTCTATCCCTCCCTGTCTCTCCGTCTATCCCCCCTGTCTCTCCGTCTATCCCTCCCTGTCTCTCCGTCTATCCCTCCCTGTCTCTCCGTCTCTCCGTCTATCCCCCCTGTCTCTCCGTCTATCCCTCCCTGTCTCTCCGTCTATCCCTCCCTGTCTCTCCGTCTATCCCTCCCTGTCTCTCCGTCTCTCCCTCCTGTCTCTCCGTCTATCCCTCCCTGTCTCTCCGTCTATCCCTCCCTGTCTCTCCGTCTCTCCTCCCTATCCCCCTGTCTCTCCGTCTATCCCTCCCTGTCTCTCCGTCTATCCCTCCCTGTCTCTCCGTCTATCCCTCCTGTCTCTCCGTCTCTCCGTCTATCCCCCCTGTCTCTCCGTCTATCCCTCCCTGTCTCTCCGTCTATCCCTCCCTGTCTCTCCGTCTATCCCTCCCTGTCTCTCCGTCTATCCCTCCCTGTCTCTCCGTCTATCCCTCCTGTCTCTCCGTCTATCCCTCCCTGTCTCTCCGTCTATCCCTCCTGTCTCTCCGTCTCTCCGTCTATCCCCCTGTCTCTCCGTCTATCCCTCCCTGTCTCTCCGTCTATCCCTCCTGTCTCTCCGTCTATCCCTCCCTGTCTCTCCGTCTATCCCCTGTCTCTCGTCTATCCCTCCCTGTCTCTCCGTCTATCCCCTCCTGTCTCTCCGTCTATCCCTCCCTGTCTCTCCTGTCTATCCCTCCCCTGTCTGTCGTCTCTCCGTCTATCCCTCCCTGTCTCTCCGTCTATCCCTCCCTGTCTCTCCGTCTATCCCTCCCTGTCTCTCCGTCTATCCCTCCCTCTCTCCCTCCCTGTCTCTCCGTCTATCCTCCCTGTCTCTCCGTCTATCCCTCCCTCCTGTCTCTCCGTCTATCCCTCCCTGTCTCTCCGTCTATCCCTCCCTGTCTCTCCGTCTATCCCTCCCTGTCTCTCCGTCTATCCCCCTGTCTCTCCGTCTATCCCTCCTGTCTCTCCGTCTATCCCTCCCTGTCTCTCCGTCTATCCTCCCTGTCTCTCAGTCTATCCCCCCCTGTCTCTCCGTCTATCCCTCCTGTCTCTCCAGTCTATCCCTCCCTGTCTCTCCGTCTATCCCTCCTGTCTCCTGTCTATCCCTCTGTCTCTCCGTCTATCCCTCCTGTCTCTCCGTCTATCCCTCCCTGTCTCTCAGTCTATCCTCCCTGTCTCTCCGTCTATCCCTCCCTGTCTCTCCTGTCTATCCCTCCCTGTCTCTCCGTCTATCCCTCCCTGTCTCTCCGTCTATCCCTCCCTGTCTCTCCGTCTATCCCTCCTGTCTCTGTCTATCCCTCCTGTCTCTCCGTCTATCCCTCCCTGTCTCTCTAGTCTATCCCTCCCTGTCTCTCCGTCTATCCCTCCCTGTCTCTCCGTCTATCCCTCCCTGTCTCTCCGTCTATCCTCCCTGTCTCTCCGTCTATCCCTCCCTGTCTCTCCGTCTATCCCTCCCTGTCTCTCCGTCTCTCCTCCTGTCTATCCCCCTGTCTCTCCGTCTATCCCTCCCTGTCTCTCCGTCTATCCCTCCCTGTCTCTCGTCTCTCGTCTATCCCCCCCCTCCTATCCTCCCTGTCTCTCCGTCTATCCCTCCCTGTCTCTCCGTCTATCCCTGTCTCCTGTCTCTGTCTCCCTCCTGTCTCTCAGTCTATCCCTCCCTGTCTCTCCGTCTATCCCTCCTGTCTCTCCGTCTATCCCTCCCTGTCTCTCCCTCCCTCCCTGTCTCTCCGTCTATCCCTCCCTGTCTCTCCGTCTATCCCTCCCTGTCTCTCCGTCTATCCCTCCCTGTCTCTCCGTCTATCCCTCCCTGTCTCTCCGTCTATCCCTCCTGTCTCTCCGTCTATCCCTCCCTGTCTCTCCGTCTATCCCTCCCTGTCTCTCCGTCTCTCCTGTCTCTCCGTCTATCTCCCCCTGTCTCTCCGTCTATCCCTCCTGTCTCTCCGTCTATGTCCTCCCTGTCTCTCCGTCTATCCCTCCCTGTCTCTCCGTCTATCCCCCCTGTCTCTCCGTCTATCCCTCCCTGTCTCTCCGTCTATCCCTCCCTGTCTCTCCGTCTATCCCTCCCTGTCTCTCCGTCTATCCCTCCCTGTCTCTCCGTCTATCCCTCCTGTCTCTCCGTCTATCCCTCCTGTCTCTCTGTCTATCCCTCCTGTCTCTCTGTCTATCCCTCCCTGTCTCTCAGTCTATCCCCCCTGTCTCTCCGTCTATCCCTCCCTGTCTCTCAGTCTATCCCTCCCTGTCTCTCCGTCTATCCTCCCTCTCTCTCTGTCTCTCCGTCTATCCCTCCCTGTCTCTCCGTCTATCCTCCCTGTCTCTCCGTCTATCCCTCTGTATCCGTCTCCCTGTCTCTCCGTCTATCCCCCTGTCTCTCCGTCTATCCCTCCCTGTCTCTCCGTCTATCCCTCCCTGTCTCTCCGTCTCCCTCCTGTCTCTCGTCTATCCCTCCCTGTCTCTCCAGTCTATCTCCCTGTCTCTCCGTCTATCCTCCCTGTCTCTCCGTCTATCCCTCCTGTCTCTCCGTCTATCCCCCCCTGTCTCTCCGTCTATCCCTCCCTGTCTCTCCGTCTATCCCTCCCTGTCTCTCCGTCTATCCCTCCCTGTCTCTCCGTCTATCCCTCCCTGTCTCTCCGTCTATCCCTCCCTGTCTCTCCGTCTATCCCTCCTGTCTCTCCGTCTATCCCTCCCTGTCTCTCCGTCTATCCCTCCCCTCTCCGTCTATCCCTCCCTGTCTCTCCGTCTATCCCTCCCTGTCTCTCCGTCTATCCCTCTCTCCGTCTATCCCCCTGTCTCTCCGTCTATCCCTCCCTGTCTCTCCGTCTATCCCTCCCTGTCTCTCCGTCTCTCCGTCTATCCCCCCCTGTCTCTCCGTCTATCCCTCCCTGTCTCTCCGTCTATCCCTCCCTGTCTCTCCGTCTATCCCTCCTGTCTCTCTGTCTCTATCTATCCTCCCTGTCTCTCCGTCTATCCCTCCCTGTCTCTCAGTCTATCCCTCCCTGTCTCTCCGTCTATCCCTCCTGTCTCTCCGTCTATCCGTCTATCCCCCTGTCTCTCCGTCTATCCCTCCTGTCTCTCCGTCTATCCCTCCCTGTCTCTCCGTCTATCCCTCCCTGTCTCTCCGTCCGTCTATCCCCCCTGTCTCTCCGTCTATCCCTCCTGTCTCTCTGTCTATCCCTCCCTGTCTCTCCGTCTATCCCTCCCTGTCTCTCCGTCTATCCCTCCCTCCCTATCTCCCTCTATCCCTCCCTGTCTCTCCGTCTATCCCTCCCTGTCTCTCCGTCTATCCCTCCCTGTCTCTCCGTCTATCCCTCCCTGTCTCTCCGTCTATCCCTCCCTGTCTCTCCGTCTATCCCTCCCTGTCTCTCCGTCTATCCCTCCCTGTCTCTCCGTCTCTCCGTCTATCCCCCTGTCTCTCCGTCTATCCCTCCCTGTCTCTCCGTCTATCCCTCCCTGTCTCTCCGTCTATCCTCCCTGTCTCTCCGTCTATCCCTCCTGTCTCTCCGTCTATCCCCCTGTCTCTCCGTCTATCCCTCCTGTCTCTCCGTCTATCCCTCCCTGTCTCTCCTGTCTATCCCTCTATCCTGTCTCTCCGTCTATCCCTCCCTGTCTCTCCGTCTATCCCCCTGTCTCTCCGTCTATCCCTCCCTGTCTCTCCGTCTATCCCTCCCTGTCTCTCCGTCTATCCCTCCCTGTCTCTCCGTCTATCCCTCCCTGTCTCTCCGTCTATCCCTCCCTGTCTCTCCGTCTATCCCTCCCTGTCTATCCCTGTCTCTCCGTCTATCCCCCCTGTCTCTCCGTCTATCCCTCCCTGTCTCTCCGTCTATCCCTCCCTGTCTCTCCGTCTCTCCGTCTATCCCCCCTGTCTCTCCGTCTATCCCTCCCTGTCTCTCCGTCTATCCCTCCTGTCTCTCCGTCTATCCCTCCCTGTCTCTCCGTCTCTCCGTCTATCCCCCTGTCTCTCCGTCTATCCCTCCCTGTCTCTCCGTCTATCCCTCCCTGTCTCTCCGTCTATCCCTCCTGTCTCTCCGTCTATCCCTCCCTGTCTCTCTCTCCCCTGTCTCTCCGTCCCTCCCTGTCTCTCCGTCTATCCCTCCCTGTCTCTCTATCCCTCTGTCTCTCCGTCTATCCCTCCCTGTCTCTCCTGTCTCTCCGTCTATCCCTCCCTGTCTCTCCTGTCTCTCCGTCTATCCTCCTGTCTCTCCGTCTATCCCTCCCTGTCTCTCCGTCTATCCCTCCTGTCTCTCGTCTATCCCTCCCCCTGTCTCTCCGTCTATCCCTCCTGTCTCTCCGTCCTCCTGTCTCTCCGTCTATCCCTCCCTGTCTCTCGTCTATCCCTCCTGTCTCTCCTGTCTCTCGTCTATCCCCCCTGTCTCTCCGTCTATCCCTCCCTGTCTCTCCGTCTATCCCTCCCTGTCTCTCCGTCTATCCCTCCCTGTCTCTCCGTCTATCCCTCCCCCTGTCTCTCTATCCCTCCCTGTCTCTCCGTCTATCCCTCCCTGTCTCTCCGTCTATCCCTCCCTGTCTCTCCGTCTATCCCTCCCTGTCTCTCCGTCTATCCCTCCTGTCTCTCCGTCTATCCCTCCCTGTCTCTCTGTCTATCCCTCCCTGTCTCTCCGTCTATCCCTCCCTGTCTCTCTGTCTATCCCTCCCTGTCTCTCCGTCTATCCCTCCCTGTCTATCCCTCCTGTCTCTCAGTCTATCCCTCCCTGTCTCTCCGTCTATCCTCCTCCTCTGTCTCTCCGTCTATCCCTCCCTGTCTCTCCGTCTATCCCTCCCTGTCTCTCCGTCTATCCCCCCTGTCTCTCCGTCTATCCCTCCCTGTCTCTCCGTCTATCCCTCCCTGTCTCTGTCTCTCCGTCTATCTATCCTCCCTGTCTCTCCGTCTATCCCTCCTGTCTCTCCGTCTATCCCTCCCTGTCTCTCCGTCTATCCTCCTGTCTCCCTGTCTCTCCGTCTATCCCTCCCTGTCTCTCCGTCTATCCCTCCCTGTCTCTCCGTCTATCCCTCCCTGTCTCTCCGTCTATCCCCCCTGTCTCTCCGTCTATCCCTCCCTGTCTCTCCGTCTATCCTCCCTGTCTCTCCGTCTATCCCTCCCTCTCCGTCTATCCCCCTGTCTCTCCGTCTATCCCTCCCTGTCTCTCCGTCTATCCCTCCCTGTCTCTCCGTCTATCCCTCCCTGTCTCTCCGTCTCTCCGTCTATCCCCCTGTCTCTCCGTCTATCCCTCCCTGTCTCTCCGTCTCTCCGTCTATCCCTCCCTGTCTCTCCGTCTATCCCTCCCTGTCTCTCCGTCTATCCTCCCTCTCTCTACGTCTCTCCGTCTATCCCTCCCTGTCTCTCCGTCTATCCCTCCCTGTCTCTCCGTCTATCCCTCCCTGTCTCTCCGTCTATCCCTCCCTGTCTCTCCGTCTATCCCTCCCTGTCTCTCCGTCTCCCTCCCTGTCTCTCCGTCTATCCCTCCTGTCTCTCCGTCTATCCCTCCTGTCTCTCCGTCTATCCCTCCTGTCTCTGTCTCTCCGTCTATCCCCCTGTCTCTCCGTCTATCCCTCCCTCCTGTCTCTCTGTCTCTCCGTCTATCCCTCCTGTCTCTCCGTCTATCCCTCCCTGTCTCTCCGTCTATCCCTCCCCTGTCTCTGTCTCTCCTGTCTATCCCTCCCTGTCTCTCCGTCTATCCCCCCTGTCTCTCCGTCTATCCCTCCCTGTCTCTCCGTCTATCCCTCCCTGTCTCTCCCTGTCTCCGTCTATCCTCCCTGTCTCTCCGTCTATCCCTCCCTGTCTCTCCGTCTCTCCCTCCCCCTGTCTCTCCGTCTATCTGTCCTCCCTGTCTCTCCGTCTATCCCTCCTGTCTCTCCGTCTATCCCTCCTGTCTCTCCGTCTATCCCTCCCTGTCTCTCCGTCTATCCCCCTGTCTCTCCGTCTATCCCTCCCTGTCTCTCCGTCTATCCCTCCCTGTCTCTCCTATCCCTCCCTGTCTCTCTCCGTCTATCCCTCCCTGTCTCTCCGTCTATCCCTCCTGTCTCTCCGTCTATCCCTCCCTGTCTCTCCGTCTATCCCTCCTGTCTCCGTCTATCCCCCTGTCTCTCCGTCTATCCCTCCCTGTCTCTCCGTCTATCCCTCCCTGTCTCTCCGTCTATCCCTCCCTGTCTCTCCGTCTATCCTCCCTGTCTCTCTCCCTCTCTCCGTCTATCCCTCTGTCTCTCTCCGTCTATCCCTCCCTGTCTCTCCGTCTATCCCTCCCTGTCTCTCCGTCTATCCCTCCTGTCTCTCCGTCTATCCCTCCCTGTCTCTCCGTCTATCCCTCCCTGTCTCTCCGTCTATCCCTCCTGTCTCTCCGTCTATCCCTCCCTGTCTCTCCGTCTATCCCCCCTGTCTCTCCGTCTATCCCTCCCTGTCTCTCCGTCTATCCCTCCCTGTCTCTCCGTCTATCCCTCCCTCCTGTCTCTCCTGTCTCTCCGTCTCTCCGTCTATCCCTCCCTGTCTCTCCGTCTATCCCTCCCTGTCTCTCCGTCTATCCCTCCCTGTCTCTCCGTCTATCCTCCCTCTCTCTCCGTCTCTCCGTCTATCCCTCCTGTCTCTCTCCGTCTATCCCTCCCTGTCTCTCCGTCTATCCCTCCCTGTCTCTCCGTCTATCCCTCCCTGTCTCTCCGTCTATCCCTCCCTGTCTCTCCGTCTCTCTGTCTATCCCTCCCTGTCTCTCCGTCTATCCCTCCCTGTCTCTCCGTCTATCCCTCCCTGTCTCTCCGTCTATCCTCCCTGTCTCTCCGTCTATCCCTCCCTGTCTCTCCGTCTATCCCTCCCTGTCTCTCCGTCTATCCCTCCCTGTCTCTCCGTCTATCCCCCTGTCTCTCCGTCTATCCCCCTGTCTCTCCGTCTATCCCTCCTGTCTCTCCGTCTATCCCTCTGTCTCTCCCTCCTGTCTCTCCGTCTATCCCTCCCTGTCTCTCCGTCTATCCCTCCCTGTCTCTCCGTCTATCCCTCCCTGTCTCTCCGTCTATCCCTCCCTGTCTCTCCGTCTCTCCGTCTATCCCCCTGTCTCTCCGTCTATCCCTCCCTGTCTCTCCGTCTATCCCTCCCTGTCTCTCCGTCTATCCCTCCCTGTCTCTCCGTCTATCCCTCCCTGTCTCTCCGTCTATCCCCCCCTGTCTCTCCGTCTATCCCTCCCTGTCTCTCCGTCTATCCCTCCCTGTCTCTCCGTCTCTCCGTCTATCCCTCCCTGTCTCTCCGTCTATCCCCCCTGTCTCTCCGTCTATCCCTCCCTGTCTCTCCGTCTATCCCTCCCTGTCTCTCCGTCTATCCCTCCCTGTCTCTCCGTCTATCCCTCCCCTGTCTCTCCGTCTATCCCTCCCTGTCTCTCCGTCTATCCCTCCTGTCTCTCCGTCTATCCCTCCCTGTCTCTCCGTCTATCCCTCCTGTCTCTCCGTCTATCCCTCCCTGTCTCTCCGTCTATCCCTCCCTGTCTCTCCGTCTATCCCTCCCTGTCTCTCCGTCTATCCCCCCTGTCTCTCCGTCTATCCCTCCCTGTCTCTCCGTCTATCCCTCCTGTCTCTCCGTCTATCCCTCTATCCCTCCTGTCTCTCGTCCGTCTATCCCTCCCTGTCTCTCCGTCTATCCCTCCCTGTCTCTCCGTCTATCCCTCCCTGTCTCTCCGTCTATCCCTCCCTGTCTCTCCATCTATCCTCCGTCTATCCCTCCCTGTCTCTCCGTCTATCCCTCCCTGTCTCTCCGTCTATCCCTCCCTGTCTCTCCGTCTATCCCTCCCTGTCTCTCCGTCTATCCCACCATGTCTCTCCGTCTATCCCTCCTGTCTCTCCTGTCTATATCCTCCTGTCTCTCCGTCTATCCCTCCTGTCTCTCCGTCTATCCCCCCTGTCTCTCCGTCTATCCCTCCCTGTCTCTCCGTCTATCCCTCCCTGTCTCTCCGTCTATCCCTCCCTGTCTCTCCTCCCTCTCTATCCCTCCCTGTCTCTCCGTCTATCCCTCCCTGTCTCTCCGTCGTCCCCTGTCTCTCGTCTCCCTGTCTCTCCGTCTATCCCTCCCTGTCTCTCCGTCTATCCCTCCCTGTCTCTCCGTCTATCCCTCCCTGTCTCCATCTATCCCTCCCTGTCTCTCCGTCTATCCCTCCTGTCTCTCTCCGTCTATCCCTCTGTCTCTCCGTCTATCCCTCCTGTCTCTCCGTCTATCCCTCCCTGTCTCCTCTATCTCTCTCCGTCTATCCCTCCCTGTCCTGTCTCTCCGTCTCTCTATCCCCCCTGTCTCTCCGTCTATCCCTCCCTGTCTCTCCGTCTATCCCTCCCTGTCTCTCCGTCTATCCCTCCTGTCTCTCCGTCTATCCCTCCCTGTCTCTCCGTCTATCCCCTCTCCCTATCCCTCCTGTCTCTCGTCTATCCCTCCCTGTCTCTCCGTCTCCCTCCCTGTCTCTCCGTCTATCCCTCCCTGTCTCTCCGTCTATCCCTCCCTGTCTCTCCTGTCTCCCTCCTGTCCTCTGTCTCCCCCTGTCTCTCCGTCTATCCCTCCCTGTCTCTCCGTCTATCCCTCCCTGTCTCTCCGTCTATCCCCCTGTCTCTCCGTCTATCCCTCCCTGTCTCTCCGTCTATCCTCCTGTCTCTCCGTCTATCCCTCCCTGTCTCTCCGTCTATCCCCCCTGTCTCTCCGTCTCTCCTCCCTCTCTGTCTATCCCTCCCTGTCTCTCCGTCTATCCCTCCTGTCTCTCCGTCTATCCCTCCTGTCTCTCCGTCTATCCCTCCTGTCTCTCCGTCTATCCTCCCTGTCTCTCCTGTCTATCCCTCCCTGTCTCTCCGTCTATCCCTCCCTGTCTCTCCGTCTATCCCTCCCTGTCTCTCCTGTCTCTCCTATCCCTCCCTGCCTCTCTATCCCTCCCTGTCTCTCCGTCTATCCCTCCTGTCTCTCCGTCTATCCCCCCTGTCTCTCCGTCTATCCCTCCCTGTCTCTCCGTCTATCCCCCCGTCTCTCCGTCTATCCCTCCCTGTCTCTCCGTCTATCCCTCCTGTCTCTCCGTCTATCCCTCCCTGTCTCTCCGTCTATCCCTCCCTGTCTCTCCGTCTATCCTCCCTCTCTCTCCGTCTATCCCTCCCTGTCTCTCGTCTATCCCTCCCTGTCTCTCCGTCTATCCCCCCTGTCTCTCCGTCTATCCTCCCTGTCTCTCCGTCTATCCCCTCCCTGTCTCTCCGTCTATCCCTCCCTGTCTCTCCGTCTATCCCCCCTGTCTCTCCGTCTATCCCTCCCTGTCTCTCCGTCTATCCCTCCTGTCTCTCTGTCTCTCCTGTCTCCGTCTATCCCCCTGTCTCTCGTCTATCCCTCCCTGTCTCTCCGTCTATCCCTCCCTGTCTCTCCGTCTATCCCTCCCTGTCTCTCCGTCTATCCCTCCTGTCTCTCCGTCTATCCCTCCCTGTCTCTCCGTCTATCCCTCCCTGTCTCTCCGTCTATCCCTCCCTGTCTCTCCGTCTATCCCTCCCTGTCTCTCAGTCTATCCCTCCCTGTCTCTCCTGTCTATCCCTCCCTGTCTCTCAGTCTATCCCCCTGTCTCTCCGTCTATCCCTCCCTGTCTCTCGTCTATCCCTCCCTGTCTCTCCGTCTATCCCTCCCTGTCTCTCCGTCTATCCCTCCCTGTCTCTCCGTCTATCCCTCCTGTCTCTCCGTCTATCCCTCCCTGTCTCTCCGTCTATCCCTCCCTGTCTCTCGTCTCTCCGTCTATCCCTCCCTGTCTCTCCGTCTATCCCTCCCTGTCTCTCCGTCTATCCCTCCTGTCTCTCCGTCTATCCCTCCTGTCTCTCCGTCTATCCCCCTGTCTCTCCGTCTATCCCTCCTGTCTCTCCGTCTATCCCTCTCCTGTCTATCCCTCCTGTCTCTCCGTCTATCCCTCCCTGTCTCTCCGTCTATCCCTCCTGTCTCTCCGTCTATCCCTCCTGTCTCTCCGTCTATCCCTCCCTGTCTCTCAGTCTATCCCTCCTGTCTCTCCCTGTCTCTCCGTCTATCCCCCTGTCTCTCCGTCTATCCCCCCTGTCTCTCCGTCTATCCCTCCCCCTGTCTCTCCGTCTATCCCTCCCTGTCTCTCCGTCTATCCCTCCCTGTCTCTCCGTCTATCCCTCCCTGTCTCTCCGTCTATCCCTCCCTGTCTCTCTCTCCGTCTATCCCTCCTGTCTCTCCGTCTATCCCTCCTGTCTCTCCGTCTATCCCTCCCTGTCTCTCCGTCTATCCCTCCCTGTCTCTCCGTCTATCCTCCCTGTCTCTCCGTCTATCCCTCCCTCTCTCCGTCTATCCCTCCTGTCTCTCCGTCCCTCCCCTCTCTCTGTCTCTCCGTCTATCCCTCCTGTCTCTCCGTCTATCCCTCCCTGTCTCTCCGTCTATCCCTCCTGTCTCTCCGTCTATCCCCCCCTGTCTCTCCGTCTATCCCTCCCTGTCTCTCCGTCTATCCCTCCCTGTCTCTCCGTCTATCCCTCCCTGTCTCTCCGTCTATCCCTCCCTGTCCTGTCTCTCCGTCTATCCCCCTGTCTCTCCGTCTATCCCTCCTGTCTCTCCGTCTATCCCTCCCTGTCTCTCCGTCTATCCCTCCCTGTCTCTCCGTCTATCCCTCCCTGTCTCTCCGTCTATCCCCCCTGTCTCTCCGTCTATCCCTCCCTGTCTCTCCGTCTATCCCTCCCTGTCTCTCCGTCTATCCCCTCCCTGTCTCTCCGTCTATCCCTCCTGTCTCTGTCTCTCCGTCTATCCCTCCCTGTCTCTCCGTCTATCCCCCTGTCTCTCCGTCTATCCCTCCCTGTCTCTCCGTCTATCCCTCCTGTCTCTCCGTCTATCCCTCCTGTCTCTCCGTCTATCCCTCCCCTGTCTCTCCGTCTATCCCTCCTGTCTCCCTGTCTCTCCGTCTATCCCTCCCTGTCTCTCCGTCTATCCTCCCTGTCTCTCCGTCTATCCCTCCTGTCTCTCCGTCTATCCCTCCTGTCTCTCCGTCTATCCCTCCCTGTCTCTCCGTCTATCCCTCCCTGTCTCTGTCTCTCCGTCTATCTCCCCCCCTGTCTCTCCGTCTATCCCTCCCTGTCTCTCCGTCTATCCCTCCCTGTCTCTCCGTCTATCCCTCCCTGTCTCTCCATCTATCCTCCGTCTATCCCTCCCTGTCTCTCCGTCTATCCCTCCCTGTCTCTCCGTCTATCCCTCCCTGTCTCTCCGTCTATCCCTCCCTGTCTCTCCGTCTATCCCTCCTGTCTCTCCGTCTATCCTCCTGTCTCTCTGTCTATCCTGTCTCTCCGTCTCCCTGTCTCTCCGTCTATCCCTCCCTGTCTCTCAGTCTATCCCCCTGTCTCTCCGTCTATCCCTCCCTGTCTCTCCGTCTATCCCTCCCTGTCTCTCCGTCTATCCTCCCTCTCTCTCTGTCTCTCCGTCTATCCCTCCCTGTCTCTCCGTCTATCCCTCCCTGTCTCTCCGTCTATCCCTCCTGTCTCTCCGTCTATCCCTCCCTGTCTCTCCGTCCAGTCTATCCCTCCCTGTCTCTCCGTCTATCCCTCCCTGTCTCTCCGTCTATCCCTCCTGTCTCTCCGTCTATCTCCCTGTCTCTCCTGTCTATCCTCCCTGTCTCTCCGTCTATCCTCCCTGTCTCTCCGTCTATCCCTCCCTGTCTCTCCGTCTATCCCTCCCTGTCTCTCGTCTATCCCTCCCTGTCTCTCCGTCTATCCCTCCTGTCTCTCCTCCGTCTATCTCCCTGTCTCTCCGTCTATCCCCTGTCTCTCCGTCTATCCCTCCCTGTCTCTCCGTCTATCCCTCCCTGTCTCTCCGTCTATCCCTCCCTGTCTCTCCGTCTATCCCTCCCTGTCTCTCCGTCTATGCCTCCCAATCTCTCCGTCTATCCTCCCTCTCTCTCCGTCTCTCCGTCTATCCCTCCCTGTCTCTCCGTCTCTCCGTCTATCCCTCCCTGTCTCTCCGTCTATCCCTCCCTGTCTCTCCGTCTATCCCTCCCTGTCTCTCCGTCTATCCCTCCCTGTCTCTCCGTCTATCCCTCCCTGTCTCTCCGTCTATCCCTCCCTGTCTCTCCATCTATCCCTCCTGTCTCTCCATCTATCCCTCCTGTCTCTCTGTCTATCCCTCCCTGTCTCTCCGTCTATCCCTCCCTGTCTCTCCGTCTATCCCTCCCTGTCTCTCCGTCTATCCCTCCCTGTCTCTCCGTCTATCCCTCCCTGTCTCTCCGTCTATCCCTCCTGTCTCTCCGTCTATCCCTCCCTGTCTCTCCGTCTATCCCTCCCTGTCTCTCCGTCTATCCCTCCCTGTCTCTCAGTCTATCCCTCCCTGTCTCTCCGTCTATCCCTCCCTGTCTCTCCGTCTATCCCTCCCTGTCTCTCCGTCTATCCCTCCCTGTCTCTCCGTCTCTCCGTCTATCCCTCCCTGTCTCTCCGTCTATCCCTCCCTGTCTCTCCGTCTATCCCCCTGTCTCTCCGTCTATCCCTCCCTGTCTCTCCGTCTATCCCTCCCTGTCTCTCCGTCTATCCCCCTGTCTCTCCGTCTATCCCTCCCTGTCTCTCCGTCTATCCCTCCCTGTCTCTCCGTCTATCCCTCCCCTGTCTCTCCGTCTATCCCTCCCTGTCTCTCCGTCTATCCCTCCTGTCTCTCTGTCTCTCCTGTCCGTCTATCCCTCCCTGTCTCTCCGTCTATCCCTCCCTGTCTCTCCGTCTATCCCTCCCTGTCTCTCCGTCTATCCCTCCCTGTCTCTCCGTCTATCCCTCCCTGTCTCTCCGTCTATCCCTCCCTGTCTCTCATCCCTCCCTGTCTCTCCGTCTCTATCCCTCCCTGTCTCTCCGTCTATCCCTCCCTGTCTCTCCGTCTATCCCTCCCTGTCTCTCCGTCTATCCCTCCCTGTCTCTCCGTCTATCCCTCCCTGTCTCTCCGTCTATCCCTCCCTGTCTCTCCGTCTATCCCTCCCTGTCTCTCTCCCTCCCTGTCTCTCTATCCCTCCCTGTCTCTCCGTCTATCCCTCCCTCCCTCCCTGTCTCTCCGTCTATCCCTGTCCTGTCTCTCCGTCTATCCCTCCCTGTCTCTCCGTCTATCCCTCCCTGTCTCTCCGTCTATCCCTCCCTGTCTCTCCGTCTATCCCTCCCTGTCTCTCCGTCTATCCCTCCCTGTCTCTCCGTCTATCCCTCCCTGTCTCTCCGTCTATCCCTCCCTGTCTCTCCGTCTCTCTGTCTATCCTCCCTGTCTCTCCGTCTATCCCCCCTGTCTCTCCGTCTATCCCTCCCTGTCTCTCCGTCTATCCCTCCCTGTCTCTCCGTCTATCCCTCCCTGTCTCTCCGTCTATCCCTCCTGTCTCTCCGTCTATCCCTGTCTCTCCGTCTATCCCTCCCTGTCTCTCCGTCTATCCCTCCCTGTCTCTCTATCCCTCCCTGTCTCTCCGTCTATCCCCCTGTCTCTCCGTCTATCCCTCCCTGTCTCTCCGTCTATCCCTCCCCTGTCTCTCCGTCTATCCCCCCTGTCTCTCCGTCTATCCCTCCTGTCTCTGTCTATCCCTCCCTGTCTCTCCGTCTATCCTCCCTGTCTCTCCGTCTATCCCTCCCTGTCTCTCCGTCTATCCCTCCCTGTCTCTCCGTCTATCCCTCCCTGTCTCTCCGTCTATCCCTCCCTGTCTCTCCGTCTATCCCTCCCTGTCTCTCCGTCTATCCCTCCTGTCTCTCCGTCTATCCCTCCTGTCTCTCCGTCTATCCCTCCCTGTCTCTCCGTCTATCCCTCCCTGTCTCTCCGTCTATCCCTCCCTGTCTCTCCGTCTATCCCCCTGTCTCTCCGTCTATCCCTCCTGTCTCTGTCTATCTCCGTCTATCCCTCCCTGTCTCTCCGTCTATCCCTGTCTCTCCGTCTATCCCTCCCTGTCTCTCCGTCTATCCCTCCTGTCTCTCTGTCTCTCCTGTCTATCCCTCCTGTCTCTCTCTCCTGTCTCTCCCTATCCCTGTCTCTCGTCTATCCCCCCTGTCTCTCCGTCTATCTCTCCCTGTCTCTCCGTCTATCCTCCCTGTCTCTCCGTCTATCCCTCCCTGTCTCTCTCTATCCCTCCCTCGTCTCTCCTCCCTGTCTCTATCTATCCCTCCCTGTCTCTCCGTCTATCCCTCCCTGTCTCTCCGTCTATCCCTCCCTGTCTCTCCGTCTATCCCTCCTGTCTCTCCGTCTATCCCTCCCTGTCTCTCCGTCTATCCCTCCCTGTCTCTCCGTCTATCCCTCCCTGTCCTGTCTCTCCGTCTATCCCTCCCTGTCTCTCCGTCTATCCCTCCCTGTCTCTCCGTCTCTATCTATCCCCCCTGTCTCTCCGTCTATCCCTCCCTGTCTCTCCGTCTATCCCCTCCCTGTCTCTCCGTCTATCCCTCCCTGTCTCTCCGTCTATCCCCCTGTCTCTCCGTCTATCCCCTCCTGTCTCTCCGTCTATCCCTCCCCTCCCTGTCCCTGTCTCTCCGTCTATCCCTCCCTGTCTCTGTCTCTCCGTCTCTCTATCCCTCCCTGTCTCTCCGTCTATCCCTCCCTGTCTCTCCGTCTATCCCTCCCTGTCTCTCCGTCTATCCTCCCTGTCTCTCCGTCTATCCCCTCCTGTCTCTCCGTCTATCCCCTCCCTGTCTCTCCGTCTATCCCTCCCTGTCTCTGTCTATCCCTCCCTGTCTCTCCGTCTATCCCTCCCTGTCTCTCTATCCTCCCTGTCTCTCCGTCTATCCCCCCCTGTCTCTCCGTCTATCCCTCCCTGTCTCTCAGGTCTATCCCCCCCTGTCCTCCCTGTCTCTCCGTCTATCCCTCCCTGTCTCTCCGTCTATCCCTCCCTGTCTCTCCGTCTATCCCTCCTGTCTCTCCGTCTATCCCTCCCTGTCTCTCCGTCTATCCCTCCTGTCTCTCCGTCTATCCCCCTGTCTCTCCGTCTATCCCTCCCTGTCTCTCCGTCTATCCCTCCCTGTCTCTCCGTCTATCCCTCCCTGTCTCTCCGTCTATCCCTCCTGTCTCTCCGTCTATCCCCCCTGTCTCTCCGTCTATCCCTCCCTGTCTCTCCGTCTATCCCTCCCTGTCTCTCCGTCTATCCCCCTGTCTCTCCGTCTATCCCTCCTGTCTGTCTATCCCTCTGTCTCTCTGTCTATCCCTCCTGTCTCTCTGTCTATCCCCCTGTCTCTCCGTCTATCCCCCCTGTCTCTCCGTCTATCCCTCCCTGTCTCTCCGTCTATCCCTCCCTGTCCTCCCTGTCTCTCCGTCTATCCCTCCTGTCTCTCCGTCTATCCCTCCTGTCTCTCCTCTATCCCTCCCTGTCTCTCCGTCTATCCCTCCCTGTCTCTCCGTCTATCCCCCTGTCTCTCCGTCTATCCCTCCTGTCTCTCCGTCTCCCTCCCTCTCCGTCTGTCTCTCTATCCCTCCCTGTCTCTCCGTCTATCCCCCTGTCTCTCCGTCTATCCCTCCTGTCTCTCCGTCTCTCTATCCCCCTGTCTCTCCGTCTATCCCTCCCTGTCTCTCCTCCCTCCCTGTCTCTCCGTCTATCCCTCCCTGTCTCCGTCTATCCCCCCTGTCTCTCCGTCTATCCCCCCTGTCTCTCCGTCTATCCCTCCCTGTCTCTCCGTCTATCCCTCCCTGTCTCTCTGTCTATCCCTCCCTGTCTCTCCGTCTATCCCTCCCTGTCTCTGATCTATCCCTCCTGTCTCTCCGTCTATCCCTCCCTGTCTCTCGTCTATCCCTCCCTGTCTCTCCGTCTCTCTATCCCCCCTGTCTCTCCGTCTATCCCTCCTGTCTCTCTGTCTATCCCTCCTGTCTCAGTCTATCCTCCCTCTCCTGTCTCTCCGTCTATCCTCCCTGTCTCTCCGTCTATCCCTCCCTGTCTCTCCGTCTATCCCTCCTGTCTCTCCGTCTCCCTCCCTGTCTCTCCGTCTATCCCTCCCTGTCTCTCCGTCTATCCCTCCCTGTCTCTCCGTCTATCCCTCCCTGTCTCTCCGTCTATCCCTCCCTGTCTCTCCGTCTATCCCTCCCTGTCTCTCCGTCTATCCCTCCCTGTCTCTCCGTCTCTCCGTCTATCCCCCCCTGTCTCTCCGTCTATCCCTCCCTGTCTCTCCGTCTATCCCTCCCTGTCTCTCCGTCTATCCCTCCCTGTCTCTCCGTCTATCCCTCCTGTCTCTCTCTATCCCCTGTCTATCCTCCCTGTCTCTCCGTCTATCCCTCCCTGTCTCTCCGTCTATCCCTCCTGTCTCTCCGTCTATCCCTCCCTGTCTCTCCGTCTATCCCCCCTGTCTCTCCGTCTATCCCTCCTGTCTCTCCGTCTATCCCTCCCTGTCTCTCCGTCTATCCCTCCCTGTCTCTCGTCTATCCCTCCTGTCTCTCCGTCTATCCCCCCTGTCTCTCCGTCTATCCCTCCCTGTCTCTCCGTCTATCCCTCCCCTCTGTCTCTCCGTCTATCCCTCCCTGTCTCTCCGTCTATCCCTCCCTCTCTGTCTCCCTGTCTCTCCGTCTATCCCCCTGTCTCTCTATCCCTCCTGTCTCTCCGTCTATCCCTCCCTGTCTCTCCGTCTCTCCGTCCCTCCCTGTCTCTCCGTCTATCTATCCCCTCCTGTCTCTCCGTCTATCCCTCCCTGTCTCTCCGTCTATCCCTCCTGTCTCTCCGTCTATCCCTCCTGTCTCTCGTCTATCCCTCCCTCTGTCTATCCCTCCCTGTCTCTCAGTCTATCCCTCCCTGTCTCTCCGTCTATCCCTCCCTGTCTCTCGTCTATCCCTCCTGTCTCTCCGTCTATCCCTCCCTGTCTCTCCTCTATCCTCCCTGTCTCTCCGTCTATCCCTCCCTGTCTCTCCGTCTATCCTCCCTGTCTCTCCGTCTATCCCTCCCTGTCTCTCCGTCTATCCCTCCCTGTCTCTCCGTCTATCCCTCCTGTCTCTCTGTCTATCCCTCCCTGTCTCTCCGTCTATCCCTCCCTGTCTCTCCGTCTATCCCTCCCTGTCTCTCCGTCTATCCCTCCCTGTCTCTCCGTCTATCCCTCCTCTCTCTCTGTCTATCCGTCTATCCCTCCCTGTCTCTCAGTCTATCCCCCCTGTCTCTCCGTCTATCCCTCCCTGTCTCTCCGTCTATCCCTCCCTGTCTCTCCGTCTATCCTCCCTCTCTCTCTGTCTCTCCGTCTATCCCTCCGTCTCTCCGTCTATCCCTCCCTGTCTCTCCATCTATCCCTCCCTGTCTCTCCGTCTATCCCTCCCTGTCTCTCCGTCTATCCCTCCCTGTCTCTCCGTCTATCCCTCCCTGTCTCTCCGTCTATCCCTCCCTGTCTCTCCGTCTATCCCTCCCTGTCTCTCCGTCTCTCCGTCTATCCCCCCCTGTCTCTCCGTCTATCCCTCCCTGTCTCTCCGTCTATCCCTCCCTGTCTCTCCGTCTATCCCTCCTGTCTCTCCGTCTATCCCCCCTGTCTCTCCGTCTATCCCTCCCTGTCTCTCCGTCTATCCCTCCCTGTCTCTCCGTCTATCCCTCCCTGTCTCTCCGTCTATCCCTCCCTGTCTCTCCGTCTATCCCTCCCTGTCTCTCCGTCTATCCCTCCCTCCTGTCTCTCCGTCTATCCCCCTGTCTCTCCGTCTATCTCCTATCCCTGTCTCTCCGTCTATCCCTCCCTGTCTCTCCGTCTCTCCATCTATCCCCCCTGTCTCTCCGTCTATCCCTCCTGTCCTCCTCTCCTGTCTATCCCTCCCTGTCTCTCCGTCTATCCCTCCCTGTCTCTCCGTCTATCCCTCCCTGTCCTGTCTCTCCGTCTATCCCCCCTGTCTCTCCGTCTATCCCTCCCTGTCTCTCCGTCTATCCCTCCCTGTCTCTCCGTCTATCCTCCCTGTCTCTCCGTCTATCCCTCCCTGTCTCTCCGTCTATCCCTCCTGTCTCTCCGTCTATCCCTCCCTGTCTCTCCGTCTATCCCTCCCTGTCTCTCCGTCTCTCCGTCTATCCCCCTGTCTCTCCGTCTATCCCTCCCTGTCTCTCCGTCTATCCCTCCCTGTCTCTCCGTCTATCCCTCCCTGTCTCTCCGTCTATCCCCCCCTGTCTCTCCGTCTATCCCCCCCTGTCTCTCCGTCTATCCCTCCCTGTCTCTCCGTCTATCCCTCCCTGTCTCTCCGTCTATCCCTCCCTGTCTCTCCGTCTATCCCTCCTGTCTCTCCGTCTATCCCTCCTGTCTCTCTGTCTATCCCTCCTGTCTCTCTGTCTATCCCTCCCTGTCTCTCAGTCTATCCCCCCTGTCTCTCCGTCTATCCCTCCCTGTCTCTCAGTCTATCCCTCCCTGTCTCTCCGTCTCTCCTCCCTCTCTCTCTGTCTCTCCGTCTATCCCTCCCTGTCTCTCCGTCTATCCCTCCCTGTCTCTCCGTCTATCCCTCCCTGTCTCTCCGTCTATCCCACCATGTCTCTCCGTCTATCCCTCCCTGTCTCTCCGTCTATCCCTCCCTGTCTCTCCATCTATCCCTCCTGTCTCTCTGTCTATCCCTCCCTGTCTCTCAGTCTATCCCCCCTGTCTCTCCGTCTATCCCTCCCTGTCTCTCCGTCTATCCCTCCCTGTCTCTCCGTCTATCCTCCCTCTCTCTCCGTCTCTCCGTCTATCCCTCCCTGTCTCTCCGTCTATCCCTCCCTGTCTCTCCGTCTATCCCTCCCTGTCTCTCCGTCTATCCCTCCCTGTCTCTCCGTCTATCCCTCCTGTCTCTCCGTCTATCCCCCCTGTCTCTCCGTCTATCCCTCCCTGTCTCTCCGTCTATCCCTCCCTGTCTCTCCGTCTATCCCTCCCTGTCTCTCCGTCTATCCCTCCCTGTCTCTCCGTCTATCCCTCCCTGTCTCTCCGTCTATCCCCCTGTCTCTCCGTCTATCCCTCCCTGTCTCTCCGTCTATCCCTCCCTGTCTCTCCGTCTCTCCGTCTATCCCCCCCTGTCTCTCCGTCTATCCCTCCCTGCCTCTCCGTCTATCCCTCCCTGTCTCTCCGTCTATCCCTCCCTGTCTCTCCGTCTATCCCTCCCTGTCTCTCCGTCTCTCCGTCTATCCCCCCCTATCTCTCCGTCTATCCCTCCCTGTCTCTCCGTCTATCCCTCCCTGTCTCTCCGTCTATCCCTCCCTGTCTCTCCGTCTATCCCTCCCTGTCTCTCCGTCTATCCCTCCTGTCTCTCCGTCTATCCCTCCCTGTCTCTCCGTCTATCCCTCCCTGTCTCTCCGTCTATCCCCCTGTCTCTCCGTCTATCCCCCCCTGTCTCTCCGTCTATCCCTCCCTGTCTCTCCGTCTATCCCTCCCTGTCTCTCCGTCTATCCCTCCCTGTCTCTCCGTCTATCCCTCCTGTCTCTCCGTCTATCCCTCCTGTCTCTCTGTCTATCCCTCCTGTCTCTCTGTCTATCCCTCCCTGTCTCTCAGTCTATCCCCCCTGTCTCTCCGTCTATCCCTCCCTGTCTCTCAGTCTATCCCTCCCTGTCTCTCCGTCTATCCTCCCTCTCTCTCTGTCTCTCCGTCTATCCCTCCCTGTCTCTCCGTCTATTCCACCATGTCTCTCCGTCTATCCCTCCCTGTCTCTCCGTCTATCCCTCCCTGTCTCTCCATCTATCCCTCCTGTCTCTCTGTCTATCCCTCCCTGTCTCTCAGTCTATCCCCCCTGTCTCTCCGTCTATCCCTCCCTGTCTCTCCGTCTATCCCTCCCTGTCTCTCCGTCTATCCTCCCTCTCTCTCTGTCTATCCGTCTATCCCTCCCTGTCTCTCAGTCTATCCCCCTGTCTCTCCGTCTATCCCTCCCTGTCTCTCCGTCTATCCCTCCCTGTCTCTCCGTCTATCCTCCCTCTCTCTCCGTCTCTCCGTCTATCCCTCCGTCTCTCCGTCTATCCCTCCCTGTCTCTCCATCTATCCTCCGTCTATCCCTCCCTGTCTCTCCGTCTATCCCTCCCTGTCTCTCCGTCTATCCCTCCCTGTCTCTCCGTCTATCCCTCCCTGTCTCTCCATCTATCCCTCCCTGTCTCTCCGTCTATCCCTCCCTGTCTCTCCGTCTATCCCTCCTGTCTCTCCGTCTATCCCTCCCTGTCTCTCCGTCTATCCCTCCCTGTCTCTCCGTCTATCCCTCCCTGTCTCTCCGTCTATCCCTCCCTGTCTCTCCGTCTATCCCTCCCTGTCTCTTAGTCTATACCTCCCTGTCTCTCCATCCCTCCCTGTCTCTCTGTCTATCCCTCCCTGTCTCTTAGTCTATCCCTCCCTGTCTCTCCATCTATCCCTCCTGTCTCTCTGTCTATCCCTCCCTGTCTCTCAGTCTATCCCCCCTGTCTCTCCGTCTATCCCTCCCTGTCTCTCAGTCTATCCCCCCTGTCTCCCCGTCTATCCCTCCCTGTCTCTCCGTCTATCCCTCCCTGTCTCTCCGTCTATCCCTCCCTGTCTCTCCGTCTATCCCTCCCTGTCTCTCCGTCTATCCCTCCCTGTCTCTCCGTCTATCCCTCCCTGTCTCTCCGTCTCTCCGTCTATCCCCCCCTGTCTCTCCGTCTATCCCTCCCTGCCTCTCCGTCTATCCCTCCCTGTCTCTCCGTCTATCCCTCCCTGTCTCTCCGTCTCTCCGTCTATCCCCCCCTATCTCTCCGTCTATCCCTCCCTGTCTCTCCGTCTATCCCTCCCTGTCTCTCCGTCTATCCCTCCCTGTCTCTCCGTCTATCCCTCCCTGTCTCTCCGTCTATCCCTCCTGTCTCTCCGTCTATCCCTCCCTGTCTCTCCGTCTATCCCTCCCTGTCTCTCCGTCTCTCCGTCTATCCCCCCCTGTCTCTCCGTCTATCCCTCCCTGTCTCTCCATCTATCCCTCCCTGTCTCTCCGTCTATCCCTCCCTGTCTCTCCGTCTATCCCTCCTGTCTCTCCTTCTTCCTCACTCATTTTCTCTTCCTCCCTCCCTCACTCTCCCTATTTTCTTTTGTGGTTTCTCTATCTCTCTGTCCCTCCCTCTCTCGGTCTTTCTACAGGCCACCACCAGGCAGTCCCTGGGTTGTGTCATCAGGCTCCAAATTAACAGATTGCAGAGAGAGTCATGGATAGAAGATGATGGGGAGGGGTGTGTTTGTGTGTGGGGGGCGGGGGGCGGGGGGGGGGTAGAATGAGCGTTTCCATGACGACTGCACAGGGCTCCGGTGTGTTGCATCACGGACCAAACACTGTGTGCGTTTGTGTGTGTGTGCGTCACTGTGTGTGTGTGTGTGTGTGACGGTGAGTTTGTGATAGAGAAAAAGTGTACGTGAGAGTGTTACAGTAATGGCCCCTGCACTCGGGAACGCCACCATTTTCTGTTGCCTGCTCCGAAAAGGATGAGACAGGGGCTATCTACCTCCACACACATACACCAAATACTCACACCGCATGTGTCTCCCGGTGCACACACGTGTACGCGAGTGACACACGTGACGCATATACACTTCTCTTCCCAGTCGTCTCACATCCTGTGTGAGCAAGTGTGAGAACAGAATAATGGTGTTGTAGGTGTGAATGGCATTTCACCTGTCTAGGCTAGCTACACAGTCAAGTAGGAGGACAACTGGTGCAGTGTGTAGGTGTAGGGTAATAGAGATTACTGTCCAGGTGAATCAGACCTAGAGTTCCCAATTACATTCCTATATCTTATTCATTCAGCAGACCCTCTTAGCCAGAGTGACCTACAATTAGGGAAGGGAAGACTACCACATAGCATGACTCTCCCAGGTAAAACCTTGACATATGACCTATAATTACTTACTATATGAGTTAAATAATTCAATATGTTCAAAAGCTGCTTTTCTGTTTCAGAATGGTGTGGGAGTATCACAACAACAGAATGGTGTGGGAGTATCACAACAACAGAATGGTGTGGGAGTATCACAACAACAGAATGGTGTGGGAGTATCACAACAACAGAATGGTGTGGGAGTATCACAACAACAAAATGGTGTGGGAGTATCACAACAACAGAATGGTGTGGGAGTATCACAACAACAGAATGGTGTGGGAGTATCACAACAACAAAATGGTGTGGGAGTATCACAACAACAGAATGGTGTGGGAGTATCACAACAACAGAATGGTGTGGGAGTATCACAACAACAAAATGGTGTGGGAGTATCACAACAACAGAATGGTGTGGGAGTATCACAACAACAGAATGGTGTGGGAGTATCACAACAACAGAATGGTGTGGGAGTATCACAACAACAAAATGGTGTGGGAGTATCACAACAACAGAATGGTGTGGGAGTATCACAACAACAGAATGGTGTGGGAGTATCACAACAACAAAATGGTGTGGGAGTATCACAACAACAGAATGGTGTGGGAGTATCACAACAACAAAATGGTGTGGGAGTATCACAACAACAGAATGGTGTGGGAGTATCACAACAACAGAATGGTGTGGGAGTATCACAACAACAAAATGGTGTGGGAGTATCACAACAACAGAATGGTGTGGGAGTATCACAACAACAGAATGGTGTGGGAGTATCACAACAACAAAATGGTGTGGGAGTATCACAACAACAGAATGGTGTGGGAGTATCACAACAACAAAATGGTGTGGGAGTATCACAACAACAGAATGGTGTGGGAGTATCACAACAACAGAATGGTGTGGGAGTATCACAACAACAGAATGGTGTGGGAGTATCACAACAACAGAATGGTGTGGGAGTATCACAACAACAAAATGGTGTGGGAGTATCACAACAACAGAATGGTGTGGGAGTATCACAACAACAAAATGGTGTGGGAGTATCACAACAACAGAATGGTGTGGGAGTATCACAACAACAGAATGGTGTGGGAGTATCACAACAACAGAATGGTGTGGGAGTATCACAACAACAAAATGGTGTGGGAGTATCACAACAACACAATGGTGTGGGAGTATCACAACAACAAAATGGTGTGGGAGTATCACAACAACACAATGGTGTGGGAGTATCACAACAACACAATGAAATAGCAAGCTTTTTTTTCTTCTTAAATGGTCTGTTTGAGATACAAGTTTGAGTTGGGGTCTTTGAAGTGTTTTTTTTTATTTCTGCTTGGGCCACAAATATGAGCATAGGACGAGTCCATAACATTATTTGGGTATGCGTTAACAGAATATGAACTTTTAAAAGTGATATTTTCACTGGACAGTTAGCTACTTTAAGATAATCTGATTGACAACCATAACACTAGGGCTGAGTACCCTGGTGCAATGGTATGTCTTTGAGAGCGATGTCGGAGGTGTGTGTGTGTGTATGTGTGTGTGCTCAATCAGCGTCTACCGTGCTGTGGGTGTGAAGCCATTTTGATTAGAACATTAGCAGGACACCATCACCTGAATGCGCACCCGCGGAGAGTGACGACAGACAAGACAGAGGACACGCGCTCTCTCTCCCTCCTCTTTCTCTCCATCCCCTATCCCCTCCCACACACACTCTCTCTCTCTCTCTCTCCCTCCTTCTCTTCCTCTCCATCAGCTATTCCCTCTCACACTCTCTCTCCCTCGCTGCCCATACCGACTCCATATCTCTCTCTTTCCCCATTTTCTCTCTCTCTTTCTTCTGACATATTGCCGTATGGCCATGGCCTAGGCAACACAAACGTTGAAATAACGGAGCACATGCTGACGTTTGGAGACCAAAAGGCACAGCCCCACAACCTGGCAGATTCCTCCATGTAAAACAACTGACCCTCCATTGGAACACGGGCTTAAAAGTTCTGCGTCTTCAGACACACAGTAAACGGGTTAGGAGCTATAACATTCACTTCGGCCAGACGGATACAGTAGCAAGTAGGTTGAGTTAAAACTGGACATGGAACATGAGTGGTTATTTGGGTAAACTGGCCTCAGTCGCATCTATTTTCTTCTGCACAGCGGGATAGCAGCTGGCCTGACACACACACACACACACACACACACGTGAGGCAGCGTAGCGTGGTGCTAACCCGGGCGGGCGGGCGGTCGCAGTGAGAGATGTGAGGGTCTCCACAGACCAGGGATGGTTATAGCGGTCCATTAGCGGCTGCTCTGAGCCCAGAGGAGAAATCTGGGTCAGAACCGCGTGTGTGTGTGAGAGAGAGAGAGAGAGAGAGAGAGAGAGTGTGTGTACATGTGTCAGTGAAAATGTGTGTGTGTCTTCATATTAGCCCTATCCTGGTTAGTCATGCCCTCCTCCATTAGCCCTTCATGGAACTCTCACTTGACTTCATCATCATCATCACTCTCTTTTTCTACTCCTCTTTCTGCTACAAACATGTGTCAGTGGTAACACATTACGTGTGACTCAGACGGTGTACAAGATAAGAGAGAGAATTGTCATAATATCTGGGCTGGGGGATTCAGAGTGTGATCGAAGGAGAGAGCCTACGACAGGAGACATCCTCACAAGCCGTACTCTTACACGCCCACACGCACACCGTGGAATAATGAGCACGGAGGATCAGCTACTGTAGGAAGCTGGCTGACTCTAACGACAGCTTAAGACAGTATAACTGTGACTAGCTATTGAGAAAAGCACTATTCATTGTTTCAAGACTTTCCCATCGTCCCTGTGCTGCACTAGTAAGTACAACATCATCCATGCCCCCCCACCCTTCTAATATGTCCAATGCATTTCACATTTTCATATATCCAAGTACATCTCAACTCCACGATACCGCAACCCACCGGAGTTGAGTGCAACTTGGAGTGAACCTCCGACTTCTTCAAAATGTCAATTCTTAAACCCGTACCGTGTACCTATGTTAGGTCTCTGTTCACTGAAGCCCATACTTTTTAAAAATACAACGTCAATCAAATACAACCACCGACTGTTTCCTCATTGCTGTTGCTCGAAGATTGCAGTCCGTGGTTGTAATTTGATGAAAAAGTATGGGATTTCAGCAAACAAAGAAAGGCACTCAACAGAGGACAAACAACAGAGGACAAACACCGAGTGTGAGTATACCAAACCTTAGGAACACCTTCCTAATATTGAGTTGCACCCCCTCCTCCTTTTTAGCCTCAGAAGGTGTTGAAAGTGTTCCACAGGGATGCTGGCCCATGTTGACTCCAATGCTTCTCATAGTTGTGTCAAGTTGGCTGGATGTCCTTTGGGTGGTGGACCATTCTTGAGACAAACTGTTGAGGATGAAAAATCCATCAGCGTTGTAGTTCTTGACACAAACCGGTGCGCCTGGCCATACCCTGTTCAAAGGCACTTAAATATTCTGTCTTGACCATTCACCCGCCGAATGGCACACATACACAGTCCATGTCTCAATTGCCTCAAGGCTTAAAAGGTTTAAAACTTTTAAAAATCCTTCGTTACCCCGTCTCCTCCCCTTCATTTACACTGATTGAAGTGGATTTAACAAGCGACATCAATAAGGGACCATAGCTTTCACTTGGATTAACCTGGTCAGCCTATGTCATATGTCATAGAAAGAGCAGGTGTTCTTATTGTTTTGTATACTCAGTGTATGTACACAGTAAAGGTTAAAGAATTACAAAAAGAAAAATGTATTGACTTCACAGCAACTTGCGGATGTGGTATCGTGGAGTTGAGATGTTCAGTGCATTCGGAAAGTATTCAGACCCCTTCCCTTTTTACACATTTTGTTATGTTACAGCCTTATTCTAAAATGGATTCAATACATTCTTTCCCTCATCAATCGACACACAACACCCCATGACGACAAAGCAAAAGCTGTTGAATTGTTTTTGCAACTTTATGATAATAAAATAAACTGGAATACCTTATTTACATTAGTATTTAGACCCTTTGGAATTAAACTCGAAATTGAGCTCAGGTGCATCCTGTTTCCATTGATCATCCTTGTGAGGTTCCAAAAGGCACCTCAAGGACTTTCAGACCATGATAAACAAGATTCTCTGGTCTCATGAAACCAAGATTGAACTCTTTGGCCTGAATGCCAAAGAGTCACATCTGAAGGAAACATGGCACCATCCCTACGGTGAAGCATGGTGGTGGCAGCATCATGCTGTGGGGATGGTTTTCTGCAGCAGGGACTGGGAGACTAGTCAGGATCGAGGGAAAGATGAACGGAGAAAAGCACGGAGAGATCATTGATGAAAACCTGCTCCAGAGCGCTCAAGACCTCAGACTAGGGTGAAGGTTCACCTTCTAACAGGACAACGACCCTAAGCACACAGCCAAGACAACGCAGGAGTGGCTTCGGGACAAGTCTTTTGAATGTCCTTGAGTGACCCAGCCAGAGCCTGGACTTGAACCCGATCGATCTCTGGAGAGACCTGAAAATAGCTGTGCAGCGACACTTGGCAGGGTAGCCTCGTGGTTAGAGCGTTGGACTGGTAACCGGAAGGTTGCAAGTTCAAACCCCCGAGCTGACAAGATACAAATCTGTCATTCTGCCCCTGAACAGGCAGTTAACCCACTGTTCCCCGATTGCCGTCATTGTAAACAAGAAGTTGTTCTTAACCGACTTGCCTTGTTAAATAAAGGTTACATTTTTTATAATCATGTGAGCTACACATAAAATTATACTTGAAGGACAATTGTTCCATGTTTGCGGCCAGGGAGCATGTACCTGGGGTCAATTCAATTGATAAGCCTCTTGAAACCTTCCTTTTCGACTGTGCTAATGTCCTTAGTAATGCAATGCAAAATAGCATTTGTGATGTCTTTGTCTATTCGATATTTGCTTGTAGGGCATAAACGCTATCAGTGTTGACTGCTTCGGGCGAACATCCCTAGATTGGCTGGTGCTTGAGGGGCGTTTATCAACACCGTGGCGCAAACTCAAACTCCCTGCAGGTTCCAAAGAGTGGTTTTGCTTCAGATGTTGAAAAAGGTTTGTCATATTTACCACCCACCTGTCTAAGGCACAATTTGCACCGAACATTGCTCTCCTTTTTCGTGGGACTTCAAAAAGCCAAACCGCTTCCAAATGACTGACACAGTTGAACCCTTTTTATCAATCATTTCTTCGTTGGAAGCGGCTCCTTCTCCATGGCTATCACCGCCACTGTTTTCGCCGACATCACTCATTTCTCGCGGTTAATTGTGGCTACTCCATTAACCGAGGTGCTAAGTGGTTTTTAGTGGGCGTGTACCTCTCCACGTGCCTATTGTCACTTCTCGTCACGTTCCTGCTGCGTCACAGAGGTGAAATGGACTGCTGTACCCATTATTCTATATCGACATTGTCGAAAATGAATCTAAACGTTTTTATATCGCCCAGCCCCACTGTAACGCAACAAAATGTGGAAAAAGTCAAGTCCAAAAAAAAGTTGCGTTTCCGAATGCACTGTCCTTGGCTAATTCTCATATAGACATCGCCAATTCAAAAAGCGTACTTTCTATTCTACATACAATAACAAGGTTAAAAATGAGTTGTTACAACAAACACACGCAGCAATACAACCATAGCTATAGAGCAGAGTATTCAGAGGGAATAGGCCTGAAAATAGTCAATTGTCCCAGACACCCAAACACAGAGCAGAACACTGAGAGTGGGGCAGGAGGGGTAAAGAAACTAGGCCATGGAAATGGGGTTTGGAGATCCAGCTCTGTGTACATAGCAGACAGAGGAGACGTGATCGAGGAGAGGAGAGGGGCAAAGAGGAGAGGAAGGAATGACCCGTCTGACAAGGGCACAGAGTATTTGGGAGTGTTAGGTTGAGCTTGGCCTTAGAGTGTGGTTGACCATCGAGGTTATTGTTAAAGAAAGGCAGAGTCGGAAGCAAGGTGCACATCCACTTATCATTCTCCAGCTGTTTCCGTCTTATTCAAACCACATAAATTATTTCGTGTTACTGCTTTCTGTTACACATGCTAAAGTATTGAAGCTGTATGAATGCACACTCAGACGCAGAATGTCTTACCCTGGTCCTCTGTCGTACCTCCTTCCTACAATCACAGTAACAATGGACATGATGGAAATGATTAACCAATGGACCCTTTATGGGATGAAAATATGTCTTTGTCCTAAATGCCTCCCTGTTCCCTACATAGTGCATCACTTTTGACTAGTGGTCAAAAGGAGTGCACTGTCAAGGGAATAGAGTGGCATTTGGAACGCATCCTATACCTGACCATGAATGATTGGTTCGAAGCAACTTCATCCTGCAGTTCTGTATTTGAGGGCAAACGTGTCCATACCTTAGGTTTCTCATCCATAATCTGTTGTCGGATGTCGTTCTGCTTCTCCAGTAGCTTCTCCATTCTCTTACTCTGAGCATCCTCCAACTACACACAGACAAACACAGGGGTAGGCGAGAGTAAGGTGTAGCCACTACATACCGTGTAACAAACACAAACAAATCCACAGGCACGGACGGACACACACACAGATGGCGGAGGGCGCGTGTCTTGCCGGTTCCTGCTTGACTTTGCTTTTTTTAAATGTCTATTTTTGCATTAATTCTTACTATGTTTGCTCAGAATGTTTGTGCAATCATTTCCTACAAACACTTCTGGATCATGAATCGGAAGCTACACACATCTCTCAGCCTCGCAGATCTGGAGTCCTACATTTGCCTCTTTGTTCCCGGCACAGGGGCTTACCTGTCGCTCCTGGCCGAGATGACCAAAGGCAACGCTGGCGATGAAGAACAGAAAGGAAAGGGGGACTGCGAGCTGAAAAGACGGGCTACACGGCCTCCACTCCCTAGTATCTTGATGGCTAATGTCCAATCGCCGGAAAATACATTTGTGAACTCAGATCAAGGCTTCAATCGCAGAGGGACGTCAAGGAATGCTGTGTCTGTTTTTACAGAGACATGACTTACGGTCAATTAACTCGACTCTGCTATTCAACCACATGGCTTTTCCATTTTCCTTATGGACCCGAATGGCGGCTTCTGTTAAGAGTAGGAGGGAGGTGTATGCTTCCTCATCAACAATTCCTGGTGTACTGAAGTTGAAAACATCCCTAGGTCCTGTTCACCCGACCTGGAGTTTCTGAAGCTAAAATGCCAACCTCACTATATGTCAAGAGAATTCACGTGTTATTGTCACAGCTGTGTACATACAGTAAAACCACAAGCAAGCATCAAGGTGGCACTCATCCAACTGCACAAGAACATTAGCCGGCCAGAAACCTCTCACCGGGAAGCAGTCTTTATTGTCACGGGAGATTTTAACCAAGCAAGATTAAAACAAATTCTTTCCAAATGATCACCAACATGTTTCCTGCCCCATGCATCCTGCCCCCTCTGTGCTGGACCATGTGTACACAAACATCGGTTATGTGTACAAAGCCCCCCCCACCCTGTCTCTCTGTTCCTGCTCCACATCTACAAGCTGCAACTGAAGAGGGAGCCCCCCAACAGAGAACAGTGAGGCGCTGCGCTCAATGCTGCATGGCTCTTTTGAGAATACTGATTGGAATATGTTCAAAGATTCATCCACCCTGGACTCGTCGATCAACACTGAGGAATGTACACTGAGTTGTAAAAAAAAAAGAAGAGGAACATGACACAGACTGACCAGGTGAATCCAGGTGAAAGTGTAGATGGGGAGGAGACAGGATAAAGAAGGATTTTTAAGCCTTGAGATAATTGAGACATGGATTGTGCATGTGTGCCATTCAGAGGGTGAATGGGAAAGAGAAAAAATGTAAGTGCCTTTGAACCGGATATGGTAGTAGGTGACAGGCGCACTGGTTTGAGTGTGTCAAGAACTGCAAAAGCTGCTGGTTTTTTCACGCTCAACAGCTTTCTGTGTGTATCAAGAATGGTACACTACCCAAAGGACATCCAGCTAACTTGACACAAATGTTGGGAGCATTGGAGTCAACATTGGCCAGCATCCCTGTGGAACACCTTTGACCCATTGTAGAGTCCACACCCAACAAATTGAGCCTGTTCTGAGGGCAAAAGGAGGTGCAACTCAATATTAGGAAGGTGTTCCTAATGTTTTGTACACTCAGTGTACATCAGTCACAGGCTTCATTAGGAAATGTGTTGATGATGTTCTACCCACAATAACAATCCAGACATAACCCAACCAAAAACCCTGGATGAACGGAGAAATCCGTACCATCCTGAGAGACTGTACTGCAGCATTCAAGGACTGGCAACAATCTCCACAACCTGTTGTCTAACCTAAAATAACCTACGATTACTTTAACAATAAACAGTCGCTGTGACTCTTAACACAGGTACCCCCCTGGGGTGTGTCCTCAGCCCTCTGCTACATGGCTTTGCATGACACCAACTCCATCATCAAGTTTGCTGACAATACCACAGTTGTAGGCCTGATAATCAACAAGGACGAGTCAGCCTATAGGGAGGAGGTAAGTGAACTGGCATTGTGGTGCCAGGACAACAACCTTTCCCTTAACGTCAGCAACACAAAGGAGTTGATTGTTGACTTCAGGAAGCAGAGGAGGGAACACACCTCCGATCCACATCAACGGGACTGCAGTAGAGAGAGTCAGCAGTTTTAAGTTCTTCAGCGTCCAGATCACAAAGAACTTGACATGGATCAACAATTACCACCAATCTTGTCAAGAGGGTGCAACAGCGCCTCAACTTCCTAAGGCGGCTGAAGAAATTTGGCATGCCACCCCGGGTCCTCTCCAAATGCTACCGCTGCACCATCGAGAGCATCCTGACCGGTTGCATTCCGGCCTGGTATGGAGATTGCTCCGCCCACGACCACAAGGCCTTTCAGCGGCTGGTGAAGACGGCGCAGTACATCACTCGGACTGTGTTTCCATCCGTCCAGGACGTCTAATTGAAACGTGCCTGAAGAAGTCCTGCAGCATCATCAAGGACCCCACACACTCCAGCCTACGAGCTGTTCACTGCCTTACCGTCGGGTAGACGGTATCGGAGCATGAGGTCTGATAGAAACTGTCTCTGAGCCTGTTGGCATCTACAAGCCATCAGACAACCTGCTCTGATTCTCCGCACCTTAGCACACACACACACACCCACACACACACTCATGCTACACACACCTCACAACTGCTGCTACCAGACCCTTCCATGATACATGTGTAAATATTGTATTATAAATTGTGCCTTCCAATTTAGATTGCTTGTCAAAGGATATTTGATACTATGTATACTTTTGGAACTATAACCATTTAAAATGTTCGTAAATTAACATGGGCTTGAATGAGAACCATAGGAATACAGTGGTTGGTATTCAAAATGGTCCTCTGCTCCTTGGTTAATTAAGCTACATGACCAACTTCAAAACATTCAGGCTATCTTAACTTCAAATTCTCTGAAACCTTTAAAAACTATGAACACCCGACCTGGGTCCCAAGTTGCGCAGCGGTCTAAGGCACGGCATAATTTTGTGATACTCAATTGGTAGTTACAGTCTTGTCCCATCGCCGCAACTCCCGTATGGACTCGGGAGAGGCGAAGGTCGAGAGCCATGCGTCCTCCGAAACACGATCGTGCTACAGCGCGGACAAGGACATCCCAGCCGGCCAAACCCTCCCCTAACCCGGATCGACGCTGGGCCAATTGTGCGCCGCCTCATGGGTCCTGCGGTCGTGGCTGTCTGCGACAGTCTGCGACAGGATCGAACCCGGATCTGTAGTGACGCCTCTAGCACTGCGATGCAGTGCCTTCCATTTTCAATCTATTCTAACTTCAAATTATTTTACATCTTTATCAACTATAACTATAGACATTTGCATCTTAAAACTCACCAACAGTACCTCTTGAACCGGTCAAGCTAGAGACACCAAAATAACTGTTACATGTTCAGGTGATCCTTTCTAATCAATCAGCTAAGCAATCAATCCATTTTTACATCTTACCGACTTTGTCAACTATAACCAGTCATTACCATTACTACTGCAGTCACTACCAAAACAACAACTTATTTCAAAACCATAAATACTTTAAAACAAGCTAGCAAGCACACCACATTTTCTTCAGGAAAACATACTTTTCTAGTTTCTTATTGTTGTTGCATTGTCGCGAAGGAACATGCAAGTAAGAATTTCGTTGGACGTGTATCCTGTACATACAACTGATACAACTTGAAACACACACAGACACACACACACACACACACACACACAACACACAAACTTACCCGTTTGATATACTGCACCACCTCATTGACAAACGACCTGTTGATTTCCAGCTTCTCTCTGTGAACATCGAGAGGCGTCAGCTCTTACATCACCTTAACATTCCTCAACTCTAACCTAAGATGACTTTATTAACAATCAACAATCCTAACATTCCTGGTTCCAATCTAGCTCAAAGGACCGTAAACATAAAAGTCGGTAAGTCTGCCTGATGACCTGTGACACTTTCTAGCGTTAAGTCTTTCTGTCAAAAAATAGCGGCATCGTTTGATTATACTGCATGTGCTTCGAGCAGTCAGATGAAGCATGAACCTTCATCGCCATCTGGTGGCCTTGTGCACATACAGATCAACGCACGTGTCAGGAGGCCTCCTCCTCAACCCCATCTGCTTACTCTTCTGTCACGTTCTTGTTGTTGGCCTTTGCTTCATTAATCTTCTCCTGTCTTTTCTTGTCCATCTTCTTCTTCAGGTCTTTCTTTTCCCTGTGGAGAAGGAAGGTGAAACAATCGCCCCGTGTAGTCGATGTGCCCTTGAGCAAGGCACTTAACCCTAATTGCTCCGGTAAGTCGCTCTGGATAAAAGTAAGTGTGTGTGTGTGTGTGCTTACTTGTCACAGATGTCTCGGATCTTCTTCAACTGGGCACTCTGACATTCCTCTGCTATGGTTGTCAACTTCTCCACCAGCTGGAGACACAGTATACAGAGAAAAATACCACTGGTTATCCTACAGTTTGTCTCTCATAAGATATGATCCCTGACTCATGGCTTCTGTTTAACTCAGGCCTGATCTGTTGACTTTGGAGAATAGAATTGGTCCAGTCAGTATTGTTCTCTTCTGCATGGATAAACCCTGACACCTCGTACACAGAACCGTGACTACACTCAGCATTTCCATCTACCGTAGCAGTAGTGGAGCACTGGGACGTCTTTACACTGATCTAAGGTCAGCAAAGCAGATGGAGTAATAAAGCCCAGAGGGGAGCCCGCTCATTAAACACAAGCCAAGGCTAGCATTATACTGAGTTGAGTGTTACCGCACTTGATGCTGATTCAACGCAAATAAAATATGTACGCTGAAATGAGTTTATGTGCTCTTGTCCTCTAGTATCACTCTGCTTGAGGATAGGGATTAGGTGTGTGTGTGTGTGTGTACCATTTTGATGTGTTCTTTCTTCTGGTACTTCTCGCTGTAATACTGCTCCTGTCTCAGTGTGAGTAGCTGTTGTTGCTGCTGCTCCTTGAGCTCAGAGAGTCTCTGACTGGACTCCTGGTCCAACACACACAGCTCCTGCTCCAGGGACGACAGACACTGCTCCGACCTACCACACACACAAATACAGCACACACTGAGGTCGACGCACACATGGAGGTAGGTAAGTGCTAACAAACACAAACACACACACACACACGCACACACACAGTTGTCTGTGGAAGGCTCTAGCCACTGAGCACCCACACGGAAGAGAGAAAACATGACCGGAGAGCGAGAGACGTGGAGACCGACACATAGTGAGAGAAACAGAGGGATACAGGAAGAAGGGCAGGGAGGAAGAGTAGGAGGAGAAAGAGGGCCACCTACCTTTTCTTACCGTCTCGTTTGTGGCTCTTCTGCAGCGCGGAGCGCCTGCGCTGGTGCTGGTTCTGCAGCTCTGCAGCCCTGGCCGTGTGCTCCTTGATCAGCTCGCCGGTCTTGCGGTGGTGTTTCCTGACCAACTCCTTCATCTCTTTATACTGCTTCCTCTGCTCCCTCACAAAGCCCTTCTGCTGCTTCAACTCCTCCAGGGTCTGGGCCTCACTCTCTGGAGGAAGGAGGGAGGATAGAGGGATGGAGGGTAGGAAAAGAGAAAAGGGAGGGAGGGAGGGGGAGGACATGAGTGTTTGACTTTCTACCTGTATTGGTTCTGCTCCTTTACAGATCGTGTGCATCGTTCCCTCATGTTTCAGATTGGTGATGTCATGCAATCTGTTTACATGCATCGATCGAGGGTAGCCGGGCAGGTAGCCTACTGGTTAGAGAGTTGAGCTGGCAACCGGAGGGTTGCCAGTTCGAATCCTGGGTCTGGAGGGCGAGAAAATCTGTCGGGAAGTGTCAATTGACGCATAAAGTCATCTTAATACGAGTTAATACGAGTCCTACTGCAGTCTTACCTGTAAGAACACTCTGAATTACGTCCTCAGTCTTCACTGCTGCTTTCACTGAACCTGATACACAATATATACACTTGTTAGTGAGGGTTTTGTCAGATCAAGTGGGTTGTAAATGTGTTGTGGCGTGACAAATTGAAGTTTACTGGTTGCCATATTGGAGTCACTGTAAGTTCAAGTGGAGACTTGACCTGTACCTGTGGGCTGTTGCTGGTGGCTAACAAGGCTGGGTGGTTTGGGGGCGATGATGGGGGTGTGGTTGACTCCGTTCTCTGCGGGCACGGTCACCCGGGGGTCAGGCTCCATGGGGTCATCACCACCCGCATCCACCTGTCAGTCAAATACATTGACAATGATACTGACACATTGCATTTACGAGGCACTATTCCCTGGGTCTCAAAGCATTTTATGAGGTCCATGCTACTTTTCACTGGGTATCAAAGCATTTTATCAGGTCCACACTACTATTCACTGGGTCTCAAAGCCTTTTATCAGGTCCACACTACTATTCACTGGGTCTCAAAGCATTTTATCAGGTCCACACTACTATTCACTGGGTCTCAAAGCATTTTATCAGGTCCACACTACTATTCACTGGGTCTCAAAGCATTTATCAGGTCCACACTACTATTCACTGGGTCTCAAAGCATTTTATCAGGTCCACACTACTATTCACTGGGTCTCAAAGCATTTTATCAGGTTCACACTACTATTCACTGGGTCTCAAAGCATTTTATCAGGTCCACACTACTATTCACTGGGTCTCAAAGCATTTTATCAGGTCCACACTACTTTTCACTGGGTCTCAAAGCCTTTTATCAGGTCCACACTACTATTCACTGGGTCTCAAAGCATTTTATCAGGTCCACACTACTATTCACTGGGTCTCAAAGCATTTATCAGGTCCACACTACTATTCACTGGGTCTCAAAGCATTTTATCAGGTCCACACTACTATTCACTGGGTCTCAAAGCATTTTATCAGGTCCACACTACTATTCACTGGGTCTCAAAGCATTTTATCAGGTTCACACTACTATTCACTGGGTCTCAAATCATTTTATCAGGTCCACACTACTATTCACTGGGTCTCAAATAATTTTATCAGGTCCACACTACTATTCACTGGGTCTCAAAGCATTTTATCAGGTCCACACTACTATTCACTGGGTCTCAAAGCATTTTATCAGGTCCACACTACTATTCACTGGGTCTCAAAGCATTTTATCAGGTCCACACTACTATTCACTGGGTCTCAAAGCATTTTATCAGGTCCACACTACTATTCACTGGGTCTCAAAGCATTTTATCAGGTCAACACTACTATTCACTGGGTCTCAAAGCATTTCATCAGGTTCACACTACTATTCACTGGGTCTCAAAGCATTTTATCAGGTCCACACTACAATTCACTGGGTCTCAAAGCATTTTATCAGGTCCACACTACTATTCACTGGGTCTCAAAGTATTTGATCAGGTAAAACACTACTATTCACTGTGTCTCAAAGCATTTTATCAGGTAAAACACTACTATTCACTGGGTCTCAAAGCATTTTATCAGGTAAAACACTACTATTCACTGGGTCTCAAAGTATTTGATCAGGTAAAACACTACTATTCACTGTGTCTCAAAGCATTTTATCAGGTAAAACACTACTATTCACTGGGTCTCAAAGTATTTTATCAGGTAAAACACTACTTTTCCCATTTACTTAGCACATCATCTGGATGTGTATGACACACATGGCAAATTACAGCCCAACATATAAATGGTAACGCTGAGAATGTTTTTGCGGCCTATGCAATGAGATGTAAATAAGCAGAGTGGAACCATACGATGCCATTACTCCATTAGAAGCAGAAGCTACTGCATGGCAAATACACAACAGCACAATCAACACACCACACACCCAGAGCCTACCTGTAGCCTGTTGGAGAACTTGTAGACATAGCTTTGGTACCCCACTCTCAGCATGGCTCAGACCAACGTCACACTGACAACACTCTCTAACGTTTCACTAACATTTAGCCAATGTTCTCCTTACGTTGTCTCAATGTCCCTCTCTAGGTTCTCTTCAACCCTGACTTGTTGTAGTACTTGGCATGTATTTGTTTGTTACTGAGTCCTCTCTCCTTAAGCCTGTTTTGGACAGGAGAGGACAGTCTGTTCTCCTCTGCTCTCCACTCACGTCTTTCTTCCTCTCCCTCTGTCTCTGACACTCCAGCGGGAAGCCCACTATTTCACTAAGCGACCGTTGCCAAGGTGTCAGCATGTACAGGCTCTCTATTGGATGTCCCTGTGGATAATCAGTTCAGCTGGCAAATCAGGCAAGACAGCTCCCTTGGGGCCCACCTCCACCAACAACTCCCTTACTACCCCTCAGAGCTCACCCCCCTTCTTACCCCAACCTCCCCTCCTTCACCCCCGTGATACCCCTGCCCCCCTCACCCTTCATCTCTGTCTCCCCCTGTCCCACGACTCCCTCCATCCTAGCCCTCAACCCTTAGTTCCTGAGCCCTGGTCAATAGCTCTAACCCAATCATCTCTTCACAAAGAGACAGGCCTACTGCCTGAGGAGAGGCTCATTGATCTGTTACTTATCGATTAGTGTGGGGATGACGGACGACACACCCACCTCTTTGCTGTCCTCCTCCTCTGCTCCCTCCTCCAGAGTGAGAGCTGCCAGTTGATTGGCTCTCTGCTCCATCAGGTTGACGTAACGGATGGGATTGGACAACGCCTCGATGACATCTGAGGTAGAGAACGGGGGAACAGAATGTATCCTCGATGCTGTTATGTAAAGCCAGTGGAAACATAAAACTAGTTATAACTCCATGGTTTAGTTCTATACCAGTATTCTGTAAGGTATGTCAGCCATTGTACCTGCGAATGTATCAGGGACATAGTCCTTGACCTCTACATAGACAAACAGAGCAGGAAGGGTCAGAGCCTGGTTCTTCTCATTCCTCAGACCAATGTAGTGGTAACCTGGACACACACACACACACACACACACACACACACACACACACACACACAGGGGTGAGTAATCAGAAGCTAAAGGACTGTTACACAGCATCACTCAAGCAGAAAAATGGACCAGAATTGTAGTCAGTCAGACTATTAAGCTATAGGCCTCACCTGGGCGGATGGCATTCACAGGAATGATGCGATGGCCAATGAACTTCCCTCCATCCTCAAACACAGAAATCCTCATCGAGGCCAGAGTGGGCAGAACCACCTGAGGAACCATCACAGACACAGAAACATGGATGGTCACATTAACCTGGGGGTTCTTGGTTTTAAAGAACTACAAATCCCATAAAGACGTGCTCCGTGATGTTTTAAACAGTGATTTACACACATAATTCAATAGAACATTATTTCTCTCTATGGGTTCCTCGAGGATGAAAGCCTCCTCATCACAGACAGGGTTGACAATGTTACCCTGGATCATGATCCAATCCAAGTTTATTTGTCACCTTTATTTGGCAGAGGATGCTTGCTAGCAAGCTCTTCCTCAACAATTCATATCAAACAAGTACACACAATATTATTTTTATTTTTATTTGTAGACACGAGAATAAAAGACATCTACACTATATGTGTGGGGATGACACACACACACACTCCTCCTTGGGCTACTTTGAAGAATCTCAAATCTAAAATATACGTTGATTTGTTTAACACTTTTTTGGTTACTACATGATTCCATATGTGTTTTTCCATAGTGTTGATGTCTTCACTATTATTCTACAATGTAGAAAATAGTTTTAAAAAATAAAGAAAAACCCTTGAATGAGTACATGTGTCCAAAATGTTGACTGGCACTGTAAATACATGGTCAATACCAATAACAATCAATGTCAAGGATACTGGTGACAGGCAAAAAAGGTTGGTAGCAATCACAATATATTATACAGTATATATGTTTTACCTTAAAGAACTACAAATCCCATAACAGTCTGCCCTATATTATGCTTTACCTTCTTGAGTGTGAAGGCCTCCTCCTCCCAGACAGGGTTGACAGCGTTGCCCTGAGACGTCTTGGTCTTAAAACCCTTCCTTCTGGTGTCCACCGGCAGACCAAACATATCTATCTCCACATACGTCCCCACCTTCTTATCGGTCAGGAACTGGCCTGAGATGATCTGGAGACGGAGAGACGAGGATGATAAAAACAGATGAGAGCTGTGAAGTCCGTGCACCCATACCACATACAGTCAAAACACGCACACGCACGTGCTGTACGCGGAACACACAGATAAGCACCTTGACAGACAGCGTGTTGGCTACGATGCCGTCCACAGTGCTCTCAGCGAAGGGGTCAAAGTGTTTGTCCGGCCGTCTCATGAACTCTGGTTTCAGCCTGTAGCCACACTTCCCGTTGTACTCATACATGCCCAGGTTTAACATCATGGACAGGTCTGATGGAGAGAGAGAGAGAGAGAGAGAGAGAGAAGGAGGGAGAGAGAGGTAGGAGGGAGGGAAAGGTGAGAGTGGGAGAGGGGGAGAGGAGAGGGAGAAAGAGACTCACCCTACTAGAATATGAAGTCAAGTGTCTACTGTTTGCTGATGATCTGGTGCTTCTGTCACCAACCAAGGAGGGTCTACAGCAGCACCGAGATCTTCTGCACAGATTCTGCCAGACCTGGGCCCTGACAGTAAATCTCAGTAAGACAAAAATAATGGTGTTCCAAAAAAAGTCCAGTCGCCAGGATCACAAATACAAATTCCATCTAGACACCGTTGCCCTACAGCACACAAAAAACTATACATACCTCAGCCTAAACATCAGCACCACAGGTAAATCTGTGAACGAGCTGAGAAACAAGGCAAGAAGGGCCTTCTATGCTACCAAAAGGAACATAAAATTCGACATACCAATTAGGATCTGGCTAAAAATACTTGAATCAGTTATAGAACCCATTGCCCTTTATGGTTGTGAGGTCTGGGGTCTGCTCACCAAACAAGAATTCACAAAATGGGACAAACACCAAAATGAGACTCTGCATGCAGAATTACAAAAAAATATCCCCCGTGTACAACGTAGAACACCAAATAATGCATGCAGAGCAGAATTAGGCCGATACCATCTAATTATCAAAATCCAGAAAAGAGCTGTTAAATTGTACAACCACCAAAAATGAAGTGATTCCCAAACCACCCATAACGAAGCCATCACCTACAGATAAATAAACCTGGAGAAGAGTCTCCTAAGCAAGATGGTCCTGGGGCTCTGCTCACAAACACAAACACAAACAGACGCCACAGAGGCCCCAGGACAGCAACACAATTAGACCCAACCAAATCATAAGAAAACAAAAAGATAATTACAGAATTAACAAAGAAACTGAGCAAACTAAAATGCTATTTGGCCCTAAACAGAGAGTACACAGTGGCAGAATACCTTACCACCATGACTGACCAAAACTTAAGGAAAGCTTTGACTATGTACAGACTCAGTGAGCATAGCCTTGCTATTGAGAAAGGCCGCCGTAGGCAGACCTGGCTCTCAAGAGAAGACAGGCTATGTGCACACTGCCCACAAAATGAGGTGGAAACTGAGCTGCCCTTCCTAACCTCCTGCCAAATGTATGACCATATTAGAGACACATATTTCCCTCAGATTACACAGAGTCACAAAGAATTAGAAAACAAACCCAATTTTGATAAACTCCCATATCTACTGGGTGAAATACCACAGTGTGCATCACAGCAGCAAGATGTGTGACCTGTTGCCACGAGAAAAGGGCAACCAGTGAAGAACAAACACCTTTTCCCTTTTGTACATTAACTAGGTGCACATCATTACAACACGGTATATGTACATATTATGACATTTGAAAATTCTTTATTATTTTGGAACTTCTGTGAGTGTAATGTTTACTGTTAATTTTTGTTGTAAATTTCACTTTTGTTTATTATCTACTTCCCTTGCTTTGGCAATGTTAACAGATGTTTCCCATGCCAATAAAGCTCTTAAATTGAATTGAGAAAGGTATAGAGAGTGAATGAGAGAGTTACAGGAATACAAGATCAAACAGTACTTTCCCAATTCACTAGTATCACTATACCAACCTATAACCTCAACCGCAACAAACCGATGATATACTGATTTGGACCTTACCAATAGTAGCATCAGGTCTTACCTATGGTCTAGTGTGAAACAAATCAGGTTTTACCTATGGTCTAGTGTGAAATGAATCAGGTCTCACCCCCCTTAAAAGATTTAGATGCACTACTGTTCCACTGGATGTCATAAGGTGAATGAACCAATTTGTAAGTCGCTCTGGATAAGAGCGTCTGCTAAATGACTTAAATGTAAAATGTAAATGTCTTACCTATTGTCTAGTGTGAAACGAATCAGGTCTTACTTATGGTCTAGTGTGAAACGAATCAGGTCTTACTTATGGTCTAGTGTGAAACGAATCAGGTCTTACCTATGGTCTAGTGCGAAACGAATCAGGTCTTACCTATGGTCTAGTGTGAAACTAATCAGGTCTTACTTATTGTCTAGTGTGAAACTAATCAGGTCTTACCTATGGTCTAGTTTGAAATGAATCAGGTCTTACCTATGGTCTAGTGTGAAACGAATCAGGTCTTACTTATTGTCTAGTGTGAAACGAATCAGGTCTTACCTACTGTCTAGTGTGTCTAACCTAAATCAGGTCTTACCTAAGGTCAGAAACAAATCAGGTCTTACCTATGGTAGGTCTTACCTATTGTCTAGTGTGAAATGAATCAGGTCTTACCTATGGTCTAGTGTGAAACGAATCAGGTCTTCCCTATGGTCTAGTGTGAAACGAATCAGGTTTTACCTATTCCCTAGTGTGAAACGAATCAGGTCTTACCTATGGTCTAATGTGAAATGAATCAGGTCTTACCTATGGTCTAGTGTGAAACGAATCAGGTCTTACCTATGGTCTAGTGCGAAACGAATCAGGTCTTACCTATGGTCTAGTTTAAAACGAATCAGGTCTTACTTATTGTCTCGTGTGTAACGAATCAGGTCTTACCTATGGTCTAGTGTGAAATGAATCAGGTCTTACCTAAGGTCTAGTGTGAAACGAATCAGCTCTTCCCTATGGTCTAGTGTGAAACGAATCAGGTTTTACCTATTCCCTAGTGTGAAACGAATCAGGTCTTACCTATGGTCTAATGTGAAATGAATCAGGTCTTACCTATGGTCTAGTGTGCACATATGTCAGAGTCAGGTCTTACTTATGGGTGTGAAACATCCAGGTCTTACCCTAGTGCAAGAAGGTCTTACCTATGGTCTAGTGGAAACCCCTGGGATGATCTTGATTTATGGTCTAGTTTGAAATGAATCAGGTCTTACCTATGGTCTAGCAATCAGGTCTTACTTATTGTCAGATCAGGTTTACCACGCACAATACTACATTGTCACAATGCAAAGGTGACCTAAGGTCTAGTGTGAAAGCAAATCAGGTCTTACCTGGTCATTTCAATACCTTTATTGTGCCAAACGAATCAGGTCTTACCTATGGTCAGCATCAGGTCAGTAAAATTAACTTTCAGATAGGTCTTACCTACTGTCAAAAATCAGGTCTTAAAACGGAAGGTGGATACTGAGAACCGGGGTTTCAAACAAGGTGGGAAAGTCGGATGGTCTAGTGTGTTCAGGTCTTAATGGTAGCTGGAAAACCTGTGTGTCTTCTGTCTGTGTGATGAAAGTGTGGCGGTACTGAAATCAGGTCTTATAATCTGAGAAACGACATTATGAAAGTGTGAAATGAATGAAACGAATCAGGTCTTACCTACTGTCTAGTGTGAAACTGTCGAAAGGTCACGCGGACAAAAATTGTCAAGAATATGGACATGGAACAAAGGCTACAAAAGGCAGAGGAATCTAAAACGAATCAGGTCCTCAAAGTGTGAAACGATCAGGTCTCTGTTGCCTAGTGTGAAAAAGCCAAATCACAAGGCCTATGGCTGCTGTCAAGGCCAGTTTTAGGTCTTTTTGGCAGAAGAGATCAGGTCTTAAATCAGCCCAGGCCATTTACGGAGGGGATTTCATCGAAAAAACTGTCATGATTAAATTGTCTTGTGAAACTAATCAGGTCTTACCTATGGTCAGAAAAATCAGGTCAACTCTGGTTTTAAATGTGAGTCTGAGAAGAAACACCATTGCCGAGAGAGTAGACCAGTTGTCCATCAATCTAAAAGAGTCAGTTTTGTGAAAAAGGGAAAAGATTTTATTGCATATTCTACTGGCTGTGGATGAGAGCAGGTCGACCATTTCTGACATTGCCCAGTTGTCAATTTTCATCCTATGGTCGGAGTGGACTCAGGTCAACCTAAGCGTGACAGATCAGGTTTTTGGTCTAGTGTGAAACGAATCAGGTCTTCCCTATGTCATGGCACAGGTCTTACCTACGGGGTCATGATTTGTATGAAAGAGGTGTCAAGATGTGTAAATGAGATGGAGCTGCCTTGGGAAAAACTCGTGGGTTTGACAATGAATCAGGAGCACCTGTCTAGTGTGCTCTTCCCTATGGTCTAGTGGACACAGGAGCGGACTGGTGTGCGAAGATACTATGGTCTAATGGAAAAGATCAAGAGTGAAAACGCGACAGGTGAGCTGACAGCTAGTTATCAGGTCACCTATGGTATCATACACCAGGATCAGGTCTTACTTATTGTCTAGTGTGAAACTAATCAAATGGTCTAGTTTGAAAATGGAGCATGTGAAACTAATGAGCATCATCACAGGTCTTACCATGGTTAACAGGTTTATCAGAGCCAAAGGTTTGAATCACGAATCAGGTCTAACCTATTGTCAAGTGAAACGAATCAGGTCTTTCTGAGGTCGGAGTTAGAAACGGATCAGGTGATTTACCTTATCACACAGAGGTAGTGTGAAATGAATCAGGTCTAACCTATTGTCTAGTGTGAAATGGTGTCTTCAAAGATGTCAGGTTCGAATCAGTCTTACTTATTGTGAGGAGATTTGTCTGTTCTTGTCTAGAAAAATCAGGAAAGACACAACACAACTCGAGACGAAATGTTTCTGTGTGAAATGGCTTTTCTAGTGTGACGAATTACTAGTCATCTGAATGCAGGTCTTACCTAAACTAGTGCAGCTGCATGGGGTCGGGATCTGTCATGGTCTGATATGTGAAATGAATCAGTACAGTGAAGGCATTTAAAACCAAACTGGTCTGTGGGAGAGGTCTTACCTATGATCTAGGAAAGAAAATTTGAGCCACTTTCCCAGCTGCCAGACCATGAAAGAGAAGCTCTCTACCAGTACCGTTCCCGAGCACACAGTTGGCTGAAAAATCAGGTCTTACCGCTGACTAGTGTCGATCAGGTCTTACTTATGGATTTGTCTGACTTTGAAGCATGGTCTAAAAAGCAGGTTGGAACAGGTCTTACTTATTGTCTAGTGTGAAACCCAGGTCTTTTGTCTGTTGAAATGAAAGGTCTTACCTATGGTCTAGTGTGAAACCTCCAAATGGAGTTGGTCTTACCTCCAATGGTCAATTGATGCACTGAGGGCAAAATATGGGCAGTGGGTGTCTTACCTATTGTCGGAGTTCAGGTTTACCTCCCGGCACAATGCCCCAGCTGTGCGAATCAGGTCTTATCCAGGCTGCTCAATTGTCTTGTCTATGTTTACCTAGCACATACAGGTCTGAACAACTGTTTTCTTTGATGAACCTTACCTATTGTCTGAACAAAACATCACACAGAAAGTGGTCTTACTGTCTGCTGAACACCTCCAGGTCAAGGTCTTACCTGAGGATTTCTTCAGCTGTCAGAAATGAATCAGGTCTTACCCTGTCTAGTGTGAAAATCATACCTGATGAACTTGTGGAAAAGATGGGACACCACCAAGTATCACCCTCAACCTCAAACAAGTGAACATTACTGTGCAATCACATATTTAGAAAGAATCAGGTTTTACCTCAGGTCAAGTTTAAAAGTTAAAGGTCTTAATATTTGTTTTCACTGCATGTTACTTCTCCTTAAACAAAGTGTTGTTTTTGATTAATCAGGTTTTGCACTTTATTTTTTTGTATTTCAATCCAATTATATTTTGCCAAAAAATATTTCAGTTGAGTGGATGATAGAAAATTGCTCTTATTGGTTTAGTTTGAAGTAAATTTAGGTCTTACTTTTGCTAAAATGAAAATATAGTCTACTGATGGTCTAGTTGAATATCAGGTTTCTTTATTTAATGTTCATGTTATGGGGATATTTATATAAAGGAAATTTGTCTTTTGTGTCTGTTGAAAATTAAAGATTACTGACAGAGCCATAAGAAAATATTGTCTTTATTTATCTGATCATATTGTAATATATTTGTTAGGTTTTACCAGTAGGTTCAATTAGGTTCACTAGACTATATCAGGTCATTTAAAAAATTTTCAATGAACATTCGAACAGTCCGGCCCTCGTCTTGTAGCTGATTTTTTTATTTGGCCCTCCGTCCATTTGACTTTGACACCCCTGGTCTAGTGTGAAACGAATCAGGTCTTACTTATGGTCTAGTGTGAAACGAATCAGGTCTTACTTATGGTCTAGTGTGAAACGAATCAGGTCTTACCTATGGTCTAGTGCGAAACGAATCAGGTCTTACCTATGGTCTAGTGTGAAACTAATCAGGTCTTACTTATTGTCTAGTGTGAAACTAATCAGGTCTTACCTATGGTCTAGTTTGAAATGAATCAGGTCTTACCTATGGTCTAGTGTGAAACGAATCAGGTCTTACTTATTGTCTAGTGTGAAACGAATCAGGTCTTACCTACTGTCTAGTGTGAAACGAATCAGGTCTAACCTATTGTCTAGTGTGAAACGAATCAGGTCTTACCTAAGGTCTAGTGTGAAACAAATCAGGTCTTACCTATGGTCTAGTGTGAAACGAATCAGGTCTTACCTATTGTCTAGTGTGAAATGAATCAGGTCTTACCTATGGTCTAGTGTGAAATGAATCAGGTCTTACTTATTGTCTAGTGTGAAACGAATCAGGTCTTACCTACTGTCTAGTGTGAAACGAATCAGGTCTTACCTATTGTCTAGTGTGAAACGAATCAGGTCTTACCTATTGTCTAGTGTGAAATGAATCAGGTCTTACCTAAGGTCTAGTGTGAAACAAATCAGGTCTTACCTATGGTCTAGTGTGAAGCGAATCAGGTCTTACCTATTGCCTAGTGTGAAACGAATCAGGTCTTACCTATGTCTAGTGTGAAATGAATCAGGTCTTACCTATGGTCTAGTGTGAAATTAATCAGGTCTTACCTATTGTCTAGTGTGAAACGAATCAGGTCTTACCTATGGTCTAGTGTGAAACGAATCAGGTCTTACCTATTGTCTAGTGTGAAACGAATCAGGTCTTACCTATGGCCTAGTGTGAAATGAATCAGGTCTTACCTATGGTCTAGTGTGAAATGAATCAGGTCTTACCTATGGTCTAGTGTGAAATGAATCAGGTCTTACCTATTGTCTAGTGTGAAACGAATCAGGTCTTACCTATGGTCTAGTGTGAAATGAATCAGGTCTTACCTATGGTCTAGTGTGAAATGAATCAGGTCTTACCTATTGTCTAGTGTGAAATGAATCAGGTCTTACCTAAGGTCTAGTGTGAAATGAATCAGGTCTTACCTATGGTCTAGTGTGAAATGAATCAGGTCTTACTTATTGTCTAGTGTGAAATGAATCAGGTCTTACCTATGGTCTAGTGTGAAACGAATCAGGTCTTACCTATGGTCTAGTGTGAAACGAATCAGGTCTTACCTATGGTCTAGTGTGAAACAAATCAGGTCTTACCTATGGTCTAGTGTGAAACGAATCAGGTCTTACTTATTGTCTAGTGTGAAATGAATCAGGTCTTACCTATGGTCTAGTGTGAAATGAATCAGGTCTTACTATGGTCTAGTGGGAAACGAATCAGGTCTTACCTATTGTCTAGTGTGAAACGAATCAGGTCTTACCTATTGCCTAGTGTGAAACGAATCAGGTCTTACTTATTGTCTAGTGTGAAATGAATCAGGTCTTACCTACTGGTCTAGTGTGAAACGAATCAGGTCTTACCTATTGTCTAGTTACATTTAAGTCAATCAGGTCTTACCTACTGTCTAGTGTGAAGCGAATCAGGTCTTACTTATTGTCTAGTGTGAAACGAATCAGGTCTTACCTACTGTCTAGTGTGAAATGAATCAGGTCTTACCTATTGGTCTAGTGTGAAATGAATCAGGTCTTACCTATGGTCTAGTGTGAAACGAATCAGGTCTTACTTATTGTCTAGTGTGAAATGAATCAGGTCTTACCTACTGTCTAGTGTGAAACGAATCAGGTCTTACCTACTGTCTAGTGTGAAATGAATCAGGTCTTACCTTATTGTCTAGTGTGAAACGAATCAGGTCTTACCTACTGTCTAGTGTGAAACGAATCAGGTCTTACCTATTGTCTAGTGTGAAATGAATCAGGTCTTACCTATGGTCTAGTGTGAAACGAATCAGGTCTTACCTTATTGTCTAGTGTGAAACGAATCAGGTCTTCCCTATGGTCTAGTGTGAAACGAATCAGGTCTTACCTATTGCCTAGTGTGAAATGAATCAGGTCTTACCTACTGTCTAGTGTGAAAGAATCAGGTCTTACCTATGGTCTAGTGTGAAACGAATCAGGTCTTACCTATTGTCTAGTGTGAAACGAATCAGGTCTTACCTATGGTCTAGTGTGAAATGAATCAGGTCTTACCTATTGTCTAGTGAAAGCGAATCAGGTCTTACCTATGGCCTAGTGTGAAATGAATCAGGTCTTACCTATGGTCTAGTGCCAAACAAATCAGGTCGTACCTATGGTCTAGTGTGAAACGAATCAGGTCTTACCTATTGTCTAGTGCCAAACGAATCAGGTCTTACCTATGGTCTAGTGTGAAACGAATCAGGTCTTACCTATGGTCTAGTTTGAAATGAATCAGGTCTTACCTATGGTCTAGTGTGAAACGAATCAGGTCTTACTTATTGTCTAGTGTGAAACGAATCAGGTCTTACCTACTGTCTAGTGTGAAACGAATCAGGTCTAACCTATTGTCTAGTGTGAAACGAATCAGGTCTTACCTAAGGTCTAGTGTGAAACAAATCAGGTCTTACCTATGGTCTAGTGTGAAACGAATCAGGTCTTACCTATTGTCTAGTGTGAAATGAATCAGGTCTTACCTATGGTCTAGTGTGAAACTAATCAGGTCTTACCTATAGTGTCTAGTGTGAAATGAATCAGGTCTTACCTATGGTCTAGTGTGAAATGAATCAGGTCTTACCTATGGTCTAGTGTGAAACGAATCAGGTCTTACCTATGGTCTAGTGTGAAACGAATCAGGTCTTACCTATGGTCTAGTTTGAAACGAATCAGGTCTTACCTATTGTCTAGTGTGAAACAAATCAGGTCTTACCTATGGTCTAGTGTGAAATGAATCAGGTCTTACCTAAGGTCTAGTGTGAAACGAATCAGCTCTTCCCTATGGTCTAGTGTGAAACGAATCAGGTTTTACCTATTCCCTAGTGTGAAACGAATCAGGTCTTACCTATGGTCTAATGTGAAATGAATCAGGTCTTACCTATGGTCTAGTGTGAAACGAATCAGGTCTTACTTATGGTCTAGTGTGAAACGAATCAGGTCTTACTTATGGTCTAGTGTGAAACGAATCAGGTCTTACCTATGGTCTAGTGCGAAATGAATCAGGTCTTACCTATGGTCTAGTGTGAAACTAATCAGGTCTTACTTATTGTCTAGTGTGAAACTAATCAGGTCTTACCTATGGTCTAGTTTGAAATGAATCAGGTCTTACCTATGGTCTAGTGTGAAACGAATCAGGTCTTACTTATTGTCTAGTGTGAAACGAATCAGGTCTTACCTACTGTCTCGTGTGTAACGAATCAGGTCTTACCTATGGTCTAGTGTGAAATGAATCAGGTCTTACCTAAGGTCTAGTGTGAAACGAATCAGGTCTTACTTATTGTCTAGTGTGAAATGAATCAGGTCTTACCTACTGTCTAGTGTGAAACGAATCAGGTCTTACCTACTGTCTAGTGTGAAACGAATCAGGTCTTACTTATTGTCTAGTGTGAAACGAATGAGGTCTTACCTACTGTCTAGTGTGAAACGAATCAGGTCTTACCTATTGTCTAGTGTGAAATGAATCAGGTCTTACCTATGGTCTAGTGTGAAATGAATCAGGTCTTACTTATTGTCTAGTGCGAAACGAATCAGGTCTTCCCTATGGTCTAGTGTGAAGCGAATCAGGTCTTACCTATTGCCTAGTGTGAAACGAATCAGGTCTTACCTACTGTCTAGTGCGAAAAGAATCAGGTCTTACCTATGGTCTAGTGTGAAACGAATCAGGTCTTACCTATTGTCTAGTGCCAAACGAATCAGGTCGTACCTATGGTCTAGTGTGAAACGAATCAGGTCTTACCTATTGTCTAGTGCCAAACGAATCAGGTCCTACCTATGGCCTAGTGTGAAATGAATCAGGTCTTACCTATGGTCTAGTGCCAAACAAATCAGGTCGTACCTATGGTCTAGTGTGAAACGAATCAGGTCTTACCTATTGTCTAGTGCCAAACGAATCAGGTCTTACCTATGGTCTAGTGTGAAACGAATCAGGTCTTACCTATGGTCTCGTGGGAAATGAATCAGGTCTTACCTATGGTCTAGTGTGAAACTAATCAGGTCTTACTTAATGTCTAGTGTGAAATGAATCAGGTCTTACCTATTGTCTAGTGTGAAATGAATCAGGTCTTACTTATTGTCTAGTGTGAAACGAATCAGGTCTTACCTATGGTCTAGTGTGAAACGAATCAGGTCTAACTTATGGTCTAGTGTGAAACGAATCAGGTCTTACCTATGGTCTAGTGTGAAACAAATCAGGTCTTACCTATGGTCTAGTGTGAAACGAATCAGGTCTTACTTATTGTCTAGTGCGAAACGAATCAGGTCTTACCTATGGTCTAGTGCGAAACGAATCAGGTCTTACCTATGGTCTAGTGGGAAACGAATCAGGTCTTACCTATTGTCTAGTGTCAAACGAATCAGGTCTTACCTATTGTCTAGTGTGAAATGAATCAGGTCTTACTTATTGTCTAGTGTGAAACGAATCAGGTCTTACATTTACATTTACATTTAAGTCATTTAGCAGACGCTCTTACCTACTGTCTAGTGTGAAACGAATCAGGTCTTACTTATTGTCTAGTGTGAAACGAATCAGGTCTTACCTACTGTCTAGTGTGAAACGAATCAGGTCTTACCTATTGTCTAGTGTGAAATGAATCAGGTCTTACCTATGGCCTAGTGTGAAACGAATCAGGTCTTACTTATTGTCTAGTGTGAAATGAATCAGCTCTTACCTACTGTCTAGTGTGAAACGAATCAGGTCTTACCTACTGTCTAGTGTGAAACGAATCAGGTCTTACTTATTGTCTAGTGTGAAACGAATGAGGTCTTACCTACTGTCTAGTGTGAAACGAATCAGGTCTTACCTATTGTCTAGTGTGAAATGAATCAGGTCTTACCTATGGTCTAGTGTGAAACGAATCAGGTCTTACTTATTGTCTAGTGCGAAACGAATCAGGTCTTCCCTATGGTCTAGTGTGAAACGAATCAGGTCTTACCTATTGCCTAGTGTGAAACGAATCAGGTCTTACCTACTGTCTAGTGCGAAAAGAATCAGGTCTTACCTATGGTCTAGTGTGAAACGAATCAGGTCTTACCTATTGTCTAGTGCCAAACGAATCAGGTCGTACCTATGGTCTAGTGTGAAACGAATCAGGTCTTACCTATTGTCTAGTGCCAAACGAATCAGGTCTTACCTATGGCCTAGTGTGAAATGAATCAGGTCTTACCTATTGTCTAGTGCCAAACAAATCAGGTCGTACCTATGGTCTAGTGTGAAACGAATCAGGTCTTACCTATTGTCTAGTGCCAAACGAATCAGGTCTTACCTATGGCCTAGTGTGAAATGAATCAGGTCTTACCTATGGTCTAGTGTGAAACGAATCAGGTCTTACCTATTGTCTAGTGCCAAACGAATCAGGTCTTACCTATGGCCTAGTGTGAAATGAATCAGGTCTTACCTATGGTCTAGTGTGAAACGAATCAGGTCTTACCTATGGTCTAGTGTGAAACGAATCAGGTCTTACCTATGGCCTAGTGTGAAATGAATCAGGTCTTACTTATTGTCTAGTGTGAAATGAATCAGGTCTTACCTACTGTCTAGTGTGAAACGAATCAGGTCTTACCTACTGTCTAGTGTGAAACGAATCAGGTCTTACTTATTGTCTAGTGTGAAACGAATCAGGTCTTACCTACTGTCAAGTGTGAAACGAATCAGGTCTTACCTATGGTCTAGTGTGAAATGAATCAGGTCTTACCTATGGTCTAGTGTGAAACGAATCAGGTCTTACCTATTGTCTAGTGCCAAACGAATCAGGTCTTACCTATGGCCTAGTGTGAAATGAATCAGGTCTTACCTATTGTCTAGTGCCAAACAAATCAGGTCGTACCTATGGTCTAGTGTGAAACGAATCAGGTCTTACCTATTGTCTAGTGCCAAACGAATCAGGTCTTACCTATGGCCTAGTGTGAAATGAATCAGGTCTTACTTATTGTCTAGTGTGTAACGAATCAGGTCTTACCTATGGTCTAATGTGAAATGAATCAGGTCTTACCTAAGGTCTAGTGTGAAACAAATCAGGTCTTACCTATGGTCTAGTGTGAAACGAATCAGGTCTTACTTATTGTCTAGTGCGAAACGAATCAGGTCTTCCCTATGGTCTAGTGTGAAACGAATCAGGTCTTACCTATTGCCTAGTGTGAAACGAATCAGGTCTTGCCTACTGTCTAGTGCGAAACGAATCAGGTCTTACCTATGGTCTAGTGTGAAATGAATCAGGTCTTACCTATGGTCTAGTGTGAAACGAATCAGGTCTTACTTATTGTCTAGTGCGAAACGAATCAGGTCTTCCCTATGGTCTAGTGTGAAACGAATCAGGTCTTACCTACTGTCTAGTGTGAAACGAATCAGGTCTTACCTACTGTCTAGTGTGAAACGAATCAGGTCTTACCTACTGTCTAGTGCAGGGGTGTCAAACATACGGCCCGCGGGCCGGAACCGGCCCCCAAGGAGGTTCGATTAGGCCCGCAGGATAATTTGAAAGTGGAAAAAATGCATAAAAGACATGGAATTAATATTTTTAATTCGCTGCAATTCATGGATTATCCGCTAAGGGGCGCACTCTTTCCATCAGAGTAGAAGACAAGCCGCATCACTGAGACAGACTGAAAACAGCAGACGGTATCAATGCGCCATCTGCTGCTTGTTACGACGTTGTTAATACCTTGGTCTCTACCTCTCCGCTACACCCTCATTAGCCAAAATGTCGTTATCCAAACGGAGAAAAGTAGATAAGGAGTGTAGAATTTTCAAAGAAAAATGGACCACGTCCTATTTATTTACAGAGATGCACGGAAAACCTTTGTGCTTGGTGTGTTTGCAACAAGTTTCGGTATTGAAGGAATATAATATTCGACGCCACTACGAGACTCATCACAGCGAAAAATATGACGGCTTGCAAGGACAACTGAGAAGAGATAAGATTAACGAATTGCTGGCGGGTCTGAGGAAACAGCAGTCAACTTTCATCCAGAGCCGAGAAGTCAGTGAAGCAGCGGTAAAAGCCAGCTACCTAATTGCTAGCGAAATAGCATTAGCATCGGCCGTATTCCGACGGTGACTTTGTTAAACGATGCATGATGAAGGCGGCTGAACTTGTATGTCCCGAGAAGCGACAAGCTTTTGCCAATATTAGCCTGACGAGGAATACTATAGCAGAGAGGATTTCGGAACTATCGGCAGATTTAGACAGTCAATTGAAACAGAGAGTCAAGTCATTTATTGCATTTTCCGTGGCAATTGACGAGAGCACTGACATCACAGACGTGGCCCAACTGGCCATATTTATTCGAGGAGTTGATGAGACATTGACTGTTACTGAAGAGTTTCTTGAGTTGGTGCCAATGATGGACACCACAACAGCCGAGGACATTTTCGGCTCTGTCGTTGCTGCATTGGACAGAGTTGGAGTGGACTGGTCCCGCGCTGTCAGCCTGGCTACAGACGGCGCGCCATCCATGGTCGGAAAGAAAGCAGGTGTCGCGACAAAGTTCAAAGACAAAGTACAAGCCCTTAATGGAGGAGATCGTTTCTGGACATTTCACTGTATTTTGCACCAGGAGGCATTGTGTTGCAAGTCGCTGAAAATGGACCACGTCATGGAGGTGGTTGTTCGCACTGTAAATTTCATCCGGTCCAGAGGTCTGAACCATCGTCAGTTTGACAAACTTCTCAGCGACAGCAACATTACCCACAGCCTGCCATACCACACTGAAGTGAGATGGTTAAGCCGAGGCGCTGTGCTGAGGCATTTCTTTGATCTACGAGAGGAAATCGGACAGTTCATGGAGAAAAAGGAAAACCGGTGTTGGAATTACAATCTCAGGAATGGCTACGGGACCTTGCATTCTTGGTTGATATTACTGAACACTTGAACAATCTGAACAAAATGTTGCAAGGCCGCAAAAAGTTGTCACACAGTTTTCTGACAACATACATGCATTTAAGTTGAAGCTGACTTTGTGGGAGATGCAACTGGCAAATGGCAACCCTGCTCATTTCCCCTGTCTGAGAGATGTGTGTGTGACCAGACCTGATGCGGACATGAAACGGTACAAAGACAAAATTGCAGGACTACTGCGGGAGTTTGAGAAACGTTTTCAGGTATTTGGTGAACTTGAGACAGAATTTTCAGTTTTTCGCTCACCTTTCACAGTTAAAGCTTCTGATCTGCCGGTCGAAATTCAGCTAGAGATAATTGATTTGCAGTGTGATGCAGATTTGAAGGGCAAATTTGCCTCTGTAGGTCTGGACAGATTTTATCAGTATCTACTACCAGGGTACCCCAAATTAACAGCCCTGGCTGCTAAAATTTTGTGCATGTTTGGGACAACCTACCTTTGTGAACAAATTTTCTCAGTGATGAATATCAATAAAACAAAAATGCGTTCAAGGCTCACAAACAAGCACTTAAATGACATTCTGAAAGTGACAGCTAGTCAGGACATGACACCTGGTGTTGATGCACTTGTACAGGCCAAAAGATGCCAAGTTTCAGGAACAAATACAAGTCCAGAGTAGACTAACACCTTTAAAATGCTGCCTTAGATACTGTTTGCATTGAAAGAATACAGCTCTGTGAAGATGAATCCTTACTGTGGTGATTTAAAAAATGTGCACTTTAATGTTAGTCAGCAGCTTCAAAACAAAAGTTGTGTGATGGAATTCTACTGTTCATACAACTCCATAAATTTTCAATTTCGTGGAGCAGTGTAGCAGAGTATGGTATAATTTTAATGGTCCGGCCCACTTGACATCTCCCTAGGCCGTATGTGGCCCACGATGCGAAATGAGTTTGACACCCCTGGTCTAGTGTGAAACGAATCAGGTCTTACTTATTGTCTAGTGTGAAACGAATCAGGTCTTACCTACTTTCTAGTGTGAAACGAATCAGGTCTTACCTATTGTCTAGTGTGAAATGAATCAGGTCTTACCTATGGTCTAGTGCGAAACGAATCAGGTCTTCCCTATGGTCTAGTGTGAAACGAATCAGGTCTTACCTATTGCCTAGTGTGAAACGAATCAGGTCTTACCTATGGTCTAGTGTGAAACGAATCAGGTCTTACTTATTGTGTCGTGTGAAATGAATCAGGTCTTACCTATGGTCTAGTGTGAAACGAATCAGGTCTTACTTATTGTCTAGTGCGAAACGAATCAGGTCTTACTTATTGTCTAGTGTGAAACGAATCAGGTCTTACCTACTGTCTAGTGTGAAACGAATCAGGTCTTACCTATTGTCTAGTGTGAAATGAATCAGGTCTTACCTATGGTCTAGTGCGAAACGAATCAGGTCTTACCTATTGTCTAGTGTGAAATGAATCAGGTCTTACCTATTGTCTAGTGCTAAATGAATCAGGTCTTACCTATTGTCTAGTGCTAAATGAATCAGGTCTTACCTATTGTCTAGTGCTAAAAGAATCAGGTCTTACCTACTGTCTAGTGCTAAATGAATCAGGTCTTACCTATTGTCTAGTGCTAAATGAATCAGGTCTTACCTATTGTCTAGTGCTAAAAGAATCAGGTCTTACCTATGGTCTAGTGCTAAAAGAATCAGGTCTTACCTATGGTCTCGTGGGAAATGAATCAGGTCTTACCTATTGTCTGGAAGTTCAGGGCCACCAGTTGACAGCCTGCATTCCAGAAGAGCTGAGGGTTATAGTTGGAGGAGTCTACTCTGGTGCCTTTAGGATAGATACGACTCAGCTGCAGCTTGTTATACCTGAACACGCTCCGTTAAGGAGAGGACATCTGGAGAGGGGTTTTACCTTCTGCACTGAGATATCTAGCACTTACACGGATAGGGGAGCCCGGGGAACAAAGTAACATGGGGTCTGATGTAACAGCTTAATAACTCAACTCAAATTAGAAATAACTGTTATGTGCTAATGCTTGGTTAGTATTACTACGAGCCTAAGAAGTTTTGTTAAAATCCATCAATTCATTTTTCATTTATTGACACATTTGTTTTGTATAAAAATATGATTCATCTAACTCAAATAATATTTTCATAGTGAGCATATGCCTATAAGTGTTACTTTGATCCCCAGTCTCCCTATTTTTACTTAACCAGGGAAGGTGATTTACAAGTTCACATTGCTGTTGATGTACTTCTTCACTCGGGAGAGTTTCAAAAAATGGAAAAGATTTGAACAGACATTTTACGTCAATCATCCACACAGAGTGGGAAGGATACTCGACAAACTCCACAGGTGACTTGGTGAGTTGCTCCAAGGCTTTGGTCTCCACGAACGATGACATCTGGTAGCTCCGATTGATCTCTGGAAATGGATTGATTGGCAAATTCATGTTGAAAATGGCATAACTTACGGAATTGATTCTACTAGTTGTTGTTGTTTTTTTTTAAACATGCAGCAACATTTGAAAGAGTGAATCTGTAACAGAACAACTAACTTGAGATAGTGTATTCACAGTGCCAAAAACCTGTGGTTCACAATCACATGGCATATTCAAATGAGTGTGTATGGTGTTGTTCTTCGGAACAGGTCTGGTCTAAATAGGTGTTGAGTTGTGATCAGGAATGAAGGGCTTACTTTTGGAGGCCTCGAAAGAGTTAAATTTGACTGGCTGGACATAACTGACCAGGTTGGACATCTCCTCTGTGGCAAACGCCTCGCTGCCCGCTGTACCCTGAAGGAGGATCACACGACACACGGTTAGAGAGAGAACAGCCTCCTCTCATTTCTCCTCCTTTACTCTCCTTGTTTGACTGTCGGGACATAGCTCAAGAGTAAAAGTGTCTTTCTGTGAATCTCCACTAGGGGGCAGCCTCAGCACACATTAAACAGGAGACACCCGAGGCTGCTGGAGAAAGAAGGAAGATGGGCTACTTACCTCATCCATGGACCCCTTCTTGCAGTCATCATCGTCATCATCATCATCGTCACTCTCTGCCTCAACTTCACCTGAAAGACAAGGGCAGGTTTAAGTTAGCTTCTCTGGCTACATGCTAGTGATTTCTGAAGGCTGTATTGTCAGAAAGCAACCGCCAGGGTTTGGAGTTCTGAACGGGGTGAATGAAGGTGTAAGCAATATGGGGACAGATCCACCCAGCCTTTTAGTTGGTTTACGGCAGCTTGCACCATGGGTACGTTAGGGAAAGGAAAAGGGGAGCGGGAGCTTGGGACCGGGTTGTAAAATTCTGGAAACTTTCAATAAATTCCCTGGTTTTCCACAAAATCCAACCGGGATTTCAGGAAAACCAGGGAATTTATTGAAAGTTTCCAGAATTTTACAACCCTGTCCCAAGCTCCCGCCCCCCTTTTCCTTTCCCTAACGTACCCAATTTATTGAAAGTTCCCAGAATGCAACCCTAGATAGGATAGGAAAATGAATTAAGGGAAGGAGCTAGGGAAAGGGAATAGGGACAGGAAGAAACTGAGGAAGTGACTAGGTCGGCGTTCCCCAAACTCTGTCCTGGGGACCCCATGGGGTGCACGTTTAGTTTTTTGCCCTAGCACTACACAGCTGATTAAAATCATCAAAGCTTGATGATTAGTTGATCATTTGAATCAGCTGTGTAGCAGTAGGTCAAAACCCAAAACGTGCACCCCAGGGGCACCCGAGGACCGAATTTGGGAAACCCTGGAATAGGTTATAGAACTAAGGCTACTAAGGGTTGTTTTAGGACCAGGTAACTGAGGGGTATCTATCTGATGGTGTGACCATGGGCATGACTCACCAATGGACTTCCTGCCCTGTGGTCGGAGGCTGAGCTCAGCGACCTCTAGAGGCTGGGAGGACTCGGTCATCTCCTGGTTGGCCGACCCTGGTGGACAACAAATAAGGAGTAACCAATATGTGATATACACAGTGCAGGCTGGTGTCTCCTGAAATCGGAGGATGGGCTCAGTGTAATGGCCGAACTGTAATGAATGGAAGTGTATCAAACACATGGAAACTATTTCCATTCCAGCCATCACAATGAAGCCGTCCCAAAGATTTCTCCCTCCACCAGCTCCCACGGGATATACAGGTAACTGCCAAAATAAAGGAAACACGTGAGTAAATGAGTATATTGAAAGCAGGCGCTTCCAAACAGGTCTGGTTCCTGAGTTAATTAAGTGGTTAATATCCCATCATGCTTAGGGTCATGTATAAAAATGCCCAGTTGCCCATTATTTTGGCTACCATGTCTAGAAGAAGAGATCTCCGTGACTTTGAAAGAGGGGTCTCGGAGGAGCATATGGTTTAAAGGCTGTGTGTGTCTCAGTAGCCAGATCTCAACCCAAGTGAACCCTCGTGGGAGACTGCTACAAGACTGCTAAATAGACTGCTAAATAGACTGCTAAATAGACTGCTAAATAGTTAGTTAAATTGACTAATCACATGCGCTGCTGCTGCTGTTTCTTATCGATCCTGTTGTCTAATCGTTTTATCCCTACATATCTACCTCAATTATCTCGTACTCCTGCACATCGACTTGATGCTGGTACCCTGTGTATATAGCCAAGTTATCGCTACTAATTCTGTATTTATTATTACTTGTATTATTATATTTATTATGTGTTATTACTTTTCTATTATTTCTCTATTTTCTTTCTCTTTGCATTGTTGGAAAGGGCCTGTAAGAATTCACTGTTAGTTACACCTGCATGTGTCGAATAAAATGTGATTTGATTTGTCTGTGAAATCCTTCAGAAATCAGCATGGACTGCAGTAGTGTGGGACATAGTGTGTGTCTGTGAGTCTACCAGCAGGGGGCAGTGTGTACTAGTGTATGAGTGTGGCGCGTGGCTGGAAGCCCCAGTAGGCTGCTGTTGATGGATGCCGGGTGATTCTGTGTGAAGGGGAATGCTAAGAGCATCGATCCTGCCCGCTTGCCTGGCCCTGGTACAGCAGGGCTGTCTACTGGGTAGTTATAAAACTAACCCTGACACACACACACACACACACACACACACACACGCACACACACACAAATACACGGAAGCCAGCACACACTCACACACATGAAAGCAAGCAGGCAGGCTGGCCTAGGTTGATATACACGCATGTGCACCAGAGCTAGAGTTTCGGCCCCACCAGTGAGTGTGTGTGCCTGGGGTGGGACTGGGAGTGTATGAGTATATGAAATAGTCAATAACACAGCTCACTGATGGAGAGGGCCATGAAAGCGATGGATGAGCAACTACAGCCATCTCTTACTACAAGATGTAGGATTTATGATTGGCAAGCAATTCTCCCACCAGCACTTCTGCTGACTCGCAGCGTTGCACTTTATTATAAATCAAATAACCGGCCTACAAGAGACGTGTTTTTCTGCTGCTGCTGCTGTGTGTGTGTCCCATACCTGTGCTGGGAGAAGAAGGCTCATGCACACTGGATGAGTCGCTGTACGTGTTGGAGGCCTGCTCTGACAGTTTCTTCTTGGTGCTCGATGTCTTGATGTGTTTCTTCTTGTTCTTCACCAGAATCTTTCCCGTCAGATCCATAGGACTGGGCAGGTGCACACCTGGTTCCAACTAGAGACAACGAGAGAGGGGTGAAGGGAGAGAGAGGGCGCGAGAGATTGAGAGAGAGAGGGAGCGAGAGAGGGAGAGACATGAGTTACTCTTTACGTGAAAGTAACACGCAAGCAAAAGTCCTACTGATGATGATGTTGGTGGGTGTGTGTGGTCGGCAAGGGTATCAAAACGAATTTAGTGTTGTGACGATGAGAAGTTGCTGGTCATAGTGTGAAAGGCTTAGTGAACTGAATGAAAAAAAGACCATTACAAGCTGGTTTGGCAGTGTGTTTAGTTTACAGCTTCAAAAGTGTTTAGTTTACAGCTTCAAAAACATTTAGTTTACAGCTTCAAAAACGTTTAGTTTACAGCTTCAAAAGTGTTTAGTTTACAGCTTCAAAAGTGTTTAGTTTACAGCTTCAAAAGTGTTTAGTTTACATCTTCAAAAACGTTTAGTTTACAGCTTCAAAAGTATTTAGTTTACAGCTTCAAAAGTGTTTAGTTACCAGCTTCAAAAGTGTTTAGTTTACAGCTTCAAAGGCATTTAGTTTATAGCTTCAAAAGTGTTTAGTTTACAGCTTCAAAAGTGTTTAGTTTGCAGCTTCAAAAGTGTTTAGTTTACAGCTTCAAAAGTGTTTAGTTAACAGCTTCAAAAGCGTTTAGTTTACAGCTTCAAAAATGTTTAGTTTGCAGCTTCAAAAGTGTTTAGTTTACAGCTTCAAAAGTGTTTAGTTTACAGCTTCAAAAACATTTAGTTTACAGCTTCAAAAGTGTTTAGTTTACACTTTCAAAAGTGTTTAGTTTACAGCTTCAAAAGTGTTTAGTTTACAGCTTCAAAAGTGTTTAGTTTACAGCTTCAAAAGTATTTAGTTTACAGCTTCAAAAGTGTTTAGTTACCAGCTTCAAAATTGTTTAGTTTACAGCTTCAAAAGCGTTTAGTTTACAGCTTCAAAGGAATTTAGTTTATAGCTTCAAAAGCATTTAGTTAACAGCTTCAAAAGCATTTAGTTAACAGCTTCAAAAGCGTTTAGTTTACAGCTTCAAAAGCGTTTAGTTAACAGCTTCAAAAGCGTTTAGTTAACAGCTTCAAAAGTGTTTAGTTTGCAGCTTCAAAAGCGTTTAGTTTGCAGCTTCAAAAGTGTTTAGTTTGCAGCTTCAAAAGCGTTTAGTTTGCAGCTTCAAAAGTGTTTAGTTTACAGCTTCAAAAGTGTTTAGTTTACAGCTTCAAGTGTTTAGTTTACAGCTTCAACAGTGTTTAGTTTGCAGCTTCAAAAGCGTTTAGTTTACAGCTTCAAAAGCATTTAGTTTATAGCTTCAAAAGCATTTAGTTAACAGCTTCAAAAGCATTTAGTTTATAGCTTCAAAAGCATTTAGTTAACAGCTTCAAAAGCATTTAGTTTACAGCTTCAAAAGTGTTTAGTTTGCTGCTTCAAAAGCATTTAGTTTATAGCTTCAAAAGCATTTAGTTAACAGCTTCAAAAGCGTTTAGTTTGCAGCTTCAAAAGCGTTTAGTTTGCAGCTTCAAAAGCGTTTAGTTTACAGCTTCAAAAGCATTTAGTTTATAGCTTCAAAAGCATTTAGTTAACAGCTTCAAAAGCGTTTAGTTTGCAGCTTCAAAAGCGTTTACTTAACAGCTTCAAAAGCGTTTAGTTTGCAGCTTCAAAAGCGTTTAGTTTGCAGCTTCAAAAGCGTTTAGTTTGCAGCTTCAAAAGCGTTTAGTTTACAGCTTCAAAAGCATTTAGTTTACAGCTTCAAAAGTGTTTAGTTTGCAGCTTCAAAAGCATTTAGTTTATAGCTTCACAAGCATTTAGTTTATAGCTTCAAAAGCATTTAGTTAACAGCTTCAAAAGCGTTTAGTTTGCAGCTTCAAAAGCGTTTAGTTTGCAGCTTCAAAAGCGTTTAGTTAACAGCTTCAAAAGCGTTTAGTTTGCAGCTTCAAAAGCGTTTAGTTTGCAGCTTCAAAAGCGTTTAGTTTGCAGCTTCAAAAGCGTTTAGTTTACAGCTTCAAAAGCATTTAGTTAACAGCTTCAAAAGTGTTTAGTTTACAGCTTCAAAAGTGTTTAGTTTACAGCTTCAAAAGCGTTTAGTTTGCAGCTTCAAAAGTGTTTAGTTTACAGCTTCAAAAGCATTTAGTTTGCAGCTTCAAAAGCGTTTAGTCTACAGCTTCAAAACGTTCTACACTCCTGAATATGCTTCCTTTGGGGAGAGTGGGAGTGTATCCACAAACACTTTCTCTCTCTAGAGAGCAGGCTTGAGAAAGCACAACACTGGTTAATTCATGTGATACATTTCTGTTCTGCTGGATCACACTGCTGATGCCCATTAATGATGGCGCACTAGAAGACGGATTCTGTTATCACACGCAAGCATGCAGGCATGCACACGGGCCCGCACATACGCTTAACAACTTCCTGAGCTGCGGTCCTTTCCTTGCAGTCAATGACCAAAACCTCTCGTGGCCTCATGGGTGGAATGTTATTAATGCCTTTTAGAATTTCATCATTAATACAAAACACACAAAGATTTAACAAAGACGATCCGGTGTTTCTATGTCAAACAGTTTTGTTATATCTCAGTCTTCTGTGATGTATATAAAGTGTAATATTGGAATGCCAACCCATAATGTAATACATTTCAACTCTATATCTGACGTGGTACATGTGTCTTCTTTTTTTAAGCCCATAACCATGTGTGTGAGGTCTATACTTTGTTTTCAAAGTAGATGTGTTTAAGACGACCAAGAAACACTTTGTGTGACTCTGATTTAGCTCCCTGCAAGTAAAAGGTTAAACAGCATCACACTTGATATGAGCATCTGCCATATCCACTTGTCTTCGAAAGCGAGTTGAGCATTTCTCCCTTAAACGGAAGCACCTGGGAAGCTAGTGGGAGAAGTTGGCATTTTGTTCTTTGTGCCCACTTATCACTCACTCGATAGTGGATATCCGACTCTCTTTCTCTACCTCTTTTCAGAAAGTACTGCTCTGATAACAAGTCATTCACTGGGAGGGCTTATGCACACACACGCACGCACGCACGCACGCACGCACGCACGCACACACACACACACACAATGTGTAAAGTTAGGTGTCTTCATTCCACCAGGGAAGACTAACAGTTCACTGCTGATTAAAGGGACGGATGGTAACTGTAGGTGTCTCTGTGTCCTCGCCTGTCTGTGCTTGTGAGTGCGTTCGTGCGTTTGATTGTCGTTACATAAGAATGGGCTCGGAAGAAAAAGTTCCTCCACAAAGGGACAACGCAAGCTTTTCACTGGTAGCCATGGCAACTGGGGGAGTAGATAAAGGGTTTCCTACAAATACAGCATACGGATTACCCCGTAACACAACACACATGCACGGTAACCCATCTCCATTCATTCCACCATGAGAGACTGCCCATATGCAGTTTAGCCTCTGATAGCCGGGTAAGGGTCTGATTGATAGGGCGGGAGAGAACCATGTGATTGTAATTGCAGACAGGTGAAAAGGGTATGTTCGGATAAAGGGAGATGGAAGGGTGAGAGAGAGATAGACAGGTAGGTAGGTAGGTAGGTAGGGAGAGAGATGGCAATGCTAACCTATGTTTCCCATGCCAATAAAGCCCCTTGAATTGAAATGAAATGAGAGAGAGAGAGAGAGAGAGAGAGAGAGAGAGAGAGAGAGAGAGAGAGAGAGAGAGAGAGAGAGATGCAGGGTAAACTTCTAGGTTTAGTCCACATGAGGCTGTTCAGACGGCTGCTCAATGGTGAGGAACACTCCACACTCACAGGTACATAATGGTGTCTAGAACTGTGCGTATGACAATGCGTGTGTATAGTGTGTGAACATGACTGTGCCTTTCTGTACTTACAGGGTACTTCTCCAGAGGGTCGGTCAGTAACATGTCTCCAAATATTGATCTGCAGTACTCCGCCATCTTGGCCTGCTGCTTGGGCCTGGGAGGCAACACACACACACACACACACACATCGTTAACACCCTTACAATCACCTCACAGTGGCCTAATGTTAGTATTTCGATATCGACTATTGGAGTGGATAGTTACTATGACCGTTTGGGATTCGAACCTGGTTGTCCTTGGGAAGCTAACGCAAGTCTCAGGCAAGGTCACACATCGTGCGAGTGTGGTTCAACAGATGACCTGGACTAAGTCACACTTTATCCCTCTGTGACCTACTCCTTGCAGACACCCATCTGGAGCATGCCACCAATGTGACCAAACTACAGTTCCAACCTGGGTCTCATGCACGCCACAAGATTGTGTTTGCGCGCCGGGGAGCTAACCCAAGTCTTCAAGTCTCAGGCAGGGTTACTCACCATGCAAACGTGGCTCACCAAACCACCTTCCCTACATTAGCATGTAGCTAGCTAATGGCTTCAGAGTAGCTAGTATTACCATGTAGCTATTAGCTAATGCCCTACTCTACGACTGGCTAGCATTAGCATACAGTTTATTAGCGCATGACCTAAGAGTGGCGAGCATTAGCATGGCAGTTAAAATGGCACTAACATAACTGTAGACGCACAGAGGTTCAGAATCACAGTGTGAACTGAGGTTAAACAAATGGGAACGTTGGTGGTGTGTACATTCATCAAAGACATCAAACAAAGGTCAACTCTGGATAACACACAGAGCCCGTGAGAGTTGTTGACTTACGAGTCCACGTGGTTCTCAAAGGAGAGGATGACAGGGAAAGGGGAGGTCTTGAAGGCACACTCTGCTATGGCCTCAATCACTTCCTGTAGACACAGAACAGACAGACAGGGTGTCAGAGCTGGTCAATGACCAATGGGAGCAAAGATCAATGAATGTGATCGCTGATCAGAATTGGTGAGTCTAGTTTCATAGATGTGTGTTGAAACTCAGATTTTCATCAACTCTTAACTAAATTACCTTTGGTCAGGCTAAACCAAAATATATAGGAATATTTGAAGTACAATATTGGTATTATACAGTATTTACAGTGATGTGGAGAGCAACTGGTGTAGAGCTTGTTGACTCATTGAACATCTGATAGGGAGTGTTAAGATGAAGTGGTTAAGTGAAATTTACAACCATTTTACAAACACTAATGCATTTAATGCACTTAATAGCTTTACCTCTGTCCCTATCACACACACTTCCCCTACTCTCTCGCCGTCTCTCGTTCCCTCTACCAGTCCACTTACACATTTTTATTTTACTCTCAATCCAACTTCTCTTGCACTTAGTTCTCCCATTAAAGACTAAATTCCCCTCTATCAATCAATCTCTTCTCCACCCTAGGCCTGGCTCCCTCCCTCCTTTCCTCCTCTCCTCTCCTTGGGCTTATTCGTTCTTCCCTCTGCTTCTCTCCTCCACCCCTCCGTGCTTCAATTATTCTCTCCTCCCCTCTCTGCCATACTAAACACCACACAGATCGCTCCCTCTGTGTCCCTGTTACTCAAACAATCGGTTGCTTTCTTTCTCTTTCCATCTCTCTCTTCCTCCCTCGCCCCTCTCCCTCCTTTTCTCTTTTGCTCCCTTCTCTCTCTCTCTCTCTCTCTCTCTCTCTCTCTCCTCTATCGCTCTGGTTCCAGACAGTTTACCTTGAAGGAGATTTCAGTTGTCATGGTGAATCCGTGTGTGATGACAGGTTCTTCTTCGGTGGTGCGTCCCTTCCAGCAGTCCAACTCGATACAGCGACACCCTGACAGGAGGACCTGGCGGTACATCTCCACCGACGAGTTACCTGCCAGCTGGCCCGCTACACACACACACACACACACACACACACACACACACACACACACACACGGGCGCACACACACGGGCGCACACACACACACACACATTGCTCTTTCAACAGTTAATAACCACATCATTTCCTTCTGAGATCCAGGAGTCCTACTGTGTGTCAACACGAGACATTCCCACACATCTCAAGCTCTCATTAAGCACATTAGCCATTAGATTGGGGAAATGGATACGAGCAGCACCGCATTCCACACAGTGGCGCAGCGCACAAGCAGATCTCATCCCCACTTTCTCCATTAACAAAGCAATTATCTCGACATTAGCATCGCATTACCGCCGCGCGGAGACAACAGTGTCAACGCGAGACGCAGGCACATCTGTGTCTGAGTGGATGTGGGTATGTGTGTCTGCGTCTCGCACTTCAGGATGCGCCCCTGAGCTCCTCTACAAATGCAATTTGATCTCTTCCTAAGGAGCGTGAATGGACACACAAACACAACACAACTTCCTGGTGATTACTGCATCCGCCATTAGAGGAAAGTTAACTTCTAAATGAGTTTCTGCCTTCAGCACGGCATGAAACACACAGTTCTAATAAGAAGGAGATTACAGGCGGATCAATGTGAAGGAATAATAATACCCTGGCCACAAGAAAAGAATCAGTAATGACTTATTGGAAATATCCTTGTCTTCCTCTGCCATGGAACAAGCAAACAGTGTTGGGGAGTAGTGAGCTACATGCTGTTCAACTAGTAATCTATCTACATTTTGCAGCAACTTGTTGATAGTTGGATTTAATTCAAATCTTGGTAGTGTTTTGAGTAGTTAATAACTTTTTGGACGTGTAGCGGTGTAGCTAGCTACCATTTATTTTCAAAAATAAAATATGTGTGAAGTAGGCAATCATTTCCTTTATTTTTCAGCATCAGACCTGCCTAATTCTCACTTTAAACATGGTTTTTATGTTAAATTACGCACACAGCTAAATTACGCACACAGTATAGGCCAAGTTAAAATACAGTATGACCCCCCCCCACCCCACCCCCAAGTGATTTGTTCTTGCAATTTGTAGCCTATGACATTTCGGATTTACACATGAAAAATGTATTTCCCAAAGTAACTTCAGATAAGTAAACAATATCTTTCTCAAGGGTAGCTTTAGTGTAGCTTAACGTCTTCCAGTGTGAAGTGATTGGTAGCTTGGTGAACTATATTCTCATAGTATCTTCCCCAACACTGCAAGCCAAGGTCCCTGTAAAGTTTCTCTGTAACTTCCAGAAATGATTTCTCATCATAGCCTAGTTAATTCATGTGTAATACAATGAGACAACGTGTCAATGGGAGAATAAGAATAAGAAGACCTGACAAAGGGAATTAAGAACACGTTTGTGTATCTCCCTCAATTTATTTTCTCCCTTTTCAGTCTTTGACATTAGCCTATTAAAGAAATCAAATGTTCCTCTGCCGGGAGAAATTTGATTCACGAGAGACTTTCATGCGCAATCCATCTCCCCGGAATACATTTCAATATATGAATAATAATATATTTTGTAGCTAGAATGGCCTTTTGTAGTTTTGGTTTTCTATTCTTATTGCTGCCACATGCCAGTCTGAAGAAATGTTGAACTGTGAGGGGAACGGCACCTCAGTACCTCCAGGCTCTGATCAGGCCCTACACCCAAACAAGGGCACTGCGTTCATCCACCTCTGGCCTGCTCGCCTCCCTACCACTGAGGAAGTACAGTTCCCGCGCAGCCCAGTCAAAACTGTTCGCTGCTCTGGCCCCCCAATGGTGGAACAAACTCCCTCACGACGCCAGGACAGCGGAGTCAATCACCACCTTCCGGAGACACCTGAAACCCCACCTCTTTCAGGAATACCTAGGATAGGATAAAGTAATCCTTCTCACCCCCCCCCCCCCCTTAAAAGATTTAGATGCACTATTGTAAAGTGGCTGTTCCACTGGATGTCTTAAGGTGAACGCACCAATTTGTAAGTCGCTCTGGATAAGAGCGTCTGCTAAATGACTTAAATGTAAATGTAAATGTAACTCATGAATAAGAATGAAGTCATTCTCATAGAGAGCGCTGATTGGATAAGCACCTGAGGTAAACAGGAGGAGAAGGCCCCCTATTGGCTGATGTTGGATGACAGGCTTACAGTAGAGGAAGGTGAAACAGGAAGGTAAAACGTCCTTCAAGCACCGGTGTTAGTAGCAATCAGAGTATTTGAATAAAGAACCTGGAATAAAAGTGTCTGAAGTTTCCAAATAGGCGCCCCACCTGTGAGGTATGTATTGTGGGAGGAGTTGATGAAGTAATGAGACAGCGGTAAGGTCATGTCTTCACTCTGGTCCAGCTTCTCTGGTGGGATGATGCTGTTCTCTTCACTACTCAGATACTTGGCGAAGCCCTCCACTGAGATCTGACCTGTAGGAACACACACACAAACACACAACTTTACAGAGGGTCGCCGGTTGCGCTGTAGCTACTGTAGCTTAGGCTCACTGCTCCGATGCTTGGCAAAGCCTACATCTAACCTGCAGGATGACAAGAGAAGCAAAACAACAGAGACAATAGAGAAGTGGAGACACTGGAAGACGACCTCACAAACCCTGGGTAAAGATGTGTGTCCATCGTGTCAGTTTTGTGGTACAGGGTGTAAGCTGAGTGTTAGGTTGGAGCTAAACTAAGCTAAACCCTGCAGAGTTTAAACTAGGTCCTAATGCGGCTAACAAAAGCAGACAGGCTGAAAAATCTCAAGTGTAACCCGGATGGAAAGGTTTCACCACTGACATTATTAGCCTTCGACACATTCCCTCAATCAATCAGTGTGTGTGTGTGTGTGTGTGTGTGGTTCCCTCAATCAATCCATGTCAACATTAGAGGGCCCCAGTGTGTATGTGTGTGGGTGTACATTAGAGAGCCACAGAGATCAATCTCAGGGACAAAGGCTGCTTCAAACCCTGACCACAAGGGTTGGACCTATGACTCCCACAGTGAGTCACCCTACAATCCATACTCTGGTGTTCTTCCAGTGTGTGTTTATGCCTTAAGATGTAAA